>NC_092273.1:747169-1090824 GCF_036320965.1 Panulirus ornatus
TTGACCAAGAGGATATATGTGTCAGAGGTGGAGGGAACGAGGGGAAGAGGGAGACCAAATTGGAGGTGGAAAGATGGAGTGAAAAAGATTTTGTGTGATCGGGGCCTGAACATGCAGGAGGGTGAAAGGAGGGCAAGGAATAGAGTGAATTGGAGCGATGTGGTATACCGGGGTTGACGTGCTGTCAGTGGATTGAATCAAGGCATGTGAAGCGTCTGGGGTAAACCATGGAAAGCTGTGTAGGTATGTATATTTGCGTGTGTGGACGTATGTATATACATGTGTATGGGGGTGGGTTGGGCCATTTCTTTCGTCTGTTTCCTTGCACTACCTCGCAAACGCGGGAGACAGCGACAAAGTATAATAATAAAAAAGAATATATTTTTTCATACTATTTCCCATTTCCCGCAATAGCGAGGTAGCGTTAAGAACAGAGAACTGGGCCTTTGAGGGAATATCCTCACCTGGCCCCCTTCTGTGTTCCCTCTTTTGGAAAATTAAAAAAAAAAAAAAACGAGATGGGAGGATTTCCAGCCCCCCACTCCCTTCCCTTTTAGTCGCCTTCTACGACACGCAGGGAATACGTGGGAAGTATTCTTTCTCCCCTAGCGCTACCTGGCAAACATGAGGGGGGAGGGGGATGGTATTCCATGGGTGGTGGGGTGGCGATGGGAATGAGTAGGGGCAGACAGTGTGAATTGTGTGCAGGGGTATATATATATGTATGTGTCTGTGTGTGTATATGTATGTGTACATTGAGAAGTATAGGTATGTATATTTGCGTGTGTGGACGTGTGTATATATACATGTGTATGGGGGTGGGTTGGGCCATTTCTTTCGTCTGTTTCCTTGCGCTACCTCGCAAACGCGGGAGACAGCGACAAAGCAAAAAGAAAAAAAAAATATATATATATATATATATATATATATATATATATATATATATATATATATATATATATATACATATATTTTTTTTTTCAAAGTATTCGCCATTTCCCGCATTAGCGAGGTAGCGTTAAGAACAGAGAACTGGGCCTTTGAGGGAATATCCTCACCTGGCCCCCTTCTGTGTTCCTTCTTTTGGAAAATTAAAAAAAAAAAAAATAATGAGAGGGGAGGATTTCCAGCCCCCGCTCCCTCCCCTTTTAGTCGCCTTCTACGACACGCAGGGAATATGTGGGAAGTATTCTTTCTCCCCTATCCCCAGGGATAATATATATTATTTATTTATTTATTTTGCTTTGTCGCTGTCTCCCGCATTTGCGAGGTAGCGCAAGGAAACAGACGAAAGAAATGGCCCAACCCACCCCCATACACATGTATATACATACACGTCGACACCCGCATGTATACATACCCATACATCTCAATGTACACATATATATACACACACAGACACATACATATATACATATGCACACAATTCACACTGTCTGCCTTTATTCATTCCCATTGCCACCTCGCCACACATGGAATAACATCCCCCTCCCCCCTCATGTGTGCCAGGTAGCACTAGGAAAAGACAACAAAGGCTCCATTCGTACACACTCAGTATCCAGCTGTCATGCAATAATGCCCGAAACCACTGCTCCCTTTCCACATCCAGGCCCCACACAACTTTCCATGGTTTACCCCAGACGCTTCACATGCCCTGATTCAATCCACTGACAGCACGTCAACCCCGGTATACTACATCGATCCAATTCACTCTATTCCTTGCCCTCCTTTCACCCTCCTGCATGTTCAGGCCCCGATCACACAAAATCTTTTTCACTCCATCTTTCCACCTCCAATTTGGTCTCCCACTTCTCCTCGTTCCCTCCACCTCCGACACATATATCCTCTTGGTCAATCTTTCCTCACTCATTCTCTCCATGTGCCCAAACCATTTCAAAACACCCTCTTCTGCTCTCTCAACCACGCTCTTTTTATTTCCACACATCTCCCTTAACCTTACGTTTCTTACTCGATCAAACCACCTCACACCACACATTGTCCTCAAACATCTCATTTCCAGCACATCCATCCTCCTGCGCACAACTCTATCCATAGCCCACGCCTCGCAACCATACAACATTGTTGGAACCACTATTCCTTCAAACATACCCATTTTTGCTTTCGGAGATAATGTTCTCAACTTCCACACATTCTTCAAGGCTCCCAGGATTTTCGCCCCCTCCCCCACCCTATGATCCACTTCCGCTTCCATGGTTCCATCCGCTGCCAGATCCACTCCCAGATATCAAAAACACTTTACTTCCTCCAGTTTTTCTCCATTCAAACTTACCTCCCAATTGACTTGACCCTCAACCCTACTGTACCTAATAACCTTGCTCTTATTCACACTTACTCTTAACTTTCTTCTTTCACACACTTTACCAAACTCAGTCACCAGCTTCTGCAGTTTCTCACATGAATCAGCCACCAGCGCTGTATCATCAGCAAACAACAACTGACTCACTTCCCAAGCTCTCTCATGCACAACAGACTTCATACTTGCCCCTCTTTGCAAAACTCTTGCATTCACCTCCCTAACAACCCCATCCATACACAAATTAAACAACCATGGAGACATCACACACCCCTGCCGCAAACCTACATTCACTGAGAACCAATCACTTTCCTCTCTTCCTACACGTACACATGCCTTACATCCTCGATAAAAACTTTTCACTGCTTCTAACAACTTTCCTCCCACACCATATATTCTTAATACCTTCCACAGAGCATCTCTATCAACTCTGTCATATACCTTCTCCAGATCCATAAAAGCTACATACAAATCCGTTTGCTTTTCTAAGTATTTCTCACATACCTTCTTCAAAGCAAACACCTGATCCACACATCCTCTACCACTTCTGAAACCACACTGCTCTTCCCCAATCTGATGCTCTGTACATGCCTTCACCCTCTCAATCAATACCCTCCCATATAATTTACTAGGAATACTCAACAAACTTATACCTCTGTAATTTGAGCACTCACTCTTATCCCCTTTGCCTTTGTACAATGGCACTATGCACGCATTCCGCCAATCCTCAGGCACCTCACCATGAGTATGTGATAGAATGTAAGAAAGTAAATTCTCGATTAATAGGGGTAAAACTGAAAGTTGATGGAAAGAGATGGGTGATTATTGGTGCATATGCACCTGGGCATGAGAAGAAAGATCATGAGAGGCAAGTGTTTTGGGAGCAGCTGAATGAGTGTGTTCGTTGTTTTGATGCACGAGACCGGGTTATAGTGATGGGTGATTTGAATGCAAAGGTGAGTAATGTGGCAGTTGAGGGAATAATTGGTATACATGGGGTGTTCAGTGTTGTAAATGGAAATGGTGAAGAACTTGTAGATTTATATGCTGAAAAAAGACTGGTGATTGGGAATACCTGGTTTAAAAAGCGAGATATATATATATATATATATTATATTATTATTATTATTATTATACTTTGTCGCTGTCTCCCGCGTTTGCGAGGTAGCGCAAGGAAACAGACGAAAGAAATGGCCCAACCCCCCCCCCATACACATGTATATACATACGTCCACACACGCAAATATACATACCTACACAGCTTTCCATGGTTTACCCCAGACGCTTCACATGCCTTGATTCAATCCACTGACAGCACGTCAACCCCGGTATACCACATCGCTCCAATTCACTCTATTCCTTGCCCTCCTTTCACCCTCCTGCATGTTCAGGCCCCGATCACACAAAATCTTTTTCACTCCATCTTTCCACCTCCAATTTGGTCTCCCTCTTCTCCTTGTTCCCTCCACCTCCGACACATATATCCTCTTGGTCAATCTTTCCTCACTCATCCTCTCCATGTGCCCAAACCACTTCAAAACACCCTCTTCTGCTCTCTCAACCACGCTCTTTTTATTTCCACACATCTCTCTTACCCTTACGTTACTCACTCGATCAAACCACCTCACACCACACACTGTCCTCAAACATCTCATTTCCAGCACATCCATCCTCCTGCGCACAACTCTATCCATAGCCCACGCCTCGCAACCATACAACATTGTTGGAACCACCATTCCTTCAAACATACCCATTTTTGCTTTCCGAGATAATGTTCTCGACTTCCACACATTCTTCAAGGCCCCCAGGATTTTCGCCCCCTCCCCCACCCTATGATCCACTTCCGCTTCCATGGTTCCATCCGCTGCCAGATCCACTCCCAGATATCTAAAACACTTCACTTCCTCCAGTTTTTCTCCATTCAAACTCACCTCCCAATTGACTTGACCCTCAACCCTACTGTACCTAATAACCTTGCTCTTATTCACATTTACTCTTAACTTTCTTCTTCCACACACTTTTCCAAACTCAGTCACCAGCTTCTGCAGTTTCTCACATGAATCAGCCACCAGCGCTGTATCATCAGCGAACAACAACTGACTCACTTCCCAAGCTCTCTCATCCCCAACAGACTTCATACTTGCCCCTCTTTCCAAAACTCTTGCATTTACCTCCCTAACAACCCCATCCATAAACAAATTAAACAACCATGGAGACATCACACACCCCTGCCGCAAACCTACATTCACAGAGAACCAATCACTTTCCTCTCTTCCTACACGTACACATGCCTTACATCCTCGATAAAAACATTTCACTGCTTCTAACAACTTTCCTCCCACACCATATATTCTTAATACCTTCCACAGAGCATCTCTATCAACTCTGTCATATGCCTTCTCCAGATCCATAAATGCTACATACAAATCCATTTGCTTTTCTAAGTATTTCTCACATACATTCTTCAAAGCAAACACCTGATCCACACATCCTCTACCACTTCTGAAACCACACTGCTCTTCCCCAATCTGATGCTCTGTACATGCCTTCACCCTCTCAATCAATACCCTCCCATATAATTTACCAGGAATACTCAACAAACTTATACCTCTGTAATTTGAGCACTCACTCTTATCCCCTTTGCCTTTGTATATATATATATATATATATATATATATATATATATATATATATATATTTCTTTTTTTTGCTTTGTCGCTGTCTCCTGCGTTTGCGAGGTAGCGCAAGGAAACAGACGAAAGAAATGGCCCAACCCCCCCCATACACATGTATATACATACGTCCACACACGCATATATACATACCTACACAGCTTTCCATGGTTTACCCCAGACGCTTCACATTCCTTGATTCAATCCACTGACAGCACGTCAGCCCCGGTATACCACATCGCTCCAATTCACTCTGTTCCTTGCCCTCCTTTCACCCTCCTGCATGTTCAGGCCCCGATCACACAAAATCTTTTTCACTCCATCTTTCCACCTCCAATTTGGTCTCCCTCTTCTCCTTGTTCCCTCCACCTCTGACATATATATCCTCTTGGTCAATCTTTCCTCACTCATCCTCTCCATGTGCCCAAACCACTTCAAAACACCCTCTTCTGCTCTCTCAACCACGCTCTTTTTATTTCCACACATCTCTCTTACCCTTACGTTACTCACTCGATCAAACCACCTCACACCACACATTGTCCTCAAACATCTCATTTCCAGCACATCCATCCTCCTGCGCACAACTCTATCCATAGCCCACGCCTCGCAACCATACAACATTGCTGGAACCACTATTCCTTCAAACATACCCATTTTTGCTTTAAGAGATAATGTTCTCGACTTCCACACATTCTTCAAGGCCCCCAGAATTTTCGCCCCCTCCCCCACCCTATGATCCACTTCCGCTTCCATGGTTCCATCCGCTGCCAGATCCACTCCCAGATATCTAAAACACTTCACTTCCTCCAGTTTTTCTCCATTCAAACTCACCTCCCAATTGACTTGACCCTCAACCCTACTGTACCTAATAACCTTGCTCTTATTCACATTTACTCTTAACTTTCTTCTTCCACACTTTACCAAACTCAGTCACCAGCTTCTGCAGTTTCACACATGAATCAGCCATATATATATATATATATATATATATATATATATATATATATATATATATATATATATATATATATATATATATTTTTTTATTATTATACTTTGTCGCCAGAAGTTTCAGTTTTCTAAATTATTTCTTACATTTTTCATATGTATATATATGTATATGTGTGTGTGTGTGTATATGTGCATATGTATGTGTATGTATATATGTATATATATATATATATATATATATATATATATATATATATATATATATATATATATATATATATATATATATGTTATCCCTGGGGATAGGGGTGAAAGAATACTTCCCACGCATTCCTCGCGTGTCGTAGAAGGCGACTAGAGGGGACGGGAGCGGGGGGCCAGAAATCCTCCCCTCCTTGTATTTTTTAACATTCTTAAATGGGAAACAGAAGAAGGAGTCACGCGGGGAGTGCTCATCCTCCTCGAAGGCTCAGACTGGGGTGTCTAAATGTGTGTGGATGTAACCAAGATGTGAAAAAAGGAGAGATAGGTAGTACATTTGAGGAAAGGAACCTGGATGTTTTGGCTCTGAGTGAAACGAAGCTCAAGGGTAAAGGGGAAGAGTGGTTTGGGAATGTCTTGGGAGTAAAGTCAAGGGTTAGTGAGAGGACAAGAGCAAGGGAAGGAGTAGCAGTACTCCTGAAACAGGAGGGCAAATGAGAGTTGGGGTGAGAGAGTATCATTAAATTTTAGGGAGAATAAAAAGATGTTCTGGAAGGAGGTAAATAAAGTGTGTAAGACAAGGGAGCAAATGGGAACTTCAGTGAAGGGCGCAAATGGGGAGGTGATAACAATTAGTGGTGATGTGAGAAGGAGATGGAGTGAGCATTTTGAAGGTTTGTTGAATGTGTTTGATGATAGAGTGGCAGATATAGGGTGTTTTGGTCGAGGTGGTGTGCAAAGTGAGAGGGTTAGGGAAAATGATTTGGTAAACAGATAAGAGGTAGTAAAAGCTTTGCGGAAGATGAAAGCCGGCAAGGCAGCAGGTTTGGATGGTATTGCAGTGGAATTTATTAAAAAAGGGGATGACTGTATTGTTGACTGGTTGGTAAGGTTATTTAATGTATGTATGACTCATGGTGAGGTGCTTGAGGATTGGCGGAATGCGTGCATAGTGCCATTGTACAAAGGCAAAGGGGATAAGAGTGAGTGCTCAAATTACAGAGGTATAAGTTTGTTGAGTATTCCTGGTAAATTATATAGGAGGGTATTGATTGAGAGGGTGAAGGCATGTACAGAGCATCAGATTGGGGAAGAGCAGTGTGGTTTCAGAAGTGGTAGAGGATGTGTGGATCAGGTGTTTGCTTTGAAGAATGTATGTGAGAAATACTTAGAAAAGCAAATGGATTTGTATGTAGCATTTATGGATCTGGAGAAGGCATATGATAGAGTTGATAGAGATGCTCTGTGGAAGGTATTAAGAATATATAGTGTGGGAGGCAAGTTGTTAGAAGCAGTGAAAAGTTTTTATCGAGGATGTAAGGCATGTGTACGTGTAGGAAGAGAGGAAGGTGATTGGTTCTCAGTGAATGTAGGTTTGCGGCAGGGGTGTGTGATGTCTCCATGGTTGTTTAATTTGTTTATGGATGGGGTTGTTAGGGAGGTGAATGCTAGAGTTTTGGAAAGAGGGGCAAGTATGAAGTCTGTTGTGGATGAGAGAGCTTGGGAAGTGAGTCAGTTGTTGTTCGCTGATGATACAGCGCTGGTGGCTGATTCATGTGAGAAACTGCAGAAGCTGGTGACAGAGTTTGGTAAAGTGTGTTAAAGAAGAAAGTTAAGAGTAAATGTGAATAAGAGCAAGGTTATTAGGTACAGTTGGGTTGAGGGTCAAGTCAATTGGGAGGTAAGTTTGAATGGAGAAAAACTGGAGGAAGTAAAGTGTTTTAGATATCTGGGAGTGGATCTGGCAGCGGATGGAACCATGGAAGCGGAAGTGGATCATAGGGTGGGGGAGGGGGCGAAAATCCTGGGAGCCTTGAAGAATGTGTGGAAGTCGAGAACATTATCTCGGAAAGCAAAAATGGGTATGTTTGAAGGAATAGTGGTTCCAACAGTGTTGTATGGTTGCGAGGTGTGGGCTATGGATAGAGTTCTGCGCAGGAGGATGGATGTGCTGGAAATGAGATGTTTAAGGACAATGTGTGGTGTGAGGTGGTTTGATCGAGTATGTAATGTAAGGGTAAGAGAGATGTGTGGTAATAAAAAGAGCGTGGTTGAGAGAGCAGAAGAGGGTGTTTTGAAATGGTTTGGGCACATGGAGAGAATGAGTGAGGAAAGATTGACCAAGAGGATATATGTGTCGGAGGTGGAGGGAATGAGGAGAAGTGGGAGACCAAATTGGAGGTGGAAAGATGGAGTGAAAAAGATTTTGTGTGATCGGGGCCTGAACATGCAGGAGGGTGAAAGGAGGGCAAGGAATAGAGTGAATTGGATCGATGTGATATACCGGGGTTGACGTGCTGTCAGTGGATTGAATCAGGGCATGTGAAGCGTCTGGAGTAAACCATGGAAAGCTGTGTAGGTATGTATATTTGCGTGTGTGGACGTATGTATATACATGTGTATGGGGGTGGGTTGGGCCATTTCTTTCGTCTGTTTCCTTGCGCTACCTCGCAAATGCGGGAGACAGCGACAAAGCAAAAAAAAAAAAATATACAGGCATGTACAGAGCATCAGATTGGGGAAGAGCAGTGTGGTTTCAGAAGTGGTAGAGGATGTGTGGATCAGGTGTTTGCTTTGAAGAATGTATGTGAGAAATACTTAGAAAAGCAAATGGATTTGTATGTAGCATTTATGGATCTGGAGAAGGCATATGATAGAGTTGATAGAGATGCTCTGTGGAAGGTATTAAGAATATATGGTGTGGGAGGCAAGTTGTTAGAAGCAGTGAAAAGTTTTTATCGAGGATGTAAGGCATGTGTACGTGTAGGAAGAGAGGAAAGTGATTGGTTCTCAGTGAATGTAGGTTTGCGGCAGGGGTGTGTGATGTCTCCATGGTTGTTTAATTTGTTTATGGATGGGGTTGTTAGGGATGTGAATGCAAGAGTTTTGGAAAGAGGGGCAAGTATGAAGTCTGTTGGGGATGAGAGAACTTGGGAAGTGAGTCAGTTGTTGTTCGCTGATGATACAGCGCTGGTGGCTGATTCATGTGAGAAACTGCAGAAGCTGGTGACTGAGTTTGGTAAAGTGTGTGAAAGAAGAAAGTTAAGAGTAAATGTGAATAAGAGCAAGGTTATTAGGTACAGTTGGGTTGAGGGTCAAGTCAATTGGGAGGTGAGTTTGAATGGAGAAAAACTGGAGGAAGTGAAGTGTTTTAGATATCTGGGAGTGGATCTGGCAGCGGATGGAAACATGGAAGCGGAAGTGGATCATAGGGTGGGGGAGGGGGCGAAAATTCTGGGAGCCTTGAAGAATGTGTGGAAGTTGAGAACATTATCTCGGAAAGCAAAAATGGGTATGTTTGAAGGAAAGGTGGTTCCAACAATGTTGTATGGTTGCGAGGCGTGGACTATGGATAGAGTTGTGCGCAGAAGGATGGATGTGCTGGAAATGAGATGTTTGAGGACAATGTGTGGTGTGAGGTGGTTTGATCGAGTAAGTAACGTAAGGGTAAGAGAGATGTGTGGAAATAAAATGAGTGTGGTTGAGAGAGCAGAAGAGGGTGTTTTGAAATGGTTTGGTCACATGGAGAGAATGAGTGAGGAAAGATTGACCAAGAGGATATATGTGTCGGAGGTGGAGGGAACGAGGAGAAGAGGGAGACCAAATTGGAGGTGGAAAGATGGAGTGAAAAAGATTTTGTGTGATCGGGGCCTGAACATGCAGGAGGGTGAAAGGCGTTCAAGGAATAGAGTGAATTGGAGCGATGTGGTATACCGGGGTTGACTTGCTGTCAGTGGATTGAATCAAGGCATGTGAAGCGTCTGGGGTAAACCATGGAAAGCTGTGTAGGTATGTATATTTGCGTGTGTGGACGTATGTATATACATGTGTATGGGGGTGGGTTGGGCCATTTCTTTCGTCTGTTTCCTTGCGCTACCTCACAAACGCGGGAGACAGCGGAAAAAAAAAAAATATATATATATATATTATCCCTGCAATAGGGGATTAAGAATACTTCACACGTATTCCCTGCGTGTCGTAGAAGGCGACTAAAAGGGGAGGGAGCGGGGGGCTGGAAATCCTCCCCTCTCTTTTTTTTTTTTTTTTTTAATTTTCCAAAAGAAGGAACAGAGAATTGGGCCAGGTGAGGGTATTCCCTCAAAGGCCCAGTCCTCTGTTCTTAACGCTACCTCGCTAATGCGGGAAATGGCGAATAGTTTGAAAGAAAGAAAAGAAATATATATATATATATATATATATATATATATATATATTTATATATGTGTGTGTGTATTTTATATTTCAGTTTCTAAAAGAGAAAACAGAATGTGTGTGGATGTAACCAAGATGAGAAGAGATGGGAGGTAGGTAATATGTTAGGGGAAAGAAACCTGTATGTTCTGGATCTGGGTGAAACACAGTTTTAGGGAAAAAGGGAAGAATGGTTTGGAAATGTTGTGTAGTAAAGTCAGGGGATGGTGAGTGGACAGGAGCTAACAATGTAGTTGATCTACTTCTGAAGCAGAAGTTGGGGGAGTGTGTGATAAAGTGTAAGAGAGTGAATTCTAGGTTGATGTGGGTAAAACTGAAAGTGGATGGCAAGAGATGGTTGATTATTGGTGCTTATGCACCTAGTCATGAGAAGAAAGATCATGAGAGGCAAGTGTTTTGGAGCAGTTGAGTGAGTGTCTGCAGTTTTGGTGCATGAGACTGGGTATTTGTGGTGGATGATTTAAATGTGATGCACATGGCATACTCAGTGTTTTGATTGGAAATGGCGGAGTGCTTGTGGAGTTGTGTTAAGAAAAAAAGATTGGTGATTGGATATACCTGTTGTAAAAAGAGAGATATACTTATATGTATGTGAGTAGGAGATATGGTCAAAGTGCATTATATATGTATGTGAGTAGGAGATATGGTCAAAGAGCATTATTAGATTACGTATTAATTGATGGACATGTAAAAGAGAGACTTTTGGATGTAAATGTGCTAAGAGGGGCAGCTGGTGGGATGTATAATCACTATCTTGTGGAGGTGAGGGTGAAGTTTTGTAAAGGTTTTTAAAAGAAGAGGAAACAGTGTTGGGGAGATGAGAATGGCGAGAGTAAGTTAAGTAAGTTTGGAAAGGAGACTTCTGTGAAGAAATACCAAGAGAGATTGAGTGTAAAATGGCAAAGGGTGAGACCAAGTGGGGGGAGTGGGTGAGAAATAGGAGGTATTTAGGGAAGCAGTGATGACATGTGCAAGAGATGCATGTGGCATGCGAAAGGTGGGAAGTGGGCAGATTAAAAAGGGTATTGAGTGGTTTAATGAAGTAAAGTTGCTAGTGAAAGAGAAAAAGAGAGGCCTTTGGATGCTACTTATAGAGGAGTGCAAATGATTGGATGATTACATGAGAAAGTGGCAGAGGGTCAAGAGGAAGGTACCGGAGTTGAAAAAAGAGGCCAAATGAGAGTTGGGTTTGAGAGTATCATTAATCTTTGGGGAGAATAAATAGATGTTTTGGAAGAAAGTAAATTATGTGTGAAAGACGAGAACAAATGGGGACATCAGTGAAGGGAGCAAAAGGAGAAGTGATAACAAGAAGTGATGAAGTGAGGAGGTGGAGTGAGTATTTAGAAGGACTGTTAAATATGTTTGATGATACAGTGGGAGATGTAAGGTGATTAGGCTGGGGTGGTATGTGAAGTGAGAGAGTTAGGGAGAGTGGTTTGGTGAAAAGAGAAGAGGTGGTGAAAGCCTTGCAAAAGGTGAAATCCAGCAAGGTGGCATGATTGGAATGTATTGCAGTTGAATTTATTAAGGAAGCCAGTGAATGTGTTGTTGATTGGTTGGTAAGAATACTTAATATATGTGTGAATCATGGTCAAGTGCCTGAGGATTGGAGTAATTTATGTATAGTTCCATTGTACTAAGGCAAAGGGGATAAAAGGAAGCGTTCAAACTCCAGAGGCATAAGTTTGTTGAGTATTCCTGGGAAATATGGGAGGGTATTAATTGAGGGGGTTAAGGCATGTACAGAGCATCAGATTGGGGAAGATCAGTGTGGTTTCAGAAGCGTTAGAGGATGTGTAGATCTGGTGTTTGCTTTGAAGAATTTGTGAGAAACACTTAGAAAAACAGAGGGATTTGTATGTAGAATTTATGGGTCTTGAGAAGGTATATGATAGGGTTGATAGAGATGCTTTGAAGAAGGTCTTATGAGTATATGGTGTGGCAGGTAAGTTGCTAGAAGCAGTGAAAAGTTTTTATCAAGGATGTAAGGCATATGTACGAGTAGGAAGAGGGGAGAGTGATTGGTTCCCAGAGAAGGTTGGTCTGCAGCAGGAGTGTGTGATGTCCCCATGGTTGTTCAATTTGTTAATGGATGGGGTGGTTAGGGAGGTAAATGCAAGAATTTTGGAAAAAGGGGCAAGTATGCATTCTCTTGGGATGAGAGGGCCTGGGAAGTGAGTCAGTGGTTGTTCATCAGTGATACAGCGCTGGTGGCTGATTTGGGTGAGAAACTGCAGAAGTTGCTGACTGAGTTTGGAAAAGTGCATGAAAGGAGAATGTTAAGAGTAAATGTGAATAAGAGCAAGTTTATTAGGGTTAGTAGGATTGAGGAACAAGTTAGTTGGAATGTGACTTTGAATGGAGAAAAATTGGAGGAAGTGAAGTATTTTAGATATCTGGGAGTGGACTTAGCAGTGAATGGAACTATGGAAGTGGATATGAGTCACAGGGTGAGGAAGAGGGCAAAGGCTCTGGGAGTGATGAAGAATGTGTGGAATGAGAGAATGTTATCTCGTAGAGCAAAAATGGGTATATTTGAAGGAATAATTATTACAACAATATTATATGTTTGCAAGGCATGGGCTATAGGTAGGGTTGTACAGAGTAAGGTGGATGTGTTGAAAATTAAATGTTTAAGGCTAGCATGTGATGTGAGGTGGTTTGATCGAGTAAGTAATGAAAGGGTAAGAGAATAAATAGACTGTGGTTGATCCTTCACACCCCTTCCCCACCCTATGCCTCACTTCCACTCCCATGGTTTCATATGCTGCCAGATCCACTCCCAGATATTTAAAACACTTCTTCCTCCAATTTTTCTTCATTCAAACTTAAATCCCAGTTAACTTGTCCCTCAACCCTAATGAACCTAATAACCTTGCTTTTATTCACATTTACTCTCAACTTTCCCCCTCACACACTCTTAAAAACTGTCACCAACTTCTGCAATTTCTCACTTGAATCAGCTACCAGTGTTGTATCACTGGTGAACAACAACTAACTTTACTTGCCCTCTCCTCCCCAACTGACTGCATACTCTTCCCTCTCTCTTCAAAACTCTTGCATTTTCATCCCTCACCACCCCATCCATGAACAAATTACACATCCATGGTGACATCACACACCCATGCTGCAGACAGACCTCCACTGGGAACCAGTCACTCTCCTCTCTTCTTACTCGTACCTGATAAGACCCTATCACATGCCCTATCAGGATCCATAAATGCCCCATACAAATCCATATGCCTTTCTAAGTATTTCTCACGCACATTCTTCAAAGCAAACATCTGATCCACACATCCTCTACCACTTCTGAAATCACACTGCTCCTTCCCAATCTGATGCTCTGTACATGCCTTCACCCTCTCAATCAATACCTTCCCTTACAATTTTCCAAGAATATTCAATATGCCTTATCCCCTTTGTCTTTGTACAATGGCACTACACATGCATTCTGCTAATCCTCGGGCACTTCACCATGATCCATACATACATTGAATATCCTTACCAACCAGTCAACAACACAGTCACCCCCTTTCTTGATAAATTCAACTGCAGTACCATCCAAATCCACCACCTTGCCATATTTCATCTTCTGCAAAGCTTTCACTACCTCCTCTTTCTTAACCAAACCATTCTCCCAGACCCTCTCACTTTGCACAGTACCCTGACCAAAACACCCTACATCTGCTACTCTGTCATCAAACACATCCAACAAACCTTCAAAATACTCACTCCATCTCCTTCTCACTTTATCATTGCCTGTTACCACTTCTCCCCCTTGTCCCCTTCACAGATTTTTCCATTTGTTCTCTTGTGATACGCACGTTATTTATCTCCTTCCAAAACATGTTTTTATCCTCCCTAAAGTTTAATGATACTCTATCACCCCAACTCTCATGTGCCTTCTTTTTCAACCCTTGCACCTTTTTTGACCTCCTGCAGCTTTCTTTTATACATCTTTCAGTCATTTGCACCTCTTTCTTGTAAATATTACCCAAATGCCTCTTTTCTGTTTTACAAACAACTTTACTTCTTGATCCCACCATTTACTACCCTTTCTAATCTGCCCACCTCCCACCTCTCTCAAGCCACATGCATCTTTTGCACATGCCACTCTACTTCCCTGAATACATCCCATTCTCCACCCACTTCCTTCATGTCATTTGCTCTCACCTTTTGCCATTCAACACTCAATATCTCCTGGTACTTCCTCACACAAATCTCCTTTCCAAGCTCACTTACTCTCACCACTCTCTTCTCCCCAACATTTTGAAAACCTCTACAAATCTTCACCTTTGTCTCCAGAAGATAGTGATCAGACATCCCACCAGCTGCAGCTCTCAGCACATTAACATCCAAAAGTCTCTTATTTACATGCTGATCAATTAACACGTAATTTGATAAAGCCCTATGACCATCTCTATGACTCACATATGTATACTTATGTATATCTCTCTTATTAAACCAGATATTCCCAATCACCTGTATTTTTCAGCACACAAATCCACAAGCTCTTCACCATTTCCATTCACAACATTGAATACCCCATGTATACCAATGATACCCTCAACTGCCACATTACTCACCTTTGCTTTTATTTCACCCATCACCAGTACCCAATCGCATGCACCAAAGCTGCTGACACACTCACTCAGCTGCTCCCAAAACACTTGTCTCTCATGGTCTTTCTTTTCATGACTAGGTGCATAAGCACCAATAATTACCCTTCTCTCTCCATCCACCTTCAGTTTACCCACATCAATTTAGAATTTACTTTCTTACACTCTGTCACACACTCCTACAACTTTTCTGTCAGGAGGAGTGCTACTCCTTCCTTTGCTCATATATTCTCACCAGCCCCTGACTTTACTCCCAAGACTTTTCCAAACCAATCTTTCCCTTTACCCTTGAGCTTCATTTCACTCTGAGCCAGAACATCCAGGTTTCTCTCCTCAAACATACTACCTATCTCTCCCTTCTTCTCATGTTGGTTACATCCACTTACATTCAGACACCCCAATCTAAGCCTTTGAGGAGGATGAGCACTCCCTGCTTGACTCCTTCTGTTTCCACTTTTAGTCCCCTTTATATGTATATGTGCATGTGTGTTCTTATATATGTATGAGTCGATGGGTCTTTCTTTGTCTGTTTCCTAGTGCTACCTTGCTCATGTGGGAAACAGTGATCAAGTATATTTTTTCCCTCACATATTCACCATTTCCTACCTTAATAAGGAAGCATCAGAAACAGATGACTGAGCCTTAGAATGAAAATCCTCACATGGTCCCCTTCTTTGTTCCTTCTTTTGAAGTGAAACAGATGATTTTCAGACCCCTGCTCCCGGCCCTTTTAGTTGTCTCCTATGATGTGCAGGGAATATGGAAGTATTCTTTCTCGTTGTCTCCAAGGATATATGTGGATTGGTATGTTTGTGAGGGCATACTAATCAATAAAGTGTATCCTGAGTTTTAACTTCCAGTTTTGTTCATAGAGTATTTCATCCCATCTAGGGTTTGTTTGTATGGAATGCAAATTGATTTTAGTTTTTATATACTACTATTCGTTTCTTGTTCTTTTGTTATAAATTACATCATTTTGGTATTTATTTGAGGAGTCCCTGAGTTTGAATATTGATTTTGCATGCAAGTATTTATTCATTTTTTAGGTGGAATTTTGCATGAGTTGCATGATTTCAGGAATACTTCAAGGTCGAGGGAGTCCATACCCTCCAGGAATGGTTGTGTCTTCTTTCACTGGGCTTGGACCCAGCAGTCAGTCTGGCCACTTACAATGTTTTGCTTTAGGTGAGTATTCCAGTACTCTCCTATAGTGATTGCATCACTCAAGCCATCGCTCTCCACACTGGCAAGAGTATACACAACCAGCAGCCTCTACTACAAACAAATGATATACAAAGCTGCCAACACTAGTAATTTTCAAGATTATTTTTTGTCCATACCACTAACTGTCTATATTTCCATTTTTTGCACACAAACTGTCCACAGTATCATCTCCCTACGTGAAAATTTGCCCACACCACCAGCAGTGTTATCCGTACCACCTTCCACCTTTTGACACCAACCATCCATCCTGACTGTTCACACTCTCCATACTATTACTGAACTGAATTAGTGTATTTTGATCTGTCTGCATCTTTGGCTGCCTAGTTTTCCTTATGATCTGCCATAGATTATATGAATTAATTCATACCATCAGCTGTTCACAGACTCTCACACTAGTAACTACATAGATATGCTAACCATAACACATTTACATTACCAGATTGCTATGCCAACTTTGAACAATCTCAACTTTCACTATAACTGACTTCACATTACCAAGTTTCTACATACCAAGTTTCTACACTCACAGCTGTTCAATAAATAAACAGACAACACCACCGACTGTCCTCATCACCAACTATCCACTCCACCAACCATCCCCATCACAACCTGTACCCACCACTTACTGTCTTCATCTTACTCTCATTTATCTGACATTGTTTCCTATTTTTCAAAAACATCTACAAATCTTTACACAGTGGCAGTTTGTTAACCAATGAGATTAGGAGTTGCTGCTACTGTGAAAAGTAAAGAAAGAAGCTCAAAATTAGGGAAGGTTGTCAAGTTTCACTGCCTCAAGGAGATACTCTAGTTTTACTAGAATATCAAAGTCTCACCCCACCTTCTCACAGTAACCTTATTAATACACCCCTTAGGGGTGGAACTAAAGGGAGTGTTGTTGCCTAAGTCCATCAGAGCAGTCCTTTTAAATTTAGGCAGATGTCTGAGGTGTGCTTTGACTTCTTAGTTTTTGGCCAATTTTGGAGCCTCACTGCCTCTGGAAACACTGCACTTGAGTTGCCCTTTCCTAGTGACCTGTCATGGGTGAGGCACAAAAGGCTAAGAAGTGGCACTGGAGTCTACCAGTTTTGCCAAGGATTAAATGAGATGAGGGATTGAGGATGGTGGCACTGAATGTAGATGGGATGACTAGTGAGAGTAAAAGGAGGGAGCTTGCAGAGAGGTTTGAAAGTTGTAGTTTGGATGTACGGGGGTTTAGGGAAACCCATATCCTTGGGCAGGATGTGTGGAGTGAAAATATAAATGAATGCAAGTTATGGGAGTGTATGGAAGGAGGTGTGGTGAAGATCGGAGAGGTAAAGAACGATGTGCAATTCTTCTATCACCAAGAGTGTGGTAGGGTGTTACAGAACATGGATGGAATTGATTAAGAATAGTGTGGATGAAAGGAAAGATTGGGATTGTGAATTATTCTTGGGCATGTTTATTTGTGGCTGTAATTATGAAGATTGTATGAGGTAAGGATGAATTGAAGCTTTTCTGTAGAAATTTGAATAACTGTATAAGTGGTTTTGAGAATAAGAAAAACGTGCTTATAGGGTTTTAGTCCTTGCAAACACCTTTTTTTTTTCATAAGATGATCTACAGATATACTTGGATGAGGAATGATGGAAGAGAAGAGCAAAAGGCTTTAATTGACCATGTAGCAGAGGATGAAAGATTGAGAAAGGCCATGCTGGATGCTAGAGTCGTGAGAGGATTCCTTGGAAACTGACCACTTCACAGTTCTTGTGGGGATGAGGATCAGGGAGAAGTGGTGGTATGGTGTAAGGAAGAATGGAGATGTAAAAGTGTTAGCAAGCAAGAAGATGAATCAGGAAAAGTGTTGGGAGGAGTGTGAAAGGAAGGGAACTGAAAGCTTTGATGGAAGTGCAGTGAATGTAGGAATGCATTCATGTGTGAATGAGGTGTGTAAATTGTTTAGAAAATATTCTTAAAGGTTGCAGAATTAGTAGACAGATACAAGGTAGTGAGATATAGGAATAAAGAGAGCAGTGCATGGTGGACAGAAGAGATCAGAAATGCTGTGGAAGAGAAGTTAAAGACATATGGCAGATTGCTCAATAGGAATGGACCAGTGGAAGTTCAGCAAAAGAGTAGGGAAGAATATGGAATATATAAGCAGAATGTTAAGAAGTTGATTGAGGAAAGCAAAGAAAGAGTAAATGAAGATTTTGGAAGAAAGTTAAGTGAAAAGTTTTGGGATAATAAACTATACTCAAAGGAGGTGAAAGAGAAGGAGGTGGATGTAAAAGTGGAAATATATTAATGTGAGAAGTAAAGAAGGGGAGTTGCTGAATCAAAAGGAGGAAGTGAAAGTAAGATGGAAAGAGTATTTTGAAGAACTAATGAATGTGGGAGAAGGAAAGGCAGCAGTTGTTATATGCGTAGGTGTGGAGGCTGGAAGGAAGAGGATAGAAGTGCAAGGGCCTATAGCAAAAGGGGAGGTAAGAAGATAAAGAATGAGGCTGAAGGTAGGAAAGACACTTGGAGTGGATGGGATTATGGCTGAAGAGCTGAAGTATGGAGGAGAAAGTATGATAGAGTGGATGCATCTTAAGTGTAATTTATCATGAGAACAGAAGGTTGTGCCATAGGATTGGGTGAAAGCTATTATTGTTCCTTTATTCAAAAGAATAAGTGCTGAGGATGTATGTAGCAACTATAGGGGAATAAATCTTAAGTTTACCAGGAAAAATGTATGCAAGAATGTCAATTGATAGAGTGATGGAAGTGGCTGAATGCAGAATAAATGAAAAGCAAGGGGGTTTTAGAAAAGGTAGGGGATGTTTGGATCAGATTTTTGAGGTAGAAATGACTGGTAAAGTATTTAGTGAAAGATAAGAAGTTGTATGCAGCTTTAATAGGTCTGGAGAAAGCATAAGACAGAGTCGAGTGGAATGCTTTTTGGGATGTGGTAAGGATATATGGGGTAGGGTACAGCTGTTGGCTGGTAAGAAAGCCTTCTGTAGAGGAGCAAATGCATGTATAAGAGTGTAATGCACCAAAACCACAGCTCCCTTTCCACATCTAGGCCCCACATAACTTTCCATGGTTTACCCCAGACGCTTCACGTGCCCTGGTTCAATCCATTGGCACCACATCGCCGCTGGTATACCATGTCATTCCAATTCACTCTATTCCTTGCACGCCTTTCACCCTCCTGTATGTTCAGGCTCCAATTGCTCAAAATCTTTTTCACTCCATCCTTCCACCTCCAATTTGGTCTCTCACTTCTCATTCCCTCCACCTCTGACACATATATCCTCTTGTCAGTCTTTCCTCACTCATTCTCTCCATGTGACCAAACCATTTCAATACACCATCTTCTTCTCTCTCAACCACACTCTTTTTATTACCACACATCTCTCTTACCCTTTCATTACTTACTCGATCAAACGACCTCACACCACATATTGTCCTCAAACATCTCATTTCCAACACATCCACCCTCCTCCGCACAACCCTATCTATAGCCCACGCCTCGCAACCATATAACATTGTTGGAACTACTATTCTTTAAATATACCCAATTTTGCTCTCCAAGATAGCATTCTCGCCTTCCACACATTCTTCAACAAACTCCCAGAACCTTCGCCCCCTCCCCCACCCTGTGACTTACTTCCGCTTCCATGGTTCTATCCGCGACCAAATCCACTCCCAGATATCTAAAACACTTCACTTCCTCCAGTTTTTCTCCATTCAAACTTACCTCCCAATTGACTTGTCCTTCAACCCTACTGAACCTAATAACCTTGCTCGTATTCACATTTACTCTCAGTTTTCTTCTTTCAGACACTTTACCAAACTTAGTCACCAGCTTCTGCAGCTTTTCACCCGAATCAGCCACCATCACTGTTTCACCAGGGAACAACAACTCACTCACTTCCGAAGGCCTCTCATCCACAGCAGAATGCATACTTGCCCCTATCTCCAAAACTCTTGCATTCACCATCCTAACCACCCCATCCATAAACAAATTAAACATCCATAGAGACACCACACACCCCTCCCGCAAACCGACATTCACTGGGAACCAATCAATTTCCTCTCTTTCTGCTCGAACACATGCCTTACATCCTCGATAAAAACTTTTCACTGCTTCTAGCAACTTACCTCCCACACCATATACTCCTAACACCTTCCACAGAACATCCCTATCAACTCTATCATATGCCTTCTCCAAATCCAAAATGCTACATACAAATCCATTTGTTTTTCTAAGTATTTCTCACATACATTCTTGAAAGCAAACACCTGATCCACACATCCTCCACTACTTCTGAAACCACACTGCTCTTCCCCAATGTGATGCTCTGTACATTCCTTCACCTTCTCAATCAATATCCTCCCATATAATTTCCCAGGAATACTCAACAAACTTATACCTCTGTAATTTGAACACTCATCTTTATCCCCTTTGCCTTTGTACAGTGGAACTATGCATGCATTCCGCCAATCCTCAGGCACTTCACCATGAAGCATACATACATTAAATATCCCCACCAACCAATCAACAATACAGTCACCTCCTTTTTTTAGTATATTCCCCTACAATACTATCCAAACCCACTGCCTTGCCAGCTTTCATCTTCCGCAAAGATTTTATTACCTCTTCTCTGTTTACCTAACCGAACCCTCTCACTTTGCATACCACCTTATCCAAAACACCCTATATCTGCCACTTTATCATCAAACACATTTGATAAACCTTCAAAATACTCACTCCATCTCCTCACTTCACCACTACTTGTTATTACCTCCCCTTTAGGCCCCTTCACCAATGTTCCCATTTGTCCTCTTGTTTTACATGCTTTATTTACCTCTTTCCAAAACATCTTTTTATTCACCCTAAAATTTAACGATACTCTCTCACCCAAACTCTCATTTGCCCTTTTTCACCTATTGCACCTTCCTCTTAACCTCCTGCCTCTTTCTTTTATAAATCTCCCAGTCATTTGCATTATTTCCCTGCAAAAATCATCCAAATGCCTCTCTTCTCTTTCACTAACAATCTTACTTCTTAATCCCACCACTCTTTCTAATCTGCCCACCTCCCACCTCTCTCATGCCATAAGCACCTTTTGCGCAAGTCATCACTGCTTCCCTAAATACATCCCATTCCTCCCCCACTCCCCTTATGTCATTTGCTCTCACCTTTTTCCATTCTGCACTCAATTTCTCTTGGTACTTCCTCACAAAAGTCTCCTTTCCAAGCTCACTTACTCTCACCACTCTCTTCACCCCAACATTCTCTCTTCTTTTCTGAAAACCTCAAAAAATTTTCCCCTTCGCCTCCACAAGATAATGATCAGACATCCCTTCAGTTGCCTCTCTCAGCACATTAACATCCAAAATTCTCTCTTTCATGCACCCATTAATTAACATGTAATCCAATAATGCTTTATGGCCATCTCTCCTACTTTCATATGTATACTTACGTATATCTCTCTTTTTAAACCAGGTATTCCCAATCACCAGTCTTTTTCAGCACACAAATCTACAAGCTCTTCACTATTTCCATTTACAACAATGAACACCCCGTGTATGGCAATTATTCCCTCAACTGCCACATTGCTCAGCTTTGCATTCAAATCACCCATCACTATAACCCGTTCTCATGCATCAAAGCTACTAACACACTCAGCTGATCCCAAAAGACTTGCCTCTCAAGATCTTTCTTCCCATGACCAGCTGCACAGGCACCAATAAACACCCATCTCTCTCCATCCACTTTCAGTTTTACCGATATCAATTTAAAGTTTACTTTCTTACACTCTATCACATACTCCCACAACTCCTGCTTCAGGAGTAGTGCTGCTCCTTCCTTTGCTCTTGTCCTCTCACTAACCCTTGACTTCATTTCACTCAGAGCCAAAACACCCAGGTTCCTTTTCTTAAACATACTACCTATCTCTCCTTTTTTCTCATCTTGGTTATATCTACACACATTTAGACACCCCAATCTGAGCCTTCAAGGAGGATGAGTACTCCCCGCATGACTCCTTTTTCAGTTTCCCCTTTTAGAAAGTTTTAGAGGGTTTCTAGCCCTCCGCTCCTGTCCCCTTTAGTTGCCTTCTGCAACATGCAGGGAATGCGTGGGAAGTATTGTTTCTCCCCTATCCCCAGGGAAATATATTTATTTTATCCATTTATTTATATTTATTATACTTTGTCACTGTCTCCCGCATTAGCAAGGGAGCGCAAGGAAACAGATGAAAGAATGGCCCAACCCACCCACACACACATGTATATACATACATGCCCACATAAGTATATATACATATCTATACATTTCAACGTATACATATACATGCACAGACATATGCATATATACATATGCTGCCCTCATCCATTCCCGTCGCCACCCTGCCACACATGAAATGGTACCCTCCAAAACTATAGCTCCCTTTCCACATCCAGGCCCCACAAAATTTTCCATGGTTTAACCAAGACGCTTCACATGCCCTGGTTCAATCCATTGACAGCACACTGACCCTAGTATACCACATCATTCGAATTCACTCTATTCCTTGCACGCCTTTCACCCTCCTGTATGTTGAAGCCCAATCGCTCAAAATCTTTTTCACCTCCAATTTGGTCTCCCACTTTTCCTCGTTCCCTCCACCTCTGACACATATATCCTCTTTGCCAATCTTTTCTCATTCATTCTCTCCCTGTGACGAAACCATTTCTGCTCTCTCAACCACACTATTTTTATTACATATTACATTTTTATTACTCTTTTTATTATATATATATATATATATATATGAGTCATACATACATTAAATAACCTTACCAACCAGTCAACAATACAGTCACCCCCTTTTTTAATAAATTCCACTGCACTACCATCCAAACCTGCTGCCTTGCCGGCTTTCATCTTCCGCAAAGCTTTTACTACCTCTTCTCTGTTTACCAAATCATTTTTCCTAACCCTCGCACTTTGCACACCACCTCGACCAAAACACCCTATATCTGCGACTCTATCATCAAACAAAAAAAAAAAAAAAAATATATATATATATATATATATATATATATATATATATATATATATATATATATATATATTTTTTTTGCCGCTGTCTCCCACGTTTGCGAGGTAGTGCAAGGAAACAGACGAAAGAAATGGCCCAACCCACCCCCATACACATGTATATACATACGTCCACACACGCAAATATACATACCTACACAGCTTTCCATGGTTTACCCCAGACGCTTCACATGCCCTGATTCAATCCACTGACAGCACGTCAACCCCGGTATACCACATCGATCCAATTCACTCTATTCCTTGCCCTCCTTTCACTCTCCTGCATGTTCAGGCCCCGATCACACAAAATCTTTTTCACTCCATCTTTCCACCTCCAATTTGGTCTCCCACTTCTCCTCGTTCCCTCCACCTCCGACACATATATCCTCTTGGTCAATCTTTCCTCACTCATTCTCTCCATGTGCCCAAACCATTTCAAAACACCCTCTTCTGCTCCCTCAACCACGCTCTTTTTATTTCCACACATCTCTCTTACCCTTACGTTACTTACTCGATCAAACCACCTCACACCACACATTGTCCTCAAACATCTCATTTCCAGCACATCCATCCTCCTGCGCACAACTCTATCCATAGCCCACGCCTCGCAACCATACAACATTGTTGGAACCACTATTCCTTCAAACATACCCATTTTTGCTTTCCGAGATAATGTTCTCGACTTCCACACATTCTTCAAGGCTCCCAGGATTTTCACCCCCTCCCCGACCCTATGATCCACTTCCGCTTCCATGGTTCCATCCGCTGCCAGATCCACTCCCAGATATCTAAAACACTTTACTTCCTCCAGTTTTTCTCCATTCAAACTTACATCCCAATTGACTTGACCCTCAACCCTACTGTACCTAATTACCTTGCTCTTATTCACATTTACTCTTAACTTTCTTCTTTCACACACTTTACCAAACTCAGTCACCAGCTTCTGCAGTTTCTCACATGAATCAGCCACCAGCGCTGTATCATCAGCGAACAACAACTGACTCACTTCCCAAGCTCTCTCATCCCCAACAGACTTCATACTTGCCCCTCTTTCCAAAACTCTTGCATTCACCTCCCTAACAACCTCATCCATAAACAAATTAAACAACCATGGAGACATCACACACCCCTGCCGCAAACCTACATTCACTGAGAACCAATCACTTTCCTCTCTTCCTACACGTACACATGCCTTACATCCTCGATAAAAACTTTTCACTGCTTCTAACAACTTTCCTCCCACACCATATATTCTTAATACCTTCCACAGAGCATCTCTATCAACTCTATCATATGCCTTCTCCAGATCCATAAATGCTACATACAAATCCATTTGCTTTTCTAAGTATTTCTCACATACATTCTTCAAAGCAAACACCTGATCCACACATCCTCTACCACTTCTGAAACCACACTGCTCTTCCCCAATCTGATGCTCTGTACATGCCTTCACCCTCTCAATCAATACCCTCCCGTATAATTTACCAGGAATACTCAACAAACTTATACCTCTGTAATTTGAGCACTCACTCTTGTCCCCTTTGCCTTTGTACAATGGCACTATGCACGCATTTCGTGAATCCTCAGGCACCTCACCATGAGTCATACATACATTAAATAACCTTACCAACCAGTCAATAATACAGTCACCCCCTTTTTTAATAAATTCCACTGCAATACCATCCAAACCTGCTGCCTTGCTGGCTTTCATCTTCCGCAAAGCTTTTACTACCTCTTCTCTGTTTACCAAATCATTTTCCCTAACCCTCTCACTTTGCACACCACCTCGACCAAAACACCCTATATCTGCCACTCTATCATCAAACACATTCAACAAACCTTCAAAATACTCACTCCATCTCCTTCTCACATCACCATTACTTGTTATCACCTCCCCATTTGTGCCCTTCACTGAAGTTCCCATTTGCTCCCTTGTCTTATGCACTTTATTTACCTCCTTCCAGAACATCTTTTTATTCTCCCTAAAATTTAATGATACTCTCTCACCCCAACTCTCATTTGCCCTCTTTTTCACCTCTTGCACCTTTCTCTTGACCTCCTGTCTCTTTCTTTTATACATCTCCCACTCAATTGCATTTTTTCCCTGCAAAAATCGTCCAAATGCCTCTCTCTTCTCTTTCACTAATAATCTTACTTCCTCATCCCACCACTCACTACCCTTTCTAATCAACCCACCTCCCACTCTTCTCATGCCACAAGCATCTTTTGTGCAATCCATCACTGATTCCCTAAATACATCCCATTCCTCCCCCACTCCCCTTACTTCCGTTTTTCTCACCTTTTTCCATTCCGTACTCAGTCTCTCCTGGTACTTCCTCACACAAGTCTCATTCCCAAGCTCACTTACTCTCACCACCCTCTTCACCCCAACATTCACTCTTCTTTTCTGAAAACCCATACAAATCTTCACCTTAGCCTCCTCAAGATAATGATCAGACATCCCTCCAGTTGCACCTCTCAGCACATTAACATCCAAAAGTCTCTCTTTCGCGCACCTGTCAATTAACATGTAATCCAATAACGCTCTCTGGCCATCTCTCCTACTTACATACGTATACTTATGTATATCTCGCTTTTTAAACCAGGTATTCCCAATCACCAGTCCTTTTTCAGCACATAAATCTACAAGCTCTTCACCATTTCCATTTACAACACTGAACACCCCATGTATACCAATTATTCCCTCAACTGCCACATTACTCACCTTTGCATTCAAATCACCCATCACTATAACCCGGTCTCCTGCATCAAAACCACTAACACACTCATTCAGCTGCTCCCAAAACACTTGCCTCTCATGATCTTTCTTCTCATGCCCAGGTGCATATGCACCAATAATCACCCATCTCTCTCCATCAACTTTCAGTTTTACCCATATTAATCGAGAATTTACTTTCTTACATTCTATCACAAACTCCCACAACTCCTGTTTCAGGAGTACTGCTACTCCTTCCCTTGCTCTTGTCCTCTCACTAACCCCTGACTTTACTCCCAAGACATTCCCAAACCACTCTTCCCCTTTACCCTTGAGCTTCGTTTCACTAAGAGCCAAAACATCCAGGTTCCTTTCCTCAAACATACTACCTATCTCTCCTTTTTTCACATCTTGGTTACATCCACACACATTTAGACACCCCAGTCTGAGCCTTCGAGGAGGATGAGCACTCCTCGCGTGACTCCTTCTTCTGTTTCCCATTTTAGAAAGTTAAAAAATACAAGGAGGGGAGGATTTCTGGCCCCCCGCTCCCGTCCCCTCTAGTCGCTTTCTACGACATGCGAGGAATGCATGGGAAGTATTCTTTCACCCCTATCCCCAGGGATAATATATATATATATACATATACATACACATACATATGCACATACACACACACACACACACATATACATATATATACATATGAAAAATGTAAGAAATAATTTAGAAAACTGAAACTTCTAGCTTGAAATGAAATGAAAAAATGAATGTCACATAATGGTTCAACTTCTGGCTATGGAAAAGGGAAATGTATAAAGTATTTGCACAAACGTCAATAGTAGTTCTCATCAATTTAACCACTGTATCAATAAGCTTCAATGTCTAAGCTACATTTTTTCCAATTTCACTATTTTCTTGTCAAAGCACCATGTATGAAAACTATCACTCCAGTAACACAACTATAAACATTTACTTCCCCTTTAAAAAAGTTCTGGGGAAGTTTGTCTCGATACACTGCGGGACACTCTACCACCTGGCGAGGTTTGTGTTGCAATGGTTCTTGATTCACAAACGTAGTAGCATCACTGGTGGGCGGAAGAACATTCTTGTAACCACAGCAAGGATCACAGTCCGTGCAACTCCATTATGATGGTTCTTCTCATTTTTGATTTTAGGTAGATACTTATATATATATATATATATATATATATATATATATATATATATATATATATATATATATATATGAGGTGCCTGAGGATTGGCAGAATGCGTGCATAGTGCCATTGTACAAAGGCAAAGGGGATAAGAGTGAGTGCTCAAATTACAGAGGTATAAGTTTGTTGAGTATTCCTGGTAAATTATATGGGAGGGTATTGATTGAGAGGGTGAAGGCATGTACAGAGCATCAGATTGGGGAAGAGCAGTGTGGTTTCAGAAGTGGTAGAGGATGTGTGGATCAGGTGTTTGCTTTGAAGAATGTATGTGAGAAATACTTAGAAAAGCAAATGGATTTGTATGTAGCATTTATGGATCTGGAGAAGGCATATGATAGAGTTGATAGAGATGCTCTGTGGAAGGTATTAAGAATATATGGTGTGGGAGGAAAGTTGTTAGAAGCAGTGAAAAGTTTTTATCGAGGATGTAAGGCATGTGTACGTGTAGGAAGAGAGGAAAGTGATTGGTTCTCAGTGAATGTAGGTGTGTGGCAGGGGTGTGTGATGTCTCCATGGTTGTTTAATTTGTTTATGGATGGGGTTGTTAGGGAGGTAAATGCAAGAGTTTTGGAAAGAGGGGCAAGTATGAAGTCTGTTGGGGATGAGAGAGCTTGGGAAGTGAGTCAGTTGTTGTTCGCTGATGATACAGCGCTGGTGGCTGATTCATGTGAGAAACTGCAGAAGCTGGTGACTGAGTTTGGTAAAGTGTGTGGAAGAAGAAAGTTAAGAGTAAATGTGAATAAAAGCAAGGTTATTAGGTACAGTAGGGTTGAGGGTCAAGTCAATTGGGAGGTGAGTTTGAATGGAGAAAAACTGGAGGAAGTGAAGTGTTTTAGATATCTGGGAGTGGATCTGGCAGCGGATGGAACCATGGAAGCGGAAGTGGATCATAGGGTGGGGGAGGGGGCAAAAATTCTGGGGGCCTTGAAGAATGTATGGAAGTCGAGAACATTATCTCGGAAAGCAAAAATGGGTATGTTTGAAGGAATAGTGGTTCCAACAATGTTGTATGGTTGCGAGGCGTGGGCTATGGATAGAGTTGTGCGCAGGAGGATGGATGTGCTGGAAATGAGATGTTTGAGGACAATGTGTGGTGTGAGGTGGTTTGATCGAGTAAGTAACGTAAGGGTAAGAGAGATGTGTGGAAATAAAAAGAGCGTGGTTGAGAGAGCAGAAGAGGGTGTTTTGAAGTGGTTTGGGCACATGGAGAGAATGAGTGAGGAAAGATTGACCAAGAGGATATATGTGTCGGAGGTGGAGGGAACGAGGAGAAGAGGGAGACCAAATTGGAGGTGGAAAGATGGAGTGAAAAAGATTTTGTGTGATCAGGGCCTGAACATGCAGGAGGGTGAAAGGAGGGCAAGGAATAGAGTGAATTGGATCGATGTGGTATACCGGGGTTGACGTGCTGTCAGTGGATTGAATCAGGGCATGTGAAGCGTCTGGGGTAAACCATGGAAAGCTGTGTAGGTATGTATATTTGTGTGTGTGGACGTATGTATATACATGTGTATGGGGGGGTTGGGCCATTTCTTTCGTCTGTTTCCTTGCGCTACCTAGCAAACGCGGGAGACAGTGACAAAGTATAATAAAAAAAAAATATAATATAATATATATATCCCTGGGGATAGGGGAGAAAGAATACTTCCCACGTATTCCCTGCGTGTCGTAGAAGGCGACTAAAAGGGGGGGAGCGGGTGGCTGGAAATCCTCCCCTCTCGTTTTTTTTTTTAATTTTCCAAAAGAAGGAACAGAGAAGGGGGCCAGGTGAGGATATTCCCTCTAAGGCCCAGTCCTCTGTTCTTAACGCTACCTCGCTAATGCGGGAAATGGCGAATAGTATGAAAAATAATATATATATATATATATATATATATATATATATATATATATATATATATATATATATAAACAAATTAAACAACCATGGAGACATCACACACCCCTGCCGCAAACCTACATTCACTGAGAACCAATCACTTTCCTCTCTTCCTACACGTACACATGCCTTACATCCTCGATAAAAACTTTTCACTGCTTCTAACAACTTGCCTCCCACACCATATATTCTTAATACCTTCCACAGAGCATCTCTATCAACTCTATCATATGCCTTCTCCAGATCCATAAATGCTACATACAAATCCATTTGCTTTTCTAAGTATTTCTCACATACATTCTTCAAAGCAAACACCTGATCCACACATCCTCTACCACTTCTGAAACCGCACTGCTCTTCCCTAAGGGAGGTAAATGCAAGAGTCCTGGAAAGAGGGGCAAGTATGAAGTCTGTTGGGGATGAGAGAGCTTGGGAAGTGAGTCAGTTGTTGTTCGCTGATGATACAGCGCTGGTGGCTGATTCATGTGAGAAACTGCAGAAGCTGGTGACTGAGTTTGGTAAAGTGTGTGGAAGAAGAAAGTTGAGAGTAAATGTGAATAAGAGCAAGGTTATTAGGTACAGTAGGGGTGAGGGTCAAGTCAATTGGGAGGTGAGTTTGAATGAAGAAAAACTGGAGGAAGTGAAGTGTTTTAGATATCTGGGAGTGGATCTGTCAGCGGATGGAACCATGGAAGCGGAAGTGGATCATAGGGTGGGGGAGGGGGCGAAAATTTTGGGAGCCTTGAAAAATGTGTGGAAGTCGAGAACACTATCTCGGAAAGCAAAAATGGGTATGTTTGAGGGAATAGTGGTTCCAACAATGTTGTATGGTTGCGAGGCGTGGGCTATGGATAGAGATGTGCGCAGGAGGATGGATGTGCTGGAAATGAGATGTTTGAGGACAATGTGTGGTGTGAGGTGGTTTGATCGAGTAAGTAACGTAAGGGTAAGAGAGATGTGTGGAAATAAAAAGAGCGTGGTTGAGAGAGCAGAAGAGGGTGTTTTGAAATGGTTTGGGCACATGGAGAGAATGAGTGAGGAGAGATTGACCAAGAGGATATATGTGTCGGAGGTGGAGGGAACAAGGAGAAGAGGGAGACCAAATTGGAGGTGGAAAGATGGAGTGAAAAAGATTCTGTGTGATCGGGGCCTGAACATGCAGGAGGGTGAAAGGAGGGCAAGAAATAGAGTGAATTGGAGTCATGTGGTATACAGGGGTTGACGTGCTGTCAGTGGATTGAAGCAAGGCATGTGAAGCGTCTGGGGTAAACCATGGAAAGCTGTGTAGGTATGTATATTTGCGTGTGTGGACGTGTGTATGTACATGTGTGTGGGGGGGGGGGGTTGGGCCATTTCTTTCGTCTGTTTCCTTGCGCTACCTCGCAAACGCGGGAGACGGCGACAAAGTATAAAAAAAAAAAAAAAAAAAAAAATATATATATATATATATATATTTGAGGGGCTTTCTTAAAGTCCACTAACTTCTAGACTTGCATCACCACACTAAATTACCTTTTCAAAACAAGTGACAGTTTATGGCATAGCAAGTGACACAAGTCGGCTTAAGTTTAGTCACAGTAAAGTAGCATAAGTTGTTATGTTTGTCAGAGACATACTACATATACACAAGCAACATCAGCTCTAAAAAATTTATAATCTTTATCCAATGAATATTGCGTTGTTAGTGGTTTCAACCTCCCATATGAAAATATGAGCTTTGTGTGTTAACCGTATGATTTTTAACGGATGAAACACCCATATTTTCTTCTTGCCATGGACAGATCATACTGTCCATATCAGTGTGTTGGGTTGAGTTGTGATGGCTGATAGATATAAGCTGTGTGGCAGGTTGGATGTGGTACCTGTGGTGTATGGACTGGGCAGCTACACCAAGCAGGCACCGCCACACTCCTACATCGACTCTATGAACTTCCCAACAGCCAAAAGCCTCGCTGAGTACCTCCTCTACCTGGACAGGAATGACACAGCCTGACGCAGGCAGCTATGTTATGTCACTCAAGTGTTGGCTAGGCTCCTCTTGGTAATACCATCTCCATTTATTCACTTGCAGTAGTTTTAAAACTATTGTCTACTCGTGAAAATAATCACTTTCAACAGCATTGTACCATAAGTTTAAACAGTGATGTTCAACTGTTGCACACCGTTTCAAAAGTCTTCACATATATATATGGTTTCCTTGCGCTACCTCGCCAACGCGGGAGACAGCGACAAAGCCAAAAAAAAAATATATATATATTTATTTTTATTTTTATTATACTTTGTCGCTGTCTCCCGCGTTTGCGAGGTAGCGCAAGGAAACAGACGAAAGAAATGGCCCAACCCCCCCCATACACATGTATATACATACGTCCACACACGCAAATATACATACCTACACAGCTTTCCATGGTTTACCCCAGACGCTTCACATGCCTTGATTCAATCCACTGACAGCACGTCAACCCCGGTATACCACATCGCTCCAATTCACTCTATTCCTTGCCCTCCTTTCACCCTCCTGCATGTTCAGGCCCCGATCACACAAAATCTTTTTCACTCCATCTTTCCACCTCCAATTTGGTCTCCCTCTTCTCCTCGTTCCCTCCACCTCCGACACATATATCCTCTTGGTCAATCTTTCCTCACTCATTCTCTCCATGTGCCCAAACCACTTCAAAACACCCTCTTCTGCTCTCTCAACCACGCTCTTTTTATTTCCACACATCTCTCTTACCCTTACGTTACTCACTCGATCAAACCACCTCACACCACACATTGTCCTCAAACATCTCATTTCCAGCACATCCATCCTCCTGCGCACAACTCTATCCATAGCCCACGCCTCGCAACCATACAACATTGTTGGAACCACTATTCCTTCAAACATACCCATTTTTGCTTTCCGAGATAATGTTCTCGACTTCCACACATTCTTCAAGGCCCCCAGAATTTTCGCCCCCTCCCCCACCCTATGATCCACTTCCGCTTCCATGGTTCCATCCGCTGCCAGATCCACTCCCAGATATCTAAAACACTTCACTTTCTCCAGTTTTTCTCCATTCAAACTCACCTCCCAATTGACTTGACCCTCAACCCTACTGTACCTAATAACCTTGCTCTTATTCACATTTACTCTTAACTTTCTTCTTCCACACACTTTACCAAACTCAGTCACCAGCTTCAGCAGTTTCTCACATGAATCAGCCACCAGCGCTGTATCATCAGTGAACAACAACTGACTCACTTCCCAAGCTCTCTCATCCCCAACAGACTTCATACTTGCCCCTCTTTCCAAAACTCTTGCATTCACCTCCCTAACAACCTCATCCATAAACAAATTAAACAACCATGGAGACATCACACACCCCTGCCGCAAACCTACATTCACTGAGAACCAATCACTTTCCTCTCTTCCTACACATACACATGCCTTACATCCTCGATAAAAACTTTTCACTGCTTCTAACAACTTTCCTCCCACACCATATATTCTTAATACCTTCCACAGAGCATCTCTATCAACTCTATCATATGCCTTCTCCAGATCCATAAATGCTACATACAAATCCATATATATATATATATATATATATATATATTATCCCTGGGGATAGGGGTGAAAGAATACTTCCCACGCATTCCTCACGTGTCGTAAAAGGCAACTAGAGGGGACGGGAGCGGGGGCCAGAAATCCTCCCCTCGTATTTTTTAACTTTCTAAAAAAATGGGAAACAGAAGGAGTCACGCGGGGAGTGCTCATCCTCCTCGTAGACTCAGGTTGGGGTGTCTAAATGTGTGTGGATGTAACCAAGATGTGAAAAAAGGAGAGATAGGTAGTATGTTTGAGGAAAGGAACCTGGATGTTTTGGCTCTGAGTGAAACGAAGCTCAAGGGTAAAGGGGAAGAGTGGTTTGGGAATGTCTCGGAAGTAAAGTCAGGGGTTAGTGAGAGGATAAGAGCAAGGGAAGGAGTAGCAGTACTCCTAAAACAGGAGTTGTGGGAGTATGTGATAGAATGTAAGAAAGTAAATTCTCGATTAATATGGGTAAAACTGAAAGTTGATGGAGAGAGATGGGTGATTATTGGTGCATATGCACCTGGGCATGAGAAGAAAGATCATGAGAGGCAAGTGTTTTGGGAGCAGCTGAATGAGTGTGTTAGTGGTTTTGATGCAGGAGACCGGGTTATAGTGATGGGTGATTTGAATGCAAAGGTGAGTAATGTGGCAGTTGAGGGAATAATTGGTATACATGGGGTGTTCAGTGTTGTAAATGGAAATGGTGAAGAGCTTGTAGATCTATATATATATATATATATATATATATATATATATATATATATATACGTTGAGATGTATAGGTATGTATATGTGCGTGTGTGGACGTGTATGTATATACATGTGTATGTGGGTGGGTTGGGCCATTCTTTCGTCTGTTTCCTTGCGCTATCTCGCTAACGCAGGAGACAGCGACAAAGTATAATAAATAGATATGTGTGTGTGTGCGTGTGTGTGTGTGTGTAACAGTTTCCATAGTTCTTGTCTTACAAGCTACCTTATAGATATATTGGATGAAGTGTAAGGAATCTGTCCATTAAAAATCATAAAAGATTGCAAGCCGATGACTTTTCTTCAGTGTCTGGTTGTTAATCCCAAAAATGAACATGGCATCAAATCCAGGTAACACATGTGCACTCCATAACATTTTCTGGTTAAGTTGCATGTAAGATATTTTTTACAGGTGGTTGTAGGCTGCTAGTGACATTTATGAGTAATTGGTGGAATGCAAACATCAGCTGGGACTTTTAATGGTGGTTGAAGCCAATAAATAGTTTATCACAAGATGCAAGGAGGTCTGCTGAAGGATAATTGTCTTACTTGATGGAAGGATATTATTCTTAGACATGTTTACTAACAATTCCCAAATTACAAAGTTCATTGTAACAGGGAATTCAGGAAATTGCTGAGGTCTAGTCTTTGCAACCTAGCTATAAAATTTCTTTTCTTAATCTATCTCTATTATATAGAAATGCAAAATACAAAACCCTTATCAATTTTTTTTTCATTTTAGCTCATTTAATACAATGTGTTGTTGATGCTGACTGTTTTCTCTGCCAGGTGTGAATGGTAGTCCGGTTCCTCCAAGATCTTGCGATCCTATCTTCATAGGTCCTCCCCCCAGGACACACAGACTGCTCCATTCAGAAGCTTATATCAAGTAAGTTACTATTGTTTACAATAATGAAATTAGCAATAGTTTATGATACAGCAAAGATGAAGTGCATTCATGTCATGGGCATGTGCTGAGGATGGATGTGGACTAACTAAGAATACATAAGTAAAGTATATAGGAAAGACTGGCGGTGGGTGAAATATCTGAGAAAGTAAACATGCAAGAGGATTTGTTATGATAGAGAAGAGTGAAGAGGTTAGAGGCTGGATCTTCACTGTAATTGATGGTGGCTTTTACATATAAGCTGTGCCCCTACCCACCCCTTTCATTGTGCTGCCAGACTTATAGTACATTTCCCTGTAGCTTGTAAAAATTGTGCCAACCCATACCAACTTATTAATTACTGCTCTCAGAACATAATAGATAGATTTTCAGTGAAAAAGATGAAAATCCAAATGATTCAGATCAATTTTACAAAGACACTCAATCAAAGAAGGATGGCTAAATTGTTCCTTCTTGGCAAGAGTGGCAGGCTACTTGTCTAACTCAGCCAGCCAGTCTTTTATGGTTACACTGCTGCTACTCTGTCACTTTTGGTCAGTCCATGGGAATCAAAATGAAATTACAGCAAAACCTACATTTTTGTTAAGTGGAATACTGGATAGTATAGAAACAGTTAGGTTAGGCTGCGATTTTTTTAATGTTTTGATTTCACAAGTCTTCTTCAGAAAGTGCAAGACTTGATGTTCAAGTACATATTGGTCACCTGGCTAGATGCATTGACGTATCATTCACTGATTGGCCCATTTGCCTTGATGGCTCTGTCCACTCATTCATTGCAATCTTTGCCATCTGTCCTGACTACTGGATGAAACCAACTTGTCATGTGGCGGTAATGAGTGGCAGGCAACCGCCAACCAGGGAGGTAATACTGCTTGGGTTTCAAGAGGAATAGTGGTGATGGCATCATGTGCCAGCACTGCTGTTATTGTTATGTACCTCCTTCCTGGCCCAGATGGAAGTCTTTTTTTTCCCTTGCCTCAATCTCATCTGAAGTGGGTTGCTGACATCCAACTCCAGTCCCACACTTTCTTTTTCTCATACAAAACCCTTGACAACATATAACTCACGCACATTTTTGTATCTTTTTCAATTTGTTTATTACTCTGTGTGCTGTAATTCATTATTATCAATATACTTGAGTGCCGCTCCCCGCATCAGCGAGGTAGTGTCAGGAATCAGTTGAAGAAAGACCCATCCACTCACATACACACATAGATACATATAGGTATGTTGATCACACTAGTCTGTGATGATAGTTATGAATAAGAAATCCCAATTCAGTAGTTCATAGAATTTTATTTAACATGTAATTTTTCTATACATGTGGCACAACATGTGTCATGGAGACAATTTGCCTCATCAGGAGCCAGTAACTCATAAAGGTTTTAAAATCTCAACACCACCATAAAGTTTTTAAAATCCCAGCAGCACCATGAAATTTTCATCTTGTTTCTGTGTTGTCTTGAATAGCAGACACAAGATGATATTTTTATGGCAGGTGTGGGATTTAGAAAACTTTATTAATCATTGGCACCTGATGAGGGAGATTATGTGGAACATGTGCCACATGTTTAGAATATTTACATGTCAAATAGAATTATATGAACTATTGAATTGTGATTTCACCTTCACGTATATACATCTTTCTTTTCTTTCAAACTATTCGCCATTTCCCGCATTAGCGAGGTAGCGTTAAGAACAGAGGACTGGGCCTTTGAGGGAATACCCTCACCTGGCCCAATTCTCTGTTCCTTCTTTTGGGAAAAAAAAAAAAAAAAAAAAAAAAAAACTTTCCTAGGTTTACCCCAGATGTTTCACATACCCTGGTTCAGTCCATTGGCAGCAGGTCGACCCCAGCATAACCACATCATTCCAGTTAACACTATTCCGTGTACGCCTTTCATCCTCATCCATGTTCAGGCCCCGATTGCTCAAAATCTTTTTCATTCCATCCTTCCACTTCTAGTTTGGTCTCCTGCTTCTCCTTGTTCCCTTAATTAAGGTCTAACATATATATCCTCTTATCTTTGTCAGTGTTTCCTCACTCATTCATTCCTATCCCTAGGGATATATTTATTTATTTATTTATTTTGCTTTGTCACTGTCTCCCATGTTAGCAAAGTAGCTCAAGGAAACAGACAAAAGAATGGCCCAACCTACCCACATACACATATATATACATACACATCCACACACGCAAATATACATACCTATACATCTCAACGTATACATATATATTCACACACAGACATATACATATATACACATGTACATAATTCATACTGTCTGCCTTTATTCATTCCCATCGCCACCCCACCACACATGAAATAACAACCCCCTCCCCCTCTTGTGCGCGAGGTAGCGCTAGGAAAAGACAACAAAGGCCACATTCGTTCACACCCAGTCTCTAGCTGTCATGTAATAATGCACCAAAACCACAGCTCCCTTTCCACATCCAGGCACCATAGAACTTTCCGTGGTTTACCCCAGACGCTTCACATGCCTTGGTTCAATCCATTGACAGCACGTTGACCCCAGTATACCACATCGTTCCAATTCACTCTATTCCTTGCACGTCTTTCACCCTCCTGCATGTTCAGGCCCCAATCACTCATAATCTTTTTCACTCCATCTTTCCACCTCCAATTTGGTCTCCCACTTCTCCTCGTTCTCTCCACCTCTAACACATATATCCTCTTGGTCAATCTTTCCTCACTCATTCACTCCATGTGATGAAACCATTTCAAAACACCTCTTCTGCTCTCTCAACCACACTCTTTTTATTACCACTCATTACCTTATTATTACTTACTTGATCAAACCACCTCACACCACATGTTGTCCTCAAACATCTCATTTCCAGCGCATCCTTCCTCCTCCGCACAACTCTATCCATTTCCCATGCCTCACAACCATACAACATTGTTGGAACCATTATTCCTTCAAACATACCCATTTTTGCTTTCCGAGATAATGTTCTAAACTTCCACACATTCTTCACTTCCTACAGATTTTCTCCATCCAAACTTACCTCCCAATTGACTTGTCCCTCAACCCTACTGTACCTAATAACCTTGCTTGCATTCACATTTACTCTCAACTTTCTTCTTTCACACACTTTACCAAACTCAGTCAGCAGCTTCTGCAGTTTCTCACACGAATCAGCCACCAGCGCTGTATCATCAGCGAACAACAACTAGGAGTGATTTTGGCATCGGATGGAACCATGAAAGCGGAATTGAATCATAGGGTGGGGGATGGGGTGAAAATTCTGAGAGCCATGAATAATGTGTGGAAGTCGAGAACATTATCTCGGAAAGCAAAAATGGGTATATTTGAAGGAATAGTGGTTCCAACAATGTTGTATGGTTGTGAGGCGTGGGCTATGGATGGGGTTGTGTGCAGGAGGGTGGATGTGCTGGAAATGAGATGTTTGAGGACAATATGTGGTGTGAGGTGGTTTGATCGGGTAAGTAATAATAGGGTAAGAGAGATGTGTGGTAATAAAAAGAGTGTGGTTGAGAGAGCAGAAGATGGTGTTTTCAGATGGTTTGGGCACATGGAGAGAATGAGTGAGGAAAGATTGACCAAGAGGATATATGTTTCAGAGGTGGAGGGAATGAGAAGTGGCAGACCAAATTGGAGGTGGAAAGATGGAGTGAAAAAGATTTTGAGTGATTGGGGCCTGAACATGCAGGAGGGTGAAAGGCGTGCAAGGAATAGATTGAATTGGATCGATGTGGTATACCGGGGTCGACATGCTGTCAATGGATTGAATCAGGGCATGTTAAGCGTCTGGGGTAAACCATGGAAAGTTCTGTGGGGCCTGGATGTGGAGAGAGAGTTGTGGTTTCGGTGCATTATTACATGACAGCTAGAGACTAAGTGTGAACGAATGGGGCCTTTGTTGTCTTTCCTAGCGCTACCTCGCACACATGAGGAGGGAGGGGGTTGTTATTCCATGTGTGGCGAGGTGGCGATGGAAATGAATAAAGGCAGACAGTATGAATTATGTACATGTGTATATATGTATATGTCTGTGTGTCTATATATATGTATACATTGAGATGTATAGTTATGTATATTTGCGTGTGTGGATGTGTATGTATATACATGTGTATGTGGTGGGTTTGGCCATTCTTTCGCCTGTTTCCTTGCACTACCGCGCTAACGCGGGAGACAGCGACAAAGCAAAATGATAAAAAAACAACAATAAAATATAATAATAATAATAATATATAGAGTGGCAGATATAGGGTGTTTTGGTCGAGTTGGTGTGCAAAGTGAGAAGGTTAGGGAAAATGATTTGGTAAACAGAGATGAGGTAGTAAAAGCTTTGCGGAAGATGAAAGCCGGCAAGGCAGCAGGTTTGGATGGTATTGCAGTGGAATTTATTAAAAAAGGGGGTGACTGATTGTTGACTGGTTGGTAAGGTTATTTAATGTATGTATGATTCATGGTGAGGTGCCTGAGGATTGGCGGAATGCGTGCATAGTGCCATTGTACAAAGGCAAAGGGGAAAAGAGTGAGTGCTCAAATTACTGAGGTATAAGTTTGTTGAGTATTCCTGGTAAATTATATGGGAGGGTATTGATTGAGAGGGTGAAGGCATGTACAGAGCATCAGATTGGGGAAGAGCAGTGTGGTTTCAGAAGTGGTAGAGGATGTGTGGATCAGGTGTTTGCTTTGAAGAATGTATGTGAGAAATACTTAGAAAAGCAAATGGATTTGTATGTAGCATTTATGGATCTGGAGAAGGCATATGATAGAGTTGATAGAGATGCTTTGTGGAAGGTACTAAGAATATATGGTGTGGGAGGCAAGTTGTTAGAAGCAGCGAAAAGTTTTTGTCGAGGATGTAAGGCATGTGTACATGTAGGAAGAGAGGAAAGTGGTTGGTTCTCAGTGAATGTAGGTTTGCGGCAGGGGTGTGTGATGTCTCCATGGTTGTTTAATTTCACATGCCCTGATTCAATCCATTGACAGCACGTCCACCCCGGTATACCACATCTATCCAATTCACTCTATTCCTTGCCCGCCTTTCACCCTCCTGCATGTTCAGGCCCCGATCACTCAAAATCTTTTTCACTCCATCTTTCCACCTCCAATTTGGTCTCCCACTTCTCCTCGTTCCCTCCACCTCCGACACATATATCCTCTTGGTCAATCTTTCCTCACTCATTCTCTCCATGTGCCCAAACCATTTCAAAACACCCTCTTCTGCTCTCTCAACCATGCTCTTTTTATTTCCACACATCTCTCTTACCCTTTCATTACTTACTCGATCAAACCACCTCACACCACACATTTTCCTCAAACATCTCATTTCCAGCACATCCACCCTCCTGCGCACAACTCTATCCATAGCCCACGCCTTGTAACCATACAACATTGTTGAAACCACTATTCCTTCAAACATACCCATTTTTGCTTTCCGAGATAATGTTCTCGACTTCCACACATTCTTCAAGGCTCCCAGGATTTTCGCCCCCTCCCCCACCCTATGATCCACTTCCGCTTCCATGGTTCCATCCGCTGCCAGATCCACTCCCAGATATCTAAAACACTTTACTTCCTCCAGTTTTTCTCCATTCAAACTTACCTCCCAATTGACTTGACCCTCAACCCTACTGTACCTAATAACCTTGCTCTTATTCACATTTACTCTTAACTTTCTTCTTTCACACACTACCAAACTCAGTCAACAGCTTCTGCAGTTTCTCACATGAATCAGCCACCAGCGCTGTATCATCAGCGAACAACAACTGACTCACTTCCAAAGCTCTCTCATCCACAACAGACTTCATACTTGCCCCTTTTTCCAAAACTCTTGCATTCACCCCCCTAACAACCCCATCCATAAACAAATTAAACAACCATGGAGACATCACACACCCCTGCCGCAAACCTACATTCACTGAGAACCAATCACTTTCCTCTCTTCCTACACGTACACATGCCTTACATCCTTGATAAAAACTTTTCACTGCTTCTAACAACTTGCCTCCCACACCATATATTCTTAATACCTTCCACAGAGCATCTCTATCAACTCTATCATATGCCTTTTCCAGATCCATAAATGCTACATACAAATCCATTTGCTTTTCTAAGTATTTCTCACATACATTCTTCAAAGCAAACACCTGATCCACTTCTGAAACCACACTGCTCTTCCCCAATCTGATGCTCTGTACATGCCTTCACCCTCTCAATCAATACCCTCCCATATAATTTACCAGGAATACTCAACAAACTTATACCTCTGTAATTTGAGCACTCACTCTTATCCCCTTTGCCTTTGTACAATGGCACTATGCACGCATTCCGCCAATCCTCAGGCACCTCACCACGAGTCATACATACATTAAATAACCTTACCAACCAGTCAATAATACAGTCACCCCCTTTTTTAATAAATTCCACTGCAATACCATCCAAACCTGCTGCCTTGCCGGCTTTCATCTTCCGCAAAGCTTTTACTACCTCTTCTCTGTTTACCAAATCATTTTCCCTAACCCTCTCACTTTGCACGCCACCTCGACCAAAACACCCTATATCTGCCACTCTATCATCAAACACATTCAACAAACCTTCAAAATACTCACTCCATCTCCTTCTCACATTACCACTACTTGTTATCACCTCCCCATTTGCGCCCTTCACTGAAGTTCCCATTTGCTCCCATGTCTTATGCACTTTATTTACCTCCTTCCAGAACACCTTTTTATTCTCCCTAAAATTTAATGATACTCTCTCACCCCAACTCTCATTTGCCCTCTTTTTCACCTCTTGCACCTTTCTCTTGACCTCCTGTCTCTTTCTTTTATACATCTCCCACTCAATTGCATTTTTTCCCTGCAAAAATCGTCCAAATGCCTCTCTCTTCTCTTTCACTTATAATCTTACTTCTTCATCCCACCACTCACTACCCTTTCTAATCAACCCACCTCCCACTCTTCTCATGCCACAAGCATCTTTTGCGCAATCCATCACTGATTCCCTAAATACATCCCATTCCTCCCCCACTCCCCTTACTTCCATTGTTCTCACCTTTTTCCATTCTGTACTCAGTCTCTCCTGGTACTTCCTCACACAAGTCTCCTTCCCAAGCTCACTTACTCTCACCACCCTCTTCACCCCAACATTCACTCTTCTTTTCTGAAAATCCATACAAATCTTCACCTTAGCCTCCACAAGATAATGATCAGACATCCCTCCAGTTGCACCTCTCAGCACATTAACATCCAAAAGTCTCTCTTTCGCGTGCCTGTCAATTAACACATAATCCAGTAACACTCTCTGGCCATCTCTCCTACTGACATACGTATACTTATGTATATCTCGCTTTTTAAACCAGGTATTCCCAATCACCAGTCCTTTTTCAGCACATAAATCTACAAGCTCTTCACCATTTCCATTTACAACACTGAACACCCCATGTATACCAATTATTCCCTCAACTGCCACATTACTCACCTTTGCATTCAAATCACCCATCACTATAACCCAGTCTCGTGCATCAAAACCACTAACACACTCATTCAGCTACTGCCAAAACACTTGGTAAGAGAGATGTGTGGAAATAAAAAGAGCGTGGTTGATAGAGCAGAAGAGGGTGTTTTGAAATGGTTTGGTCACATGGAGAGAATGAGTGAGGAAAGATTGATCAAGAGGATATACGTGTCGGAGGTGGAGGGAACGAGGAGAAGAGGGAGACCAAATTGGAGGTGGAAAAATGGAGTGAAAAAGATTTTGTGTGATCGGGGCCTGAACATGAAGGAGGGTGAAAGGAGGGCAAGGAATAGAGTGAATTGGAGCGATGTGGTATACCGGGGTTGACGTGCTGTCAGTGGATTGAATCAAGGCATGTGAAGCGTCTGGGGTAAACCATGGAAAGCTGTGTAGGTATGTATATTTGCGTGTGTGGACGTATGTATATACATGTGTATGGGGGTGGGTTGGGCCATTTCTTTCGTCTGTTTCCTTGCGCTACCTCGCAAACGCGGGAGACAGCGACAAAGCAAAAAAAGAAAAAATATATATATATATATATATATATATATATATATATATATATATATATATATATATATATATATATATTAAGAATATATGGTGTGGGAGGCAAATTGTTAGAAGCAGTGAAAAGTTTTTATCGAGGATGTAAGGCATGTGTACATGTAGGAATAGAGGAAAGTGATTGGTTCTCAGTGAATGTAGGTTTGCGGCAGGGGTGTGTGATGTCTCCATGGTTGTTTAATTTGTTTATGGATAGGGTTGTTAGGGAGGTGAATTCAAGAGTTTTGGAAAGAGGGGCAAGTATGAAGTCTGTTGGGGATGAGAGAGCTTGGGAAGTGAGTCAGTTGTTGTTCGCTGATGATACAGCGCTGGTGGCTGATTCATGTGAGAAACTGCAGAAGCTGGTGACTGAGTTTGGTAAAGTGTGTGAAAGAAGAAAGTTAAGAGTAAATGTGAATAAGAGCAAGGTTATTAGGTACAGTAGGGTTGAGGGTCAAGTCAATTGGGAGGTAAGTTTGAATGGAGAAAAACTGGAGGAAGTGAAGTGTTTTAGATATCTGGGAGTGGATCTGGCAGCGGATGGAACCATGGAAGCGGAAGTGGATCATAGGGTGGGGGAGGGGGCGAAAATTCTGGGAGCCTTGAAGAATGTGTGGAAGTCGAGAACATTATCTCGGAAAGCAAAAATGGGTATGTTTGAAGGAATAGTGGTTCCAACAATGTTGTATGGTTGCGAGGCGTGGACTATGGATAGAGTTGTGCGCAGGAGGATGGATGTGCTGGAAATGAGATGTTTGAGGACAATGTGTGGTGTGAGGTGGTTTGATCGAGTAAGTAACGTAAGGGTAAGAGAGATGTGTGGAAATAAAAAGAGCGTGGTTGAGAGAGCAGAAGAGGGTGTTTTGAAATGGTTTGGTCACATGGAGAGAATGAGTGAGGAAAGATTGACCAAGAGGATATATGTGTCGGAGGTGGAGGGAACGAGGAGAAGAGGGAGACCAAATTGGAGGTGGAAAGATGGAGTGAAAAAGATTTTGTGTGATCGGGGCCTGAACATGCAGGAGGGTGAAAGGAGGGCAAAGAATAGAGTGAATTGGAGCGATGTGGTATACTGGGTTGACGTGCTGTCAGTGGATTGAATCAAGGCATGTGTATGGGGGTGGGTTGGGCCATTTCTTTCGTCTGTTTCCTTGCGCTACATCGCAAACGCGGGAGACAGCGACAAAGCAAAAAAAAAACAAAAATAAAATAAATAAATATATATATATATATATATATATATATATATATATATATATATATATATATATATATATATATATATATGCCCACATGAGCACATATACATACATATACATATGAACATATACACAAACATACATTACATATATACATGTCCATACTTGCTTGCCTTCATCCATTCCTGTCGCTACCCTGCCTCACAGGAAACAGCATTGCTACCCCATGCTTCAGTAAGGTAGCGCCAGGAAAACAGGTAAAAAAGGCCACATTTGTAAACAGTCAGTCTCTAGCTGTCATGTGTAATGCACCGAAACCATAACTCCCTAATCCACATCCAGGCTTAACAGACCTTTCCATGGTTTAACCCTGGCAGTTAACTGATTTTTTTCCTCCTGATATAGACATTTTTCATCATCTCTGGTAAATCCATCATATTCTCTTCCTAGATTCCTAAAGGGAGTTCAGTAATCATTTGACATAATTGTTCTCAACCCTTCTCTATACCCTACTGACTTTATGTATGTGAAATTCCTCAGTAATTATATTAATTTTATTTCCCTTTTCTTTTTTATAGTGGTATGATTTAATTTCTGCCGTCACCTAGTCATTAAGCACAACTACATTTCCTTTTGCTTCCATATAAACTTTCCAAACCAGTAAACTGGCAGTTTCACCATTCTTCACCATCTCACTTACCACTACATCTGTGCTGACACTTTTTTATTGTTTTGGTGTGTCATTGCTCTCATGTCCTTCAAGACCATTCACTGTTGCTATAGGTGCCGGATTTCAGATCTGCTGTGTTGAGGAATTGTTAAATTTTTTGAAATATGTATATATTGTGAATATTAGTGCACCAAATAATAAATGAATAATATAAAAAGATACAGTATATGTCTTCAATTGAAATAAAGTAATGGTTGAAATGTCACATGCAAGCCTCATAATTGTCATATGATGTATCATCCATCAATGATAGGATGGTGGATGTGGTGCATTTGAGATTAGGTGGTATGTGTAGTTGAAAAGTCACGATTAGTGTTGTCTTGATAATAGAAGAAATGGCGAGAGTTTTGCTTAAGAAGAAATGTGTCACAGCTTTTGAAGTGGATGGGATTGCAATTTTGACTTCTCAAAAGAGGAAGTGACTGAGTTGATTGGTTATTCAGGCTATTTAATGTTTTTAAGCCACAAGGTGAAGTGCCTGAAGATTGGCAGAATATACGCATAGTGCCTAATGGAGTGTAATGTAAGTGCTTACATTAGAGGTACATTTGGCAAAATATACTTGGGAAGGTGTATAGAAGATTGACAATTGAGTGGGTGATGGCATGTACTGAAATGTGTGGCTCAGGAAGATTAGTGTAACTTTTGGAGAGGTAGAGGATGAGTGGACCTGACAGTTTCTTTGAAGAATCAGTTTGAGAAATAATTGAGTGAAATGTATGTGGCATTTATGGAGCTGGAAAAAGCATATGACAGGATAGACTGAGAGGCCATGTGGAAAGTGCTACAAGTATATAACATAAATGGAAAGCTACCAAGTGCACACATAAGTTTCTCCTGTGATAGAGAAGTTTTTATATTAGAAGGAAGTTTTGAGGATGAGTGTTTCTTAGAGAAGGTGTTTCTGTGTTAAGAATGTGTGATGTCACCTTGACTGCTTAAAAAAATTTTTGATTGGGTGGTGAGATGGTTGAATACATGGGTCTTAAAGCAAGGGGCAGCTCTACGGTATGCAGGGAGTGCTTGGGCAAAGCAGGTGAACCAGGGATATTTGTAAATGACACTCCCTTATGTTAATAGACTCCAGAGGGAGGAAATACTAGAAGCTAGCAACAGGGTTTGGTAGCATGTATATAATGATATACTTCATAGTAAACGTGAACAAAGGTAAGTTATTGAGGTGCTGCAGGAGAATGAGACAGGAGAGTTTCATTGTAAGTTTGAATGGGGAGGACCTGGAAGATTGAACCTGACAGCTGATGTAACTGTGGCGGCTGAAGCTCACTGAGTCATGGGGTGAAGGACCTTGATGCATTGAGGAGTGTATGGACGAAAAGGTCACTGACTAGTAGGGCAAAGTTGGTTATGTTTGAAGTTGTAGTAGACCCAGCAGTTTTGTATGGATGCAAATTGTAGGTTTTAAATGCAAAATAATGGAAAAATGGTGGACCTTTTAGAAATCAAGTGCATGAGGTTCATATTTGCTGTGCAGTGGATTGATCTTTTAAGGAATGACATTGTAAGAGAAAGTTGCTGTAGTAAGCATTGTCTAACTGAAAGATCTGACCAGTGTATGCTGAAATGGATCATGCATTTGGAGATGATGAGTTAGAAGGAAGTTGGATCATGCATTTGGAGATGATGAGTTAGAAGGAAGTAAGAGGGGATGACCAAGAGAGAGATGGAAAGGATGGAATAAAGAAGGCTTTGGTGTATCATGGTTTAAATATTCAGGAGGATGAGATAGATTGAAGAAATTGGATTGATATGATATACAGGGGGTGACATACTGTCAGTGGGCTGAACAAGGACTTATGAAGAAGTCAGGATTAACCATGGAATAGTATAGGGTTTTAGTACATTATATATGGCAGCTAGAGAGTGATTGTGTGCTACTTTGTTGAGGTGTTAGTAGCAGTTGTATATTTGAAAAAAAATCCTTAAATTTTCATCTCAGCACACTGCTTCTACCATTCCACAACGTGTACAAAGCAACACACCATTTTGGCAGACTTTGTACTAAAGTTGATTTTTCCATCCTGCCTTGAGTTCATCTCGTTCACTTTCAACAGTCTTTCTAACCTCAGTTTCATAATTTCATTCTACAATTTTTCTGTTTTATCCCTTTTTTCATTTATGTTATTATTCCTAATCCATGTATGATTAGAAGGTAACACAAAGTGACGATGTCCCACTCATTTCTTATAGATAGGATTGGATTATAAAATTTAGGATTATAAGCCAAGTGCTGGAGCATCTAAGGCTATTCAGTGCTCTTAATACAGTTTAGAACATTCTTGTCTTAGAGATTCATTTTAACTCAAATGACCAATTCCAGTTTTGATAGACTAAGAAGGGAAGAACAAAAAGTATAGGAGAGAAAAACAGCTTAAATGTGTTTCTTGAGAGCTCAAGCTTGACCTTTGCAGCATAGTTAAACCTACCAGGGAAAGGAAAATCCCCACTGTCACAGCTCAAGCCATCACTGCTCTACACAAATCCCACCACCACATTAAGGTCCATGTAGATTGGTAGGGCATTTCTTATCGACTTCAACCTCATGTGCAATTTGTATTCATGTTCTGTCTTGCAGGAAAATATCAGTCATGGTCTTCAAGATACTTTCATATTTATTTTTCTTCTTTCAGGTATATTGAAAACTTGGACAAACCCTTCCTCAGTAACTGGGAGAGACATCTGATGGCCACTCAAGAAAATACAGTCATCAATGATTCTGGTCGTCTTCCTGCACAGTGGCTTGCTAATGGACCTGGTGCGCATGGCACTGTTGTTAGTGCACTGTGGGCTCTCAGGGATTATATGATGAAGGATTCTTTGGGTATTGCTAAAATTTTGTGACCCGACACAAAAGCAGATGATAAGAAGGAAGAGTTAGGGAAGCCCACAAATCATAGTCAGACTGTCTCTCTGACACTTCTTCCAAAGAACTTCTCTTTTACTGTATCTGCATCTGTCAGCGAGTTAGGGTGATTCAAGGGCATGCTCAGCCTACATCAGTATAATAGGTGGGAATCTTTGGATTTGGTTTTGATATTTTAACAATGCAATGCAGTCTCTCCTCAAGCTACATTATTTGGGGCATTCTCTTCCTTTTTCTTTTTGTACGGAAGTTGCTATTTTTTTGGATTTTTATGTCATTTCTGAAAAGATTCTGCACTACCCATTATGTATTGGTTTTAGCATAGATGGAGAGAAAAAAGTTATATATAAAATATAATGTAAATTGAGTGCTTAGAATTGGATTTGAGCAAGAAAATTTTATTTTGTTTGTCCTCTAAATTGTAAAATTTTTGTTGTGTTAGTAAGATGGTTTTCCACCTTATTTCTTTAGAGGTAAGTATTTTAAATTTTGGTACAAAAGCTGTTCTCTACTTTCATATTTCCCCTCATCCAAATTTTGAGGGTCACAGTGTATTAAGGAGGTTGGATAGAGATTTGTCATGCCATTTTTATTAGCAGTAGTTATTATTTCAAATATTATCAGTAATATAATTAGTATTGTAATGTTCATTTCAATCATTAATTTTTAGTGCCTTAGGTCTAATTTAGTTATTAGTGGAGATATAATAAATTGTACAAAAATAGTGTAAAGGCAAAGCATGAACCTGACGGTGAAAGGTGAAACGTATTTGCTCTTGAATGAAAGTCATTAATCTCTAGAACAAGTTACTGGTGGTACTTCATTCATGTGGTGTCCCTTGGAATTATAACATTCATGAACTGCCAGTGTCAAGTTTTGAGATTGCTTTCATATTTACGATAAATAAATGAGGTTACCTGTACATCACAGATTTTAGAGAATGCTGCTGACATTAAAGATTTATCATAAGTGGATTACTGCACATTTTCACAAGCTGTTCACTTTGTGTATGAAAATTCATCTGTATACAAGGTGCACCCTTTTGATAACATTATATAATTTTTAAGAGCATTGATTATGCAAGGGGTCTGCCATAAATCTGCACCTTAACAAGAAAACCAAAGTTTGGGCATTAATTAAAAATTCTACTTTGAAAGTATACTTCACAGATCAGAGTATCACATGTATGTAAGTGCCCGAGAACTGTTGTGTTACTGATGATTGCTATATTGCATATTCATAACCCACATGATTTGTGTTCAAATGTGTAACATGGTATTGTATGATTTATTATTGTGATGATGGAGTTGGTGACCTGTTTTATCTGGCACATTACCAACCACTGGAAAGTGGGAGATGGTGTGAAGAACATAAGATTTTAGCTTTTCAGTATTTTCATATTGAAACAATGGATTACAGATTACAAAGCACATTATATTCTTAGGAGAAGCAAGTGTTGGAAAAATTGTGCTGTGCCAAAAGTTCTAAAACTTTATAATATAACCTGGCATTTTCTTATAATTTATCCTTTAAAGACTTCAAATTTTTTTACTTTTTTTAGCAGTTTGTGCAAATTTTATTTCTTCATATTTTATGTGGTACATATTTTTAGGGATGTATTTCCTTTAATTTTAGTATTACTATGAATTTTTCCCAGTATTTATGGTGTAATAGCTGCCTTATTGTATTGTGTGTTGATTTTTCCAGGAGGATCAAAAGGAAAGCAGTACCTGTATACATCCCTTAATTTTAATGAAATCATTACATGTATAGTAAAATTCATTTGCCTCTGTAAAGTTTAGAGCACACTTTTATCTAAGGAAATCTCTTCTTCATTTAGGAGTAGGGACACGAGAAAAGATTGTACCTCTGTTAGTAGTATTAAATGTTATTTTACATTGTATATGTGTAGATATAATCTTGCCTAAGACACGCATTTAGAGTTTTTGTACTTTAAAACCCAAATCTGATATATGCTTTAAGCATTTTATCCAAAAAATTAAGATTTGTAAGTATAAGTAGACTTCACTTTTGTACTGTAAAAGCTGTGATAGCATTTTTCCAAAAAATATACTGAATAGTAACTTGTAGTTATAGTCTAACCCCTTTATATTTTTGCCCAAATTATTAAATTTGAAATTGTTTTCCTCGAGAGATGTTTCCATAGATTATGCAGGTGTGACACTATGTATCAAGAATGAGATGTTTGAAAATAAGTTTGATTACAAGTCAATGCAAGAATTTTGGTGTTAAAGTTCAAATGTGAAAGACAAAGAATGTCTAATTGACTGCATGTTTACCGTGCAATGATAAAGAAGAGAAAATTGTTTGTATTCTCAAGAAGACGAGAGAGAGAGCAACAGAGAATGTAGATTCAAAGAAAAAACTATGCATTATAGGTGACTTGAATGGGCAGGTCAAGGCCAGAGTGAAGGAAGTGATAGGTGGTTATTGGTTCCTGGGTGCAAATAACAACAGCAAATAATACACCAGTTATAGACACAAGCAGGTATGAGCCTTACAGATGTGTTCCTAAATCACAAATATGTTCAAGTGGTACAAATTCACAAATATGTTCAAGTGGTACAAAAACACAAAAGAAAGTGATTAATTTGTTTCAAGGAAGAAGGAGTAAGATAAATAAGAGTGCACCATGCATAGTCAAAATGTTGGTATGGGCTTTTTAGTGTATATGGTAATATTATGCAACAAGAGAGTCTTTTCATGAAGATGGAATAGGATTAATGTGAATAATATCAAATTTTCCATTATAGAAAATATTTTGTTTTTCACACTTGATTGCCATTTCCTGCATTTATAAGGTAGCGCCATGAACAAAACAAGGCCACATCTACTCACACACACATATATTACTACTATTATACTTAATCATTCACCGTTTCCTGCATCAGCGAGGTAGCGCAAGGAAACAGAAAAGGAATGGCCCAACCCACCCATATACACTTGTATATAAATAAATACACATATACATATTTATTTTTTTTATTTTTATTTTGCTTTGTCGCTGTCTCCCGCGTTAGCGAGGTAGCGCAATGAGACAGACGAAAGAATGGCCTAACCCACCCACATACACATATATATACATACACATCCACACATGCAAATATACATACCTATACATCTCAATGTGCACATATATATATATATATATATATATATATATATATATATATATATATATATATATATATATATATATATATACACACACACACACAGACATATACATATATACACATGTACATAATTCATACTGTCTGCCTTTATTTATTCCCATCGCCAACCCACCACACATGGAATAACAACCCCCTCCCCCCTCATGTGTGCGAGGCAGTGCTAGGAAAAGACAACAAAGGCCCCATTCGTTCACACTCAGCCTCTAGCTGTCATGTAATAATGCACTAAAACCACAGCTCCCTTTCCGCATCCAGGCCACACACAACTTTCCATGGTTTACCCCAGACGCTTCACATGCCCTGGTTCAATCCATTGACTGCACGTCGACTCCGGTATACCACATCGTTCCAATTCACTCTATTCCTTGCACGTCTTTCACCCTCCTGCATGTTCAGGCCCCGATCACTCAGAAGCTTTATCACTCCATCTTTCCACCTCCAATTTGGTCTCCCACTTCTACTCGTTCCCTCCACCTCTGACACATATATCCTTTTTGTCAATCTTTCCTCACTCATTCTCTCCATGTTCCCAAACCATTTCAAAATACCCTCTTCTGCTCTCTCAACCACGCTCTTTTTATTTCCACACATCTCTCTTACCCTATTATTACTTACTCGATCAAACCACCTCACACCACATATTGTCCTCAAACATCTCATTTCCAGCACATCCACCCTCCTGCGCACAACTCTATCCATAGCCCACGCCTCGCAACCATACAACATTGTTGGAACCACTATTCCTTCAAACATACCCATTTTTGCTTTCTGAGATAATGTTCTCGACTTCCAAACATTCTTCAAGACTCCCAGAATTTTCGCCCCCTCCACCGCCCTATGATTCACTTCCGCTTTCATGGTTCCATCCGCTGCCAGATCCACTCCCAGATATCTAAAACACTTCACTTCCTCCAGTTTTTCTCCATTCAAACTTACCTCCCAATTGACTTGACCCTCCACCCTACTGTACCTAATAACCTTGCTCTTATTCACATTTACTCTTAACTTTCTTCTTTCACACACTTTACCAAACTCAGTCACCAGCTTCTGCAGTTTCTCACATGAATCAGCCACCAGCGCTGTATCATCAGTGAACAACAACTGACTCACTTCCCAAGCTCTCTCATCCACAACTGACTGCATACTTGCCCCTCCTTCCAAAACTCTTAGATTCACCTCCCTAACAACCCCATCCATAAACAAATTAAACAACCATGGAGATATCACACACCCCTGCTGCAAACCTACATTCACTGAGAACCAATCACTTTCCTCTCTTCCTCACATACACATGCCTTACATCCTCGATAAAAACTTTTCACTGCTTTTAACAACTTGCCTCCCACACCATATATTCTTGATACCTTCCACAGAACATCTCTATCAACTCTATCATATGCCTTCTCCAGATCCATAAATGCTACATACAAATCCATTTGCTTTTCTAAGTATTTCTCACATACATTCTTCAAAGCAAACACCTGATCCACACATCCTCTACCACTTCTGAAACCACACTGCTCTTCCCCAATCTGATGCTCTGTACATGCCTTCACCCCTCTCAATCAATACCGTCCCATATAATTTACCAGGAATACTCAACAAACTTATACCTCTGTAATCTGAGCACTCACTCTTATCCCCTTTGCCTTTGTACAATGGCACTATGCAAGCATTCCGCCAATCCTCTTGCACCTCACCATGAATCATACATATATTAAATAACCTTACCAGCCAGTCAACAATACAGTCACCCCCTTTTTTAATAAATTCCACTGCAATACCATCCAAACCTACTGCCTTGCCAGCTTTTATCTTCTGCAAAGCTTTTACTACCTCTTCTCTGTTTACCAAATCATTTTCCCTAACCCTCTCACTTTGCACACCACCTCGACCAAAACACCCTATATCTGCCACTCTATCATCAAACACATTCAACAAACCTTCAAAATACTCACTCCATCTCCTTCTCACATCACCACTACTTGTTATCATATCCCCATTAGCCCCCTTCACTGAAGTTCCCAATTGCTCCCTTGTCTTACACACTTTATTTACCTCCTTCCAAAACATCTTTTTATTCTCCCTAAAATTTAATGATACTCTCTCACCCCAACTCTCATTTGCCCTCTTTTTCACCTCTTGCACCTTTCTCTTGACCTCCTGCCTCTTTCTTTTATACATCTCCCACTCATTTGCATTTTTCCCTGCAAAAATTGTCCAAATGCCTCTCTCTTCTCTTTCACTAATAATCTTACTTCTTCATACCACCACTCACTACCCTTTCTAATCAACCCACCTCCCACTTTTCTCATGCCACAAGCATCTTTTGTGCAAGCCATCACTGCTTTCCTAAATACATCCCATTCCAGCCCCCACTCCCCTTACCTCCTTTGTTCTCACCTTTTTCCATTCTGTACTCAGTCTCTCCTGGTACTTCCTCACACAAGTCTCCTTCCCAAGCTCACTTACTCTCACCACTCTCTTCACCCCAACATTCTCTCTTCTTTTCTGAAAACCCCTACAAATCTTCACCTTCGCCTCCACAAGATTATGATCAGACATCCCTCCAGGTGCACCTCTCAGCACATTAACATCCAAAAGTCTCTCTTTCGCGCACCTATGAATTAACACGTAATCCAATAACGCTCTCTGTCCATCTCTCCTACTTACATGTGTATACTTATGTATATCTCACTTTTTAAACCAGGTATTCCCAATCACAAAGGCAAAGGGGATAAGAGTGAGTGCTCAAATTACAGAGGTATAAGTTTGTTGAGTATTCCTGGTAAATTATATGGGAGGGTATTGATTGAGAGGGTGAAGGCATGTACAGAGCATCAGATTGGGGAAGAGCAGTGTGGTTTCAGAAGTGGTAGAGGATGTGTGGATCAGGTGTTTGCTTTGAAGAATGTATGTGAGAAATACTTAGAAAAGCAAATGGATTTGTATGTAGCATTTATGGATCTGGAGAAGGCATATGATAGAGTTGATAGAGATGCTCTGTGGAAGGTATTAAGAATATATGGTGTGGGAGGAAAGTTGTTAGAAGCAGTGAAAAGTTTTTATTGAGGATGTAAGGCATGTGTACGTGTAGGAAGAGAGGAAAGTGATTGGTTCTCAGTGAATGTAGGTTTGCGGCAGGGGTGTGTGATGTCTCCATGGTTGTTTAATTTGTTTATGGATGGGGTTGTTAGGGAGGTAAATGCAAGAGTTTTGGAAAGAGGGGCAAGTATGAAGTCTGTTGGGGATGAGAGAGCTTGGGAAGTGAGTCAGTTGTTGTTCGCTGATGATACAGCGCTGGTGGCTGATTCATGTGAGAAACTGCAGAAACTGGTGACTGAGTTTGGTAAAGTGTGTGGAAGAAGAAAGTTAAGAGTAAATGTGAATAAGAGCAAGGTTATTAGGTACAGTAGGGTTGAGGGTCAAGTCAATTGGGAGGTGAGTTTGAATGGAGAAAAACTGGAGGAAGTGAAGTGTTTTAGATATCTGGGAGTGGATCTGGCAGCGGATGGAACCATGGAAGCGGAAGTGGATCATAGGGTGGGGGAGGGGGGCGAAAATTCTGGGGGCCTTGAAGAATGTGTGGAAGTCGAGAGCATTATCTCGGAAAGCAAAAATGGGTATGTTTGAAGGAATAGTGGTTCCAACAATGTTGTATGGTTGCGAGGCGTGGGCTATGGATAGAGTTGTGCGCAGGAGGATGGATGTGCTGGAAATGAGATGTTTGAGGACAATGTGTGGTGTGAGGTGGTTTGATCGAGTGAGTAACGTAAGGGTAAGAGAGATGTGTGGAAATAAAAAGAGCGTGGTTGAGAGAGCAGAAGAGGGTGTTTTGAAGTGGTTTGGGCACATGGAGAGGATGAGTGAGGAAAGATTGACCAAGAGGATATATGTGTCGGAGGTGGAGGGAACAAGGAGAAGAGGGAGACCAAATTGGAGGTGGAAAGATGGAGTGAAAAAGATTTTGTGTGATCGGGGCCTGAACATGCAGGAGGGTGAAAGGAGGGCAAGGAATAGAGTGAATTGGAGCGATGTGGTATACCGGGGTTGACGTGCTGTCAGTGGATTGAATCAAGGCATGTGAAGCGTCTGGGGTAAACCATGGAAAGCTGTGTAGGTATGTATATTTGCGTGTGTGGACGTATGTATATACATGTGTATGGGGGGGGGTTGGGCCATTTCTTTCGTCTGTTTCCTTGCGCTACCTCGCAAACGCGGGAGACAGCGACAAAGTATAATAATATAAATAAATAATTCCCAATCACCAGTCCTTTTTCAGCACATAAATCTACAAGCTCTTCACCATTTCCATTTACAACACTGAACACCCCATGTATACCAATTATTCCCTCACCTGCCACGTTACTCATCTTTGCATTCAAATCACCCATCACTATAACCCGGTCTTGTGCATCAAAACCACTAACACACTCATTCAGCTGCTGCCAAAACACTTGCCTCTCATGATCTTTCTTCTCATGCCCAGGTGCATATGCACCAATAATCACCCATCTCCCTCCATCGACTTTCAGTTTTACCCATATCAATCTAGAATTTACTTTCTTACACTCTATCACATACTCCCACAACTCCTGTTTCAGTAGTAGTGCTACTCCTTCCCTTGCTCTTGTCCTCTCACTAACCCCTGACTTTACTCCCAAGACATTCCCAAGCCACTCTTCCCTTTTACTCTTGAGCTTCGTTTCACACAGAGCCAAAACATCCAGGTTCCTTTCCTCAAACATACTACCTATCTCTCCTTTTTTCTCATCTTGGTTACATCCACACACATTTAGACACCCCTATCTGAGCCTTTGAGGAGGATGAGCACTCCCCGCCTGACTCCTTCTTCTGTTTCCCCTTTTAGAAAGTTAAAATGCAAGGAGGGGAGGGTTTCTGGCCCCCCACTCCCGTCCCCTTTAGTCGCCTTCTACGACACATGAGGAATGCGTGGGAAGTATTCTTTCTCCCCTATCACCAGGGATAGGAATATTTACTGCCTTCACCCATTCCCGTCGCCACTCTGCCACACAAGAAATAGAAAAATAAAATACAAGGAGTACGTGATTGAGTGTAAGAAAGTAAACTCTAGATTGATATGGGTAAAACTGAAAGTGGATGGAAAGAGATGGGTGATTATTGGTGCCTATGCACCTGGTCATGAGAAGAAAGATCATGAGAGGTAAGTGTTTTGGGAGCAGCTGAGTAAGTGTTAGTAGCTTTGATGCACGAGACTGGGTTATAGTGATGGGTGATTTTAATGCAAAGGTGAGTAATGTGGCAGTTAAGGGTATAATTGGTGTACATGGGGAGTTAATTGATGTAAATGGAAATGGTGAAGAGCTTGTAGATTTGTGCTGAAAAAGGACAGGTGCTTGGGAATACCTGGTTTAAAAAGAGAGATATAAATATAAGTAAACGCATGTAAGTAGGAGAGATGGCCAGAGAGCATTATTGGATTACGTGTTAATTAATAGGCATGTATAAGAGAGACTTTTGGATATTAATGTGCTGAGAGGGGCAACTGGAAGGATGTCTGATCATTATCTTGTGGAGGCGAAGGTGAAGATATGTAGAAGTTTTCAGAAAAGAAGAGAGAAGGTTGGGGTGAAGAGAGTGGTGGGAGTAAGTGAGCTTGGAAAGGAGACTTGTAAGAGGAAGTACCAGGAGAGACTGAGTGCAGAATGGAAAATGGTGAGGGCAAATGATGGAAGAGGAGTGGGGGAGGAATGGTATGTATTTAGGGAAGCAGTGATGGCTTGCACAAAACTTGCCTGTGACATGAGAAAGGTGGGAAGTGAGCAGATCAGGAAGGGCAGTGAGTGGTGGGATGAAGAAATAAGATTGTTAGGGAAAGAGAAGAGAGAGGTGTTTGGAGAATTTCTGCAGGGAAGTAGTGCAAATGACTGGGAGATGTATAAGAGAAAGAGGCAGGAGGTCAAGAGAAAGGTGCAAGAGGTGAAAAAGAGGGGACATAAGAGTTGGGGGTGAGAAAGTATCATTAAATTTTAGGGAGAATAAAAAGATGTTTTGGAAGGAGGTACATAAAGTGCGTAAGACGAATACAAATGGGAACATCGGTGAAGGGGGCTAATGGGGAGGTAATAACAAGTAGTGGTGAAGTAAGGAGATGGAGTGAGTATTTTAAAGGTTTGTTGAATGTGTTTGATGATAGAGTGGCAGATATAGGATGTTTTGGTCGAGGTGGTGTATGAAGTGAGAGGGTCAGGGATAATGATTTGGTAAAGAGAGAAGAGGTAGTGAAAGCTTTGCGGAAGATGAAAGCCTGCAAGGTGGTGGGTTTGGATGGTATTGCTGTGAAATTTATTAAAAAAGGGGGTGACTGTGTTGTTGACTGGTTGGTAAGGATATTTAATATATGTATGGTTAATGGGGATAGGGGATTAAGAATACTTCCCACGCATTCCTCACGTGTCGTAGAAGGCGACTAAAGGGGACGGGAGCGGGGGGCCAGAAACCCTCCCCACCTTGTATTTTAACTTTCCAAAAGGGGAAACAGAAGAAGGAGTCACGCGAGGAGTGCTCATCCTCCTCGAAGGCTCAGACTGGGGTGTCTAAATGTGTGTGGATGTAACCAAGATGAGAAAAAAAGGAGAGATAGGTAGTATGTTTGAGGAAAGGAACCTGGATGCTTTGGCTCTGAGTGAAATGAAGCTAAAGGGTAAAGGGGAAGAGTGGTTTGGGAATGTTTGGGAGTAAAGTCAGGGGTAAGTGAGAGGACAAGAGCAAGGGAAGGAGTAGCACTACTCCTGAATCAGGAGTTGAAAAAGGACTGGTGATTGGGAATACCTGGTTTAAAAAAGCAAGATATACATAAGTATACGTATGTAAGTAGGAGAGATGGCCAGAGAGCGTTATTGGATTACGTGTTAATTGATATAGACACACGAAAGAGAGACTTTTGGATGTTAATGTGCTGAGAGGTGCAACTGGAGGGATGTCTGATCATTATCTTGTGGAAGCAAAGGTGAAGATTTGTGGGGGTTTTCAGAAAAGAAGAGAGAATATTGGGGTGAAGAGAGTGGTGAGAGTAAGTGAGCTTGGGAAGGAGACTTGTGTGAGGAAGCACCAGGAGAGACTGAGTACAGAATGGAAAAAGGTGAGAACAAAGGAGGTAAGGGGAGTGGGGGAGGAATGGGATGTATTTAGGGAAGCAGTGATGGCTTGCGCAAAAGATGCGTGTGGCATGAGAAGCGTGGGAGGAAAGCAAAAATGGGTACGTTTGAAGGAATAGTGGTTCCAACAATGTTGTATGGTTGCGAGGCGTGGGCTATGGATAGAGTTGTGCGCAGGAGGGTGGATGTGCTGGAAATGAGATGTTTGAGGACAATATGTGGTGTGAGGTGGTTTGATCGAGTAAGTAATGTAAGGGTGAGAGATGTGTGGAAATAAAAAGAGTGTGGTTGAGAGAGCAGAAGAGGGTGTTTTGAAATGGTTTGGTCACATGGAGAGAATGAGTGAGGAAAGATTGACCAAGAGGATATATGTGTCAGAGGTGGAAGGAATGAGAAGTGGGAGACCAAACTGGAGGTGGAAAGATGGAGTGAAAAAGATTTTGAGTGATCGGGGCCTGAACATGCAGGAGGGTGAAAGGCGTACAAGGAATAGAGTGAACTGGAACGATGTGGTATACCGGAGTCGACGTGCTGTCAATGGATTGAACCAGGGCATGTGAAGCATCTGGGGTAAACCATGCAAAGTGTGTGGGGCCTGGATGTGGAAAGGGGGCTGTGGTTTTGGTGCATTATTACATGACAGCTAGAGACTGAGTATGAACGAATGGGGCCTTTGGTGTTTTTCCTAGCGCTACCCTCGCACACATGAGGGGGGAGGGGGTTGTTATTCCATGTGTGCCGAGGTGGCGATGGGGAACAAATAAAGGAAGACAGTATGAATTATGTACAGGTGTATATATGTATATGTCTGAGTGTATATATATGTGTACATTGAGATGTATAGGTGTGTAAATTGTGCGTGTGTGGACATGTATGTATATACATGTGTATGTGGGCGGGTTGGGCCAATCTTTCGTCTGTTTCCTTGCGCTACCTTGCTAACGCGGGAGACAGCGACAAAGCAAAATAAATAAATAAATGAATAAATGGTTAATGGTGAAGTGCCTGAGGATTAGCAGAATGCATGCATAGTGCCATTGTACAAAGGCAAAGGGGATAAGAGTGAGTGCTCAAATTACAGAGGTATAAGTTTGTTGAGTATTCCTGGTAAATTATATGGGAGGGTATTGATTGAGAGGGTGAAGGCATGTACAGAGCATCAGATTGGGGAAGAGCAGTGTGGTTTCAGAAGTGGTAGAGGATGTGTGGATCAGGTGTTTGCTTTGAAGAATGTATGTGAGAAATACTTAGAAAAGCAAATGGATTTGTATGTAGCATTTATGGATCTGGAGAAGGCATATGATAGAGTTGATAGAGATGCTCTGTGGAAGGTATTAAGAATATATGGTGTGGGAGGAAAGTTGTTAGAAGCAGTGAAAAGTTTTTATTGAGGATGTAAGGCATGTGTACGTGTAGGAAGAGAGGAAAGTGATTGGTTCTCAGTGAATGTAGGTTTGCGGCAGGGGTGTGTGATGTCTCCATGGTTGTTTAATTTGTTTATGGATGGGGTTGTTAGGGAGGTAAATGCAAGAGTTTTGGAAAGAGGGGCAAGTATGAAGTCTGTTGGGGATGAGAGAGCTTGGGAAGTGAGTCAGTTGTTGTTCGCTGATGATACAGCGCTGGTGGCTGATTCATGTGAGAAACTGCAGAAACTGGTGACTGAGTTTGGTAAAGTGTGTGGAAGAAGAAAGTTAAGAGTAAATGTGAATAAGAGCAAGGTTATTAGGTACAGTAGGGTTGAGGGTCAAGTCAATTGGGAGGTGAGTTTGAATGGAGAAAAACTGGAGGAAGTGAAGTGTTTTAGATATCTGGGAGTGGATCTGGCAGCGGATGGAACCATGGAAGCGGAAGTGGATCATAGGGTGGGGGAGGGGGCGAAAATTCTGGGGGCCTTGAAGAATGTGTGGAAGTCGAGAGCATTATCTCGGAAAGCAAAAATGGGTATGTTTGAAGGAATAGTGGTTCCAACAATGTTGTATGGTTGCGAGGCGTGGGCTATGGATAGAGTTGTGCGCAGGAGGATGGATGTGCTGGAAATGAGATGTTTGAGGACAATGTGTGGTGTGAGGTGGTTTGATCGAGTGAGTAACGTAAGGGTAAGAGAGATGTGTGGAAATAAAAAGAGCGTGGTTGAGAGAGCAGAAGAGGGTGTTTTGAAGTGGTTTGGGCACATGGAGAGGATGAGTGAGGAAAGATTGACCAAGAGGATATATGTGTCGGAGGTGGAGGGAACAAGGAGAAGAGGGAGACCAAATTGGAGGTGGAAAGATGGAGTGAAAAAGATTTTGTGTGATCGGGGCCTGAACATGCAGGAGGGTGAAAGGAGGGCAAGGAATAGAGTGAATTGGAGCGATGTGGTATACCGGGGTTGACGTGCTGTCAGTGGATTGAATCAAGGCATGTGAAGCGTCTGGGGTAAACCATGGAAAGCTGTGTAGGTATGTATATTTGCGTGTGTGGACGTATGTATATACATGTGTATGGGGGGGGGTTGGGCCATTTCTTTCGTCTGTTTCCTTGCGCTACCTCGCAAACGCGGGAGACAGCGACAAAGTATAATAATATAAATAAATAATTCCCAATCACCAGTCCTTTTTCAGCACATAAATCTACAAGCTCTTCACCATTTCCATTTACAACACTGAACACCCCATGTATACCAATTATTCCCTCACCTGCCACGTTACTCATCTTTGCATTCAAATCACCCATCACTATAACCCGGTCTTGTGCATCAAAACCACTAACACACTCATTCAGCTGCTGCCAAAACACTTGCCTCTCATGATCTTTCTTCTCATGCCCAGGTGCATATGCACCAATAATCACCCATCTCCCTCCATCGACTTTCAGTTTTACCCATATCAATCTAGAATTTACTTTCTTACACTCTATCACATACTCCCACAACTCCTGTTTCAGTAGTAGTGCTACTCCTTCCCTTGCTCTTGTCCTCTCACTAACCCCTGACTTTACTCCCAAGACATTCCCAAGCCACTCTTCCCTTTTACTCTTGAGCTTCGTTTCACACAGAGCCAAAACATCCAGGTTCCTTTCCTCAAACATACTACCTATCTCTCCTTTTTTCTCATCTTGGTTACATCCACACACATTTAGACACCCCTATCTGAGCCTTTGAGGAGGATGAGCACTCCCCGCCTGACTCCTTCTTCTGTTTCCCCTTTTAGAAAGTTAAAATGCAAGGAGGGGAGGGTTTCTGGCCCCCCACTCCCGTCCCCTTTAGTCGCCTTCTACGACACATGAGGAATGCGTGGGAAGTATTCTTTCTCCCCTATCACCAGGGATAGGAATATTTACTGCCTTCACCCATTCCCGTCGCCACTCTGCCACACAAGAAATAGAAAAATAAAATACAAGGAGTACGTGATTGAGTGTAAGAAAGTAAACTCTAGATTGATATGGGTAAAACTGAAAGTGGATGGAAAGAGATGGGTGATTATTGGTGCCTATGCACCTGGTCATGAGAAGAAAGATCATGAGAGGTAAGTGTTTTGGGAGCAGCTGAGTAAGTGTTAGTAGCTTTGATGCACGAGACTGGGTTATAGTGATGGGTGATTTTAATGCAAAGGTGAGTAATGTGGCAGTTAAGGGTATAATTGGTGTACATGGGGAGTTAATTGATGTAAATGGAAATGGTGAAGAGCTTGTAGATTTGTGCTGAAAAAGGACAGGTGCTTGGGAATACCTGGTTTAAAAAGAGAGATATAAATATAAGTAAACGCATGTAAGTAGGAGAGATGGCCAGAGAGCATTATTGGATTACGTGTTAATTAATAGGCATGTATAAGAGAGACTTTTGGATATTAATGTGCTGAGAGGGGCAACTGGAAGGATGTCTGATCATTATCTTGTGGAGGCGAAGGTGAAGATATGTAGAAGTTTTCAGAAAAGAAGAGAGAAGGTTGGGGTGAAGAGAGTGGTGGGAGTAAGTGAGCTTGGAAAGGAGACTTGTAAGAGGAAGTACCAGGAGAGACTGAGTGCAGAATGGAAAATGGTGAGGGCAAATGATGGAAGAGGAGTGGGGGAGGAATGGTATGTATTTAGGGAAGCAGTGATGGCTTGCACAAAACTTGCCTGTGACATGAGAAAGGTGGGAAGTGAGCAGATCAGGAAGGGCAGTGAGTGGTGGGATGAAGAAATAAGATTGTTAGGGAAAGAGAAGAGAGAGGTGTTTGGAGAATTTCTGCAGGGAAGTAGTGCAAATGACTGGGAGATGTATAAGAGAAAGAGGCAGGAGGTCAAGAGAAAGGTGCAAGAGGTGAAAAAGAGGGGACATAAGAGTTGGGGTGAGAAAGTATCATTAAATTTTAGGGAGAATAAAAAGATGTTTTGGAAGGAGGTACATAAAGTGCGTAAGACGAATACAAATGGGAACATCGGTGAAGGGGGCTAATGGGGAGGTAATAACAAGTAGTGGTGAAGTAAGGAGATGGAGTGAGTATTTTAAAGGTTTGTTGAATGTGTTTGATGATAGAGTGGCAGATATAGGATGTTTTGGTCGAGGTGGTGTATGAAGTGAGAGGGTCAGGGATAATGATTTGGTAAAGAGAGAAGAGGTAGTGAAAGCTTTGCGGAAGATGAAAGCCTGCAAGGTGGTGGGTTTGGATGGTATTGCTGTGAAATTTATTAAAAAAGGGGGTGACTGTGTTGTTGACTGGTTGGTAAGGATATTTAATATATGTATGGTTAATGGGGATAGGGGATTAAGAATACTTCCCACGCATTCCTCACGTGTCGTAGAAGGCGACTAAAGGGGACGGGAGCGGGGGGCCAGAAACCCTCCCCACCTTGTATTTTAACTTTCCAAAAGGGGAAACAGAAGAAGGAGTCACGCGAGGAGTGCTCATCCTCCTCGAAGGCTCAGACTGGGGTGTCTAAATGTGTGTGGATGTAACCAAGATGAGAAAAAAAGGAGAGATAGGTAGTATGTTTGAGGAAAGGAACCTGGATGCTTTGGCTCTGAGTGAAATGAAGCTAAAGGGTAAAGGGGAAGAGTGGTTTGGGAATGTTTGGGAGTAAAGTCAGGGGTAAGTGAGAGGACAAGAGCAAGGGAAGGAGTAGCACTACTCCTGAATCAGGAGTTGAAAAAGGACTGGTGATTGGGAATACCTGGTTTAAAAAGCAAGATATACATAAGTATACGTATGTAAGTAGGAGAGATGGCCAGAGAGCGTTATTGGATTACGTGTTAATTGATATAGACACACGAAAGAGAGACTTTTGGATGTTAATGTGCTGAGAGGTGCAACTGGAGGGATGTCTGATCATTATCTTGTGGAAGCAAAGGTGAAGATTTGTGGGGGTTTTCAGAAAAGAAGAGAGAATATTGGGGTGAAGAGAGTGGTGAGAGTAAGTGAGCTTGGGAAGGAGACTTGTGTGAGGAAGCACCAGGAGAGACTGAGTACAGAATGGAAAAAGGTGAGAACAAAGGAGGTAAGGGGAGTGGGGGAGGAATGGGATGTATTTAGGGAAGCAGTGATGGCTTGCGCAAAAGATGCGTGTGGCATGAGAAGCGTGGGAGGAAAGCAAAAATGGGTACGTTTGAAGGAATAGTGGTTCCAACAATGTTGTATGGTTGCGAGGCGTGGGCTATGGATAGAGTTGTGCGCAGGAGGGTGGATGTGCTGGAAATGAGATGTTTGAGGACAATATGTGGTGTGAGGTGGTTTGATCGAGTAAGTAATGTAAGGGTGAGAGATGTGTGGAAATAAAAAGAGTGTGGTTGAGAGAGCAGAAGAGGGTGTTTTGAAATGGTTTGGTCACATGGAGAGAATGAGTGAGGAAAGATTGACCAAGAGGATATATGTGTCAGAGGTGGAAGGAATGAGAAGTGGGAGACCAAACTGGAGGTGGAAAGATGGAGTGAAAAAGATTTTGAGTGATCGGGGCCTGAACATGCAGGAGGGTGAAAGGCGTACAAGGAATAGAGTGAACTGGAACGATGTGGTATACCGGAGTCGACGTGCTGTCAATGGATTGAACCAGGGCATGTGAAGCATCTGGGGTAAACCATGCAAAGTGTGTGGGGCCTGGATGTGGAAAGGGGGCTGTGGTTTTGGTGCATTATTACATGACAGCTAGAGACTGAGTATGAACGAATGGGGCCTTTGGTGTTTTTCCTAGCGCTACCTCGCACACATGAGGGGGGAGGGGGTTGTTATTCCATGTGTGCCGAGGTGGCGATGGGAACAAATAAAGGAAGACAGTATGAATTATGTACAGGTGTATATATGTATATGTCTGAGTGTATATATATGTGTACATTGAGATGTATAGGTGTGTAAATTGTGCGTGTGTGGACATGTATGTATATACATGTGTATGTGGGCGGGTTGGGCCAATCTTTCGTCTGTTTCCTTGCGCTACCTTGCTAACGCGGGAGACAGCGACAAAGCAAAATAAATAAATAAATGAATAAATGGTTAATGGTGAAGTGCCTGAGGATTAGCAGAATGCATGCATAGTGCCATTGTACAAAGGCAAAGGGCATAAAGGTGAGTGCTCAAATTACAGAGGTATAAGTTTGCTCTTGAGTATTCCTGGGAAATTATATGGAGGGTATTGATTAAGAGGGTGAAGGCATGTACAGAGCATCAGATTGGGGAAGAGCAGTGTGGTTTCAGAAGTGGTAGAGGATGTGTGGATCAGGTGCTTTCTTTGAAAAATATGTGAGAAATACTTAGAAAAACAAATGGATTTGTATGTAGCATTTATGGATCTGGAGAAGGCATATGATAGAGTTCATAGAGATGCTCTGTGGAAGGTATTAAAAATATATGGTGTGGGAGGCAAGTTGCTAAAAGCAGTGAAAATTTTTTATCGAGGATGTAAGGCATGTGTACAAGTGGGAAGAGAAGAAAGTGATTGTTTCTCAGTGAATGTCGATTTGCGGTGGGGGTGCATGATGTCCCCATGGTTGTTTGATTTATTTATGGATGCGGTTGTTAGGGAGGTGAATGTAACATTTTGGAGAGAGTGGCAAGTATGCAGTCTGTTGTGGATGAAAGGACTTGGGTAGTGAGTCAGCTGTTGTTTGTTGATGATACAGTGCTGGTGGCTGATTCGGGTGAGAAACTGCAGAAGCTGGTGACTGAGTTTGGTACAGTGTGTGAAAGAAGAAAGCTGAGAGTAAACGTGAATAAGAGCAAGGTTAGCAGGTACAGTAGGGTTGAGGGACAAGTCAATTGGGAGGTAAGTTTGAATGGAGAAAAACTGGAGGAAGTGAAGTGTTTTAGATATCTGGGAGTGGATTTGGCAGTGGATGGAACCATGGAAGTGGAAGTGAGTCACAGGGTGGGGGAGGGGGCGAAAGTTCTGGGAGCATTGAAAAATGTATGGAAAGCGAGAACATTATCTCAGAAAGCAAAAATGGGTATGTTTGAAGGAATAGTGGTTCTAACAATGTTATATGGTTGCAAGGTGTGGGCTATAGATAGAGTTGTGCGGAGGAGGGTGGATGTGTTGGAAATGAGATGTTTGAGGACAATATGTGGTGTGAGGTGGTTTGATCGAGTAAGTAATGAAAGGGTAAGAGAGATGTGTGGTAATAAAAAGAGTGTGGTTGAGAGAGCAGAAGAGGGTGTTTTGAAAGGGTTTGGTCACATGGAGAGAATGAGTGAGGAAAGATTGACCAAGAGGATATATGTGTCAGCAGTGGAGGGAACGAGGAGAAGTGGGAAACCAAATTGGAGGTAGAAAGATGGAGTGAAAAAGGTTTTGAGCGACCAGGGCCTGAACATGACGGATAGTGAAAGGCGTGCTAGGAATAGAGAATTGGAACGATGTAGTATACCGGGGTCGATGTGCTATCAATGATTGAACTAGGGCATGTGAAGCGTAAGGGGTAAACCATGGAAAGTTTTGTGGCACCTGGATGTGGAAAGGGAGCTGTGGTTTTGGTGCATTACATATGATAGCTAGAGACTGACTGTGAACAAATGAGGCCTTTGTCGTCTTTTCCTAGCGCTACCTTGCACACGTGCGTGGAAGTGGGTTGTCATTTCATGTGTGGCAGGATGGTGACAGGAATGAATAAAGGCAGCAAGTATGAATTATGAACATGTGTATATATGTATATGTCTGTGTATGTATGTATATGTATATGTTGAAAAGTATAGGTATGTGTGTATGTGTATGTATATACTTGTGTATGTGGGTGAGTTGGGCCATTCTTTTGTCTGTTTCCTTGCACTCCCTTGCTAACGCGGGAGACAGTGACAAAGTGTAATATGTATATATATATATATATATATATATATATATATATATGATTTGGTAAACAGAGAAGAGGTAGTGAAAGCTTTGCGGAAGATGAAAGCCAGCAAGGCAGCAGGTTTGGTTACATGTGTATAATTTAACCTTACCAACCAGTCAACAATACAGTCACCCCCTTTTTTAATAAATTCCACTGCAATACCATCCAAACCTGCTGCCTTGCCGGCTTTCATCTTCCGCAAAGCTTTCACTACCTCTTCTCTGTTTACCAAATCATTTTCCCTAACCCTCTCACTTTGCACACCACCTCGACCAAAACACCCTATATCTGCCACTCTATCATCAAACACATTCAACAAACCTTCAAAATACTCCCTCCATCTCCTTCTCACATCACCACTACTTGTTATCACCTCCCCATTTGCGCCCTTCACTGAAGTTCCCATTTGCTCCCTTGTCTTACGCACTTTATTTACCTCCTTCCAGAACATCTTTTTATTCTCCCTAAAATTTAATGATACTCTCTCACCCCAACTCTCATTTGCCCTTTTTTCACCTCTTGCACCTTTCTCTTGACCTCCTGTCTCTTTCTTTTATACGTCTCCCACTCAATTGCATTTTTTCCCTGCAAAAATCGTCCAAATGCCTCTCTCTTCTCTTTCACTAATACTCTTACTTCTTCATCCCACCACTCACTACCCTTTCTAATCAACCCACCTCCCACTCTTCTCATGCCACAAGCATCTTTTGTGCAATCCATCACTGATTCCCTAAATACATCTCATTCCAACCCCACTCCCCTTACTTCCATTGTTCTCACCTTTTTCCATTCTGTACTCAGTCTCTCCTGGTACTTCCTCACACAGGTCTCCTTCCCAAGCTCACTTACTCTCACCACCCTCTTCACCCCAACATTCACTCTTCTTTTCTGAAAACCCATACAAATCTTCACCTTAGCCTCCACAAGATAATGATCAGACATCCCTCCAGTTGCACCTCTCAGCACATTAACATCCAAAAGTCTCTCTTTCGCACGCCTGTCAATTAACACGTAATCCAATAACGCTCTCTGGCCATCTCTCCTACTTACATAAGTATACTTATGTATATCTCGCTTTTTAAACCAGGTATTCCCAATCATCAGTCCTTTTTCAGCACATAAATCTACAAGCTCTTCACCATTTCCATTTACAACACTGAACACCCCATGTATACCAATTATTCCCTCAACTGCCACATTACTCACCTTTGCATTCAAATCACCCATCACTATAACCCGGTCTCCTGCATCAAAACCACTAACACACTCATTCAGCTGCTCCCAAAACACTTGCCTCTCATGATCTTTCTTCTCATGCCCAGGTGCATATGCACCAATAATCACCCACCTCTCTCCATCAATTTTCAGTTTTACCCATATTAATCGAGAATTTACTTTCTTACACTCTATCACATACTCCCACAACTCCTGTTTCAGGAGTATTGCTACTCCTTCCCTTGCTCTTGTCCTCTCACTAACCCCTGACTTTACTGCCCAGACATTCCCAAACCACTCTTCCCCTTTACCCTTGAGCTTCGTTTCACTCAGAGCCAAAACATCCAGGTTCCTTTCCTCAAACATACTACCTATCTCTCCTTTTTTCACATCTTGGTTACATCCACACACATTTAGGCACCCCACTCTGAGCCTTCGAGGAGGATGAGCACTCCCCGCGTGACTCCTTCTTCTGTTTCCCATTTTAGAAAGTTAATACAAGGAGGGGAGGATTTCTGGCCCCCCGCTCCCGTCCCCTCTAGTCGCTTTCTACGACACGCGAGGAATATGTGGGAAGTATTCTTTCACCCCTATCCCCAGGGATAATATACATATATATATACATATACACATACACACACATACACATACATACGCACATATACACACACACACACATACATATATATACATATGAAAATGTAAGAAACAATTTGGAAAACTGAAACTTCTAGCTTGAAATGAATGAAAAAAATGAATGTCACATAATGGTTCAACCTCTGGCTATGGAAAAAAGGAAATGTATAATTTATTTACACTAACGTCAATAGCAGTTCTCGTCAATTTAACCACTGTATCAATAAGCTTCAATGTCTAAGCTACATTTTTCTCCAATTTCACTATTTTCTTGTCAAAACACCATGTATGAAAACTATCACTCCAGTAACACAACTATAAACATTTACTTCCCCTTTAAAAAAAGTTCTGGGGAAGTCTGTCTCGATACACTGCGGGAAACTCTACCACCTGGCGGGGTTTGTGTTGCAATGGTTCCCGATTCACAAACGTAGTAGCATCATTTCAAAACTTGTTGCTTGTTCACTAGACTTCCTTGAATATCCTGTAGTAGAGGTAGATCATGGCGATGCAGGGGATGTAGAAGGAGGATATGGACGAGTACAGGATGAAGTCTGCGTTGAGGAAGTTGCAGTCGTTGGTCAGCACGTCCTTCCTCTTGGCCACGTCCCATGTAGTGCGGGCGCCGGTACCCTCCATCACTCTCTTCACCTGACCACCACCATGTACCTGTGACCATGGAGGCTGGAGGAGAACCCATCGCCGGAGCACCACCACCGTCTCCCTGCATACCTGCATAACCAAGATGGATTGTAAACTTATTGGTGGAAATTATGAAATGTTCTCGTGCAGGACCTGGAGCCATCAAGCCACAGTGGAGGAGGAGCAGCTCTGCTGTTGACGACTGTAGCACCGTTTCCTCCAGTCCTGTGGGTTCACAGCTGCGTTGATTGCGATTCACTGCTGCCACGAGTGGATTCGGTGCTACCATGAGAAAACTCACTGCTGTGGACGGCCACGAGTGGATTCGACACTACCACGAGTAAGCCGCTGCTGACACGAGCGGGTTCACTGCAACTACCTACGAGTGACCACATTTTTTTTTCTTTTTGCTTTGTCGCTGTCTCCCACGTTTGCGAGGTAACGCAAGGAAACAGACGAAAGAAATGGCCCAACCCACCCCCATACACATGTATATACATACGTCCACACACGCAAATATACATACCTACACAGCTTTCCATGGTTTACCCCAGACGCTTCACATGCCCTGATTCAATCCACTGACAGCACGTCAACCCCGGTATACCACATCGATCCAATTCACTCTATTCCTTGCCCTCCTTTCACCCTCCTGCGTGTTCAGGCCTTGATCTCACAAAATCTTTTTCACTCCATCTTTCCACCTCCAATTTGGTCTCCCATTTCTCCTCATTCCCTCCACCTCCGACACATATATCCTCTTGGTCAATCTTTCCTCACTCATTCTCTCCATGTGCCCAAACCATTTCAAAACACCCTCTTCTGCTCTCTCAACCACGCTCTTTTTATTTCCACACATCTCTCTTACCCTTACGTTACTTACTCGATCAAACCACCTCACACCACACATTGTCCTCAAACATCTCATTTCCAGCACATCCATCCTCCTGCGCACAACTCTATCCATAGCCCACGCCTCGCAACCATACAACATTGTTGGAACCACTATTCCTTCAAACATACCCATTTTTGCTTTCCGAGATATTGTTCTCGATTTCCACACATTCTTCAAGGCTCCCAGGATTTTCGCCCCCTCCCCCACCCTATGATCCACTTCCGCTTCCATGGTTCCATCCGCTGCCAGATCCACTCCCAGATATCTAAAACACTTTACTTCCTCCAGTTTTTCTCCATTCAAACTTACCTCCCAATTGACTTGACCCTCAACTCTACTGTACCTAATAACCTTGCTCTTATTCACATTTACTCTTAACTTTCTTCTTTCACACACTTTACCAAACTCAGTCACCAGCTTCTGCAGTTTCTCACATGAATCAGCCACCAGTGCTGTATCATCAGCGAACAACAACTGACTCACTTCCCAAGCTCTCTCATCCCCAACAGACTTCATACTTGCCCCTCTTTCCAAAACACTTGCATTTACCTCCCTAACAACCCCATCCATAAACAAATTAAACAACCATGGAGACATCACACACCCCTGCCGCAAACCTACATTCACTGAGAACCAATCACTTTCCTCTCTTCCTACACGTACACATGCCTTACATCCTCGATAAAAACTTTTCACTGCTTCTAACAACTTACCTCCCACACCATATATTCTTAATACCTTCCACAGAGCATCTCTATCAACTCTATCATATGCCTTCTCCAGATCCATAAGTGCTACATACAAATCCATTTGCTTTTCTAAGTATTTCTCACATACATTCTTCAAAGCAAACACCTGATCCACACATCCTCTACCACTTCTGAAACCACACTGCTCTTCCCCAATCTGATGCTCTGTACATGCCTTCACCCTCTCAATCAATACCCTCCCATATAATTTACCAAGAATACTCAACAAACTTATACCTCTGTAATTTGAGCACTCACTCTTATCCCCTTTGCCTTTGTACAATGGCACTATGCAAGCATTCCGTCAATCCTCAGGCACCTCACCATGAATCATACATATATTAAATAACCTTACCAGCCAGTCAACAATACAGTCACCCCCTTTTTTAATAAATTCCACTGCAATACCATCCAAACTTGTAGCCTTGCCGGCTTTCATCTTCCGCAAAGCTTTTACTACCTCTTCTCTCTTTACCAAATCATTTTCCCTAACCCTCTCACTTTGCACACCACCTCGACCAAAACACCCTATATCTGCCACTCTATCATCAAACACATTCAACAAACCTTCAAAATACTCACTCAATCTCCTTCTCACATCACCACTACTTGTTATCACCTCCCCATTAGCCCCCTTCACTGAAGTTCCCATTTGCTCCCTTGTCTTACGCACTTTATTTACCTCCTTCCAGAACATCTTTTTATTCTCCCTAAAATTTAATGATACTCTCTCACCCCAACTCTCATTTGCCCTCTTTTTCACCTCTTGCACCTTTCTCTTGACCTCCTGCCTCTTTCTTTTATACATCTCCCACTCATTTGCATTTTTTCCCTGCAAAAATCATCCAAATGCCTCTCTCTTCTATTTCACTAATAATCTTACTTCTTCATCCCACCACTCACTACCCTTTCTAATCAACCCACCTCCCATGCTTCTCATGCCACAAGCATCTTTTGCACAAGCCATCACTGCTTCCCTAAATACATCCCATTCCTCCCCCACTTCCCTTACCTCCTTTGTTCTCACCTTTTTCCATTCTGTACTCAGTCTCTCCTGGTACTTCCTCACAGAAGTCTCCTTCCCAAGCTAACTTACTCTCACCACCCTCTTCACCCCACATTCTCTCTTCTTTTCTGAAAACCCATACAAATCTTCACCTTCACCTCCACAAGATAATGATCAGACATCCCTCCAGTTGCACCTCTCAGCACATTAACATCCAAAAGTCTCTCTTTCGCGCACCTGTCAATTAACATGTAATCCAATAACGCTTTCTGGCCATCTCTCCTACTTACATATATATACTTATGTATATATCGATTTTGAACCTGGTATTCCCAATCACCAGTCCTTTTTCAGCACAGAAATCTACAAGCTCTTCACCACTCCCATTTACAACACTGAACACCCCATGTATACCAATTATTCCCTCAACTGCCACATTACTCACCTTTGCATTCAAATCACCCATCACTATAACCCGGTCTTGTGCATCAAAACCACTAACACACTCATTCAGCTGCTCCCAAAACACTTGCCTCTCATGATCTTTCTTCTCATGCCCAGGTGCATATGCATCAATAATCACCCATCTCTCTCCATCAACTTTTAGTTTTACCCATATCAATCTAGAATTTACTTTCTTACACTCTGTCACATACTCCCACAACTCCTGTTTCAGGAGTAGTGCTACTCCTTCCCTTGCTCTTGTCCTCTCACTAACCCCTGACTTTACTCCCAAGACATTCCCAAACCACTCTTCCCCTTTACCCTTGAGCTTCGTTTCACTCAGAGCCAAAACATCCAGGTTCCTTTCCTCAAACATACTACCTACCTCTCCTTTTTTCTCATCTTGGTTACATCCACACACATTTAGACACCCCAATCTGAGCCTTCAAGGAGGATGAGCACTCCCCGCGTGACTCCTTCTTCTGTTTCCCCTTTTAGAAAGTTAAAATACAAGGAGGGGAGGGTTTCTGGCCCCCCCCGATCCCGTCCCCTTTAATCACCTTCTACGACACACGAGGAATGCGTGGGAAGTATTCTTTCTCCCCTATCCCCAGGGATATATATATATATATATATATATATATATATATATATATATATATATATATATATATGCTCTGTGGAAGGTATTAAGAATATATGGTGTGGGAGGCAAGTTGTTAGAAGCAGTGAAAAGTTTTTATCGAGGATGTAAGGCATGTGTACGTGTAGGAAGAGAGGAAAGTGATTGGTTCTCAGTGAATGTAGGTTTGCGGCAGGGGTGTGTGATGTCTCCATGGTTGTTTAATTTGTTTATGGATGGGGTTGTTAGGGAGGTGAATGCAAGAGTTTTGGAAAGAGGGGCAAGTATGAAGTCTGTTGGGGATGAGAGAGCTTGGGAAGTGAGTCAGTTGTTGTTCGCTGATGATACAGCACTGGTGGCTGATTCATGTGAGAAACTGCAGAAGCTGGTGACTGAGTTTGGTAAAGTGTGTGAAAGAAGAAAGTTAAGAGTAAATGTGAATAAGAGCAAGGTTATTAGGTACAGTAGGGTTGAGGGTCAAGTCAATTGGGAGGTGACTTTGAATGGAGAAAAACTGGAGGAAGTGAAGTGTTTTAGATATCTGGGAGTGGATCTGGCAGCGGATGGAACCATGGAAGCGGAAGTGGATCATAGGGTGGGGGAGGGGGCGAAAATCCTGGGAGCCTTGAAGAATGTGTGGAAGTCGAGAACATCATCTCAGAAAGCAAAAATGGGTATGTTTGAAGGAATAGTGGTTCCAACAATGTTGTATGGTTGCGAGGCGTGGGCTATGGATAGAGTTGTGCGCAGGAGGGTGGATGTGCTGGAAATGAGATGTTTGAGGACAATGTGTGGTGTGAGGTGGTTTGATCGAGTAAGCAACGTACGGGTAAGAGAGATGTGTGGAAATAAAAAGAGCGTGGTTGAAAGAGCAGAAGAGGGTGTTTTGAAATGGTTTGGTCACATGGAGAGAATGAGTGAGGAAAGATTGACCAAGAGGATATATGTGTCGGAGGTGGAGGGAACGAGGAAAAGTGGGAGACCAAACTGGAGGTGGAAAGATGGAGTGAAAAAGATTTTGTGTGATCGAGGCCTGAACATGCAGGAGGGTGAAAGGAGGGCAAGGAATAGAGTGAATTGGATCGATGTGGTATACCGGGGTTGACGTGCTGTCAGTGGATTGAATCAGGGCATGTGAAGCGTCTGGGGTAAACCATGGAAAGCTGTGTAGGTATGTATATTTGCGTGTGTGGACGTATGTATATACATGTGTATGGGGGTGGGTTGGGCCATTTCTTTCGTCTGTTTCCTTGCGCTACCACGCAAATGCGGGAGACCGGCAAAAAAAAAAAAAATATGGTATTGCATATATATATATATATATATATATATATATATATATATATATATGGAAGGTATTAAGAATATATGGTGTGGGAGGCAAGTTGTTAGAAGCAGTGAAAAGTTTTTATCGAGGATGTAAGGCATGTGTACGTGTAGGAAGAGAGGAAAGTGACTGGTTCTCAGTGAATGTAGGTTTCCAGCAGGGGTGTGTGATGTCTCCATGGTTGTTTAATTTGTTTATGGATGGGGTTGTTAGGGAGGTGAATGCAAGAGTTTTGGAAAGAGGGGCAAGTATGAAGTCTGTTGGGGATGAGAGAGCTTGGGAAGTGAGTCAGTTGTTGTTCGCTGATGATACAGCGCTGGTGGCTGATTCATGTGAGAAACTGCAGAAGCTGGTGACTGAGTTTGGTAAAGTGTGTGAAAGAAGAAAGTTAAATGTGAATAAGAGCAAGGTTATTTGGTACAGTAGAGTTGAGGGTCAAGTCAATTGGGAGGTAAGTTTGAATGGAGAAAAACTGGAGGAAGTAAAGTCTTTTGGATATCTGGGAGTGGATCTGGCAGCGGATGGAACCATGGAAGCGGAAGTGGATCATAGGGTGGGGGAGGGGGTGAAAATCCTGGGAGCCTTGAAGAATGTGTGGAAGTCGAGAACATTATCTCGGAAGGCAGAAATGGGTATGTTTGAAGGAATAGTGGTTCCAACAATGTTTTATGGTTGCGAGGCGTGGGCTATGGATAGAGTTGTGCGCAGGAGGATGGATGTGTTGGAAATGAGATGTTTGAGGACAATGTGTGGTGTGAGGTGGTTTGATCGAGTAAGTAACATAAGGGTAAGAGAGATGTGTGGAAATAAAAAGAGCGTGGTTGAGAGAGCAGAAGAGGGTGTTTTGAAATGGTTTGGGCACATGGAGAGAATGAGTGAGGAAAGATTGACCAAGAGGATATATGTGTCGGAGGTGGAGGGAACGAGGAGAAGTGGGAGACCAAATTGGAGGTGGAAAGATGGAGTGAAAAAGATTTTGTGTGATCGGGGCCTGAACACGCAGGAGGGTGAAAGGAGGGCAAGGAATAGAGTGAATTGGATTGATGTGGTATACCGGGGTTGACGTGCTGTCAGTGGATTGAATCAGGGCATGTGAAGCGTCTGGGGTAAACCATGGAAATCTGTGTAGGTATGTATATCTTTGCGTGTGTGGACGTATGTATATACATGTGTATGGGGGTGGGTTGGGCCATTTCTTTCGTGTTTTTCCTTGTGCTACCTCGCAAACGCAGGAGACAGCGGCAAAAAAGAAGAAAAATAAAATATATTTTTTTTTTGCTGTCTCCCATGTTTGCGAGGTAGCGCAAGGAAACATATATATATATATATATATATATATATATATATATATATATATATATATATATATATATATATATTATATATATTTATATTTTATATTTTTACTTTGTCGTTGTCTCCCGCGTTAGCGAGGTAGCGCAAGGAAACAGACGAAAGAATGGCCCAACCCACCCACATACACATGTATATACATACATGTCCACACACGCAAATATACATACCTATACATCTCAATGTACACATATATATACACACACAGACATATACATATATACACATGTATATAAATAAAGGCAGACAGTATGAATTATGTACATGTGTATATATGTATACGTCTGTGTGTGTATACATATGTGTACACTGAGATGTATAGGTATTTATATTTGCGTGTGTGGACGCGTATATATATATACAAGTGTATGTGGTTGGGTTGGGCCATTCTTTCGTCTGCTTCCTTGCGCTACCTCGCTAACGCGGGAGACAGCAACAAAGCAAAATAAATAAATAATAACGTTGATGTATAGGTATGTATATTTACGTGTGTGGACGTGTATGTATATACATGTGTATGTGGGTGGGTTGGGCCATTCTTTCGTCTGTTTCCTTGTGCTACTTTGCTGACGCGGGAGACAGTGACAAAGCAAAATAATAATAATAAAAAAATATATTTTATTTATTTATTTATTATACTTAATTTCTGTTTCTCGCATCAGCGAGGTAGGGCCAAGAAACGGACGAAGAATGGCCCATTCACTCATATACACCTATACATACATAAACACACACATACATGCACATATACATATCAATATATACATATACATATGCAGACATATACATATATACACATGTACATATTCCTACATGCTTGAATGCATCTATTCCTGGCACTATTCTGCCTCATAGTAAACAGCATTGCTGCCCACTGCTTCAGCATGGTAGAGCTAGGGGAACAAAAAAAAAAGGCTACATTCGTTCACACTCAGTCTCTAGCTGTCATGTGTAATGCACCAAAATCACAGCTCCCTATCCACATCCAGGCAACACAGACCTTTCCATGGTTTACCCGAGGCTTTTCACATGCCCTGGTTCAGTCCACTGACAGCACCTCGACCCCAGTATACCACGTTGTTCCAATTCACTCTACTCCTTGCACGCAGCTCACCCTCCTGTATGTTCAGGCCCAGATTGCTCAAAATATTTTTCACTCGATCCTTCCACCTCCAATTTGGTCTCCAGCCTCTACTTGTCCCCTCCACCTCTGAAATCATATATCCTCTTTGTCAATCTTTCCTCCCTCAATCTCTCCATATGTCCAAACCATTTCAACCCACCCTCTTCAGCTCTCTCAACCACACTCTTTTTTTTTCCACACATCACTCTTACCCTTTCATTTACTTACTCGATCAAACCTCCTCACACCACATATTGTCCTCAAACATTTCACTTCCAACACATCCACCCTCCTTACAACCCTACCTATAGCCCATGCCTTGCAGCCATTTAACATTGTTGGAACTACTATTCCTTCAAACATACCCATTTTTGCACTCCGAGATAATGATCTCGCCTTCCACACACATTTCATTGCTCCCAGAACCTTTGCCCCCTCCCCACCCTGTGACTCAATTCTGCTTCCATGGTTCAATGACTGCTAAGTCCACTCCCAGGTATCTAAAACACTTCACTTCCTCTAATTTTTCTCCTTTCAAACACATCCCAATTTACTTGTAGCTCAATCTTACCGAACATAATAACCTTGCTCTTTCCACATTTACTCTCATGTTTCTCCTTTCACACACTTTTCCAAACTCAGTTACCAACTTCTCCAGTTTTTCACTCGAATTGGCCACTAGAGCTGTATTATTGGCAAACAACAAGTGACTCACTTCCCAGGCCCTGTCATCCTGAAAGATTGCATACACGCCCCTCTCACCAAAACTCTTCCATTTACCTCCCTTGCGCCTTACATCCTTGGTAAAAACTTTCACTCTGCTTCTAGCAACTTACCTCCCACACCATATACTCTTAAGACCTTCCACAAAGCATCTCTATCAACCCTATCATATGCCTTCTCCAGATCCATAAATGCTACATACAAATCCATCTTTTTCTAAGTATTTCTCACATACATTCTTCAAAGCAAACACCTGATCCACACATCCTCTACCACTTCTGAAACCACACTGCTCTTCCCCAATCTGATGCCCTGTACATGCCTTCCCCCTCTCAATCAATACCCTCCATATAATTTCCCAGGAATACTCAACAAACTTATGCCTCTGTAGTTTGAACACACCTTTATCCCCTTTGCCTTTGTACAACAGCACTATGCATGCATTTTGCCAGTCCTCAGGCACTTCACCATGAGTCATACATACATTGAATATACTTACCAACCAATCAACAACACAGTCATCCCCTTTTTTAATAAATTCCAGTGCAATACCATCCAAACCTGCCGCCTAGCCAGATTTCATCTTTTGCAAAGCTTTCACTACCTCTTCTGTAACCAAACAATTCTCCCAAACTCTCTCACTTCGCACATCACCCTGAACAAAATATCATATATCTGCCACCCTATCATTCTGCATTCAACAAACCTTCAAAATACTCACTCCAACTCCTTACTTCCCCACCTGCCCCCTTTACCGATATTCCTATTTGTTCTCTTGTCTTACACATGTTATTTACCTCCTTCCAAGACATATTTTTTTATTCTCCGAAAAGTTTAATGATACTCTCTCACCCCAACTCTCATTTGCCTTCTTTTCCAACCCTTGCACCTTTCTCTTGACCTCCTGCTTTTTTCTTTTATACATCTCCCAGTCATTTGCACTCCTTCCTTGATCGTATAATCCAAGCGCCTCTCTTTTCTCTTTCACTAGCAGCTTTACTTTATTCCACCACTCACTACCCTTTCTAATCTGCCCACCTTCCACCTTTCTCATGCAACATGCATCTTTTGCACAAGCCATCACTGCTTCCCTAAATGCATCCCATTCCCCACCCACTTCCCTCACATCATTTGCTCTCACCTTTTGCCATTCTACACTCAATCTCTCCAGGTACTTTCTCACAGAAGTCTCCTTTCCAAGCTCACTTACTCTCACCACTCTCATCCTTTTTGGAAACCTTTACAAATCTCCACCTTTGGCTCCACAAGATAGTGATCAGACATCCTTCCAGCTGCCCCTCTCAGCATATTAACATCCAAAAGAGTCTATTTTACATGACTATCAATTAACACAATCCATCTCTCCTAGTCACATGTGTATAATTATCTATTTCCCTCTTTTTAAACCAGGTATTCCCAATCACTAGTCTTTTTTCAGCACAAAATTCCACAACACTGAATACCCCATGTACACCAATTATACCTTCAACTGCCACATTACTCACCTTTCCATTCAAATCGCCCATCACTAAAACCCTTGGCAAAAGCTTTTCACTGCTTTTAGTAACTTACCTCCCACACCATATACTCTTAAGACCTTCCACAAAGCATCTCTGTCAACCCTATCATATGCTTTCTCCAGATCCATAAATGCTATATACAAATGTATCTGTATTTCTTACATACATTCTTCAAAGCAAACACCCGATCCACACATCCTCTATCACTTCTGGAACCACAGTGCCAGTTAATGTATGATTCAACAACACTGTAGCCCTCTATCATCAACCTGGCCCCAGCTTTACCAATAATTTCTGCCTCATCGACCAGCCAAAAACTCTCCCGTGTCAGCATCAACCAATATCTCTGCCTTGTCAGTATCACTTAAAAACCTACCTGCCAAAACCTCTGCCCCATCGATAAACCTTTCCATGGTTTTATTTTGATTACTTCTTATGCTCTGGTTTAGCCTAATGACAACATGTCACCCCTGTGTACCAAATTGTTCCTTTTCACCCTCTACCTTGTAGGCTTCATGCTCTCCTGCATGCCTAGGTCCTGAACAATCATAGCATCTTTCCCTCCGTCCTTCTAGCTCCTCCTTGGTTTCCCCATTACCCTTGTAGCCTGCACTTATGGCATATATACCATCCTAGTCATTCTCTCCCCTGGCTTATCCTCTCTGTATGTCCAAACCATTTCAGCATTTCTAGCTGTCTCATACATACTCCTCTTACTATCACATCCTCTCTTTGTCATTTTTTATTCAATCACCCCTCTGGACACCAATGTTCTTAATTAAACATTTCTTTCCAATACATCCACCCAAGATCTACAGTACTTGTTTATGTAGTGACCAAGCCTTGCATTCATTTAACACTGTCAGAACAGCAATACAATCAAACATATCCATCTACGCCCTTGTAGACAGTGACCTCTCTTTCCACACACTCCTCAGTGCATCCAGAACCTTTTTCTTCTTACCATCTCTATGGTCCACTTCAGCTTACATGATTCCATTCACTGCCATATCCACTCCCAAGTATCTAAAACACTCCACTTCCTTCAAGTCCTCTTATCCAAACTCACACTCTAACTCATCTGTCTCTCTCCAGAATTAAAAGCAATAACTTTGCTCTTATTCACATTTACACTCACTTCAACTTTCTCCTTTCAAACACTCTCCCATATTATAACCCGGCTTCTTCAGTTTTTCACTCCATTCTACCACCAGTGCTATGACATCACCAAATAGTAACACTTACCTTTCAGCCCACCCCACTCACCATCAGACTGCATACCATCCTCTTTCTCCATGATCCTTGCATTCACCTCCCTCAACATGCATCTATCTATCTATATCTTTGGCACCTGTTCCCTTTGGGAACTATCTGGAGGGGGTGGCAACAGCAAAAGACTCTCCATAAGTGGTGAACTCCAGTCTCACTTCATAGCCTGTACAGCCTCACCCCTAACAGAGGGTAAATCTAGTGCAGTGTTTTCAGAGGCTCCTATGTTCCCACCAACTACTATTACTAGTAGAATAATGGCTTCTTCCATGACCTCTGCAAATTTAAGGTATACTCTTCTGACTACATGCTCTTGTGTGACTCTGTGACCAGCAAAAATGAGGGCTCTGGTGGTAGTGTATTGGCCCCTTCCAATACTCCAGCTAACTCAAGGAATATCCTGTCCCTGACCCTTGGAGCAACTCATTAGGTAGTAGGCTGCTGACAGCAGCCACCCAGGGTGGTACTACCATTCTGACTGAGGGGCATTAAAGTGGTGCCTGGAACCATCTTACACTCTCCATGTAAGGATTGCTTGTCTTACTTTCTGTCTCATCAAGACAGGACAAATGGGAGAGTCCTGTCATCTTCGTACAAGTACCACACACCTACTCAAACCTCAACTGTTTTCTTCACATAAGTACTCTTGTGAACTCCTGTCTACTCAAACATTCTTGAGAATAATCATGAAAGAGTCCAACAAATCTATGGAACCTTGTTTTTCACATCATGGGGTGCTAAAACCTCTGGGTTTCCATCTGACTCTACAGCCAATGAGAGGGAAGGCTCAGGCAGTAGTAGTGTCGGCCCCTCCCATGACCTTTTCCTCTCTGTTAGACCTTCTGCTTTTTCAATTCACTATACCAATACTCATAGTTTTTCTAGTAACCTCCTGTTCATCACCATCCGTCTAGTACCTCTCCTAATATCTTACCTCTCTCTGAGACACAGTAGTCCAATGTTCTCACTTGTTCGTTTTTCATATCCAACTATAATGTCTATTCATGATTCCAGTTCAAAGGTGGTGTTTTTGTTTACTCCAACATCAACGCACCTTTTGCATGCCTCAAAGACCTTGAGTATCCAAACCCTGATGTTATGTGGTTCACGGCCTGTCTCCCAACTACCACGCTTTTCCTCTGTTTCACTTGATGTTCTCCTAACTCTACAAGTTTTATATCTTTCTTTGACTGAACTCCTGCCATGAGACTGTGGCATCCTCTTACCTCACCCACAAGCCGAGATCCTCTACTTTGGGGATTTCAACATTCATCATAGCGAATGGTTGAATTCCTCTCATACAGATGGTGGAAAGACTGAAGCCCTCATATTCTTCATTCTTAATGATTTAAAGCAAATTATCTCTCTCCCTAAACATATTCCTGACTGCTGTGACCATTCCTAATATTCTGGATCTGATTTTAACCACTAGTCCATCTTGCTGTAACTACATAATCTTTCCTCCTACTGGTTCACCTGATCGCACTCTCATGAATGTTCTATTTAAAGGCACCTCCCCTTCCAGCAGCCCCTTCTAAACATAAATACTGGCACCCCAACAAAGCTGATTGGAATAACTTATATAACTTCTTTTATGACTTTCTATGGGTAAATTACTGTCTCATATGTGGTGATGTTTCTGTCTCTGTCAAACGCATAACAGAGGATATTCTTGCGGGAATGGAAGCATTTATCCCCTCTTCCTCTAAGACAACCTCTTCTTCCAATCCATGGTTCAACCATTCCTGTTATGAGGCTATTCTGGCAAGGGATCAGCCATATTGGGCTTGGAAAAACTCACCTTCCTCTGACTCCCATTCAGTTTTTATCACTGCCTGTAACTATTGCAAGTATGTTATCTGTAAGGCAGAGCATTCCTGTATTCAAAGGAAGTGCAACAACCTCTCCTCAACATCCAGTGATTGGTCTTTCTGGTCTATAGCTAAGGGCAATATCTTTCCTTCACTTTTCCATTTGGATGGTACAACAGCTGTCTCTCCCATAGACAAAGCAACTCTTTTTGGTTCCCGTTTCTCTTTTAACTTCATGTTGGATGACTACCATTCCTTCACCCCCTGATGCTCATCTTGCTAATCCTATGCCCCTCCCCATAATCTTTTTTTGGACTGTCTGTTTAAAATCCAAATCCGTTCTATCTTCTTGGAAGCATGCTTTGATACATCCCATCCCTAAGAATGGTAACTTCTGAATCCATGTAACTATCGTCCTATTGCTTTGACATCTATCATTTCCAAAAAGTCTTTGAATCCCTCCTCAGCTCCCATATCCTTAGACACTTAAAATCTTAGTCTTCTCTTTAATCACCAGTATGGCTTCCACAAGGTGAGATCCACAGGTGATATTCTTTCCTATCTTATGAATGTCTAATCATCACCCTGAAGATTTTTGGGGAGTCTTGTGTTGTTGCCCTCAACAAGAACAGAACTTTTGACAAGGTGTGACATCAGGGTCTTATCTCTAAGCTCCCCTCTTTTAGCTAACCACCCTCACTTTGCTCCTTCATATCCTATTTCCTCTCCAGCCAAGCTATCTCCATGGTTGTTGATGGATCAGCTTTTTCTTTCTTCATCAATTGTGGTGTCTCTCAAGGTTCTGTCCTGTCCCCTACACTTTTTATTGTATTTATCAGTGATTTCCTCTCCTCCACAAATAAACAATTGCACTCACACACAGACAACTCAACACTGAATTCATCCACATCCTTCAACTGTGCTCTTTTTCTCACTCAATCTGCAATGCTTTCATCTTGATACAGCGTCTTCAATAAATAGACTTGCAGAGGATATCTCAGTGGAGTAAATGAAATCTAGTTAAGTTTAATGCTTCCAAGGCCCAGTTCTACACAAAAACTCCTCACAACCCTTACCTCTCCTTTGACGGTTCTGTAATTCCACCTCTTAACTCATTGAACATACTTGGTATTACTGTAACATCCACTCTTTCTTGGACATCCTACATTATGGAAATAGCCAAGTCTGCCTCTAAGAAACTGAGAGTGCTGTTTAGATGTCAGAATTTAATTTCTTCTGAACATTTGCATTGTATATACAAAGGACTGATTTGTCCTTGTATGTAGTGCTACTCTCACATCTGGGGTGGATCTAACTCTTCATTCTTACTTGACAGAGTCGCAAGGGGTCTGACTTATAAACTCTCCTATGCTAACTTCAAAACTTGACCCTCTTGTCCTAATACCAATATACTGGTTCACTTTCCCTCTTCTATCGGTATTACTTTGGTTTTTGCTCCTGAGAACTGGCTGCTTGAGTGTCCCCACTTCTAGCTAGAAAAAACAATACTTGGCAACCTGCTGCTGTGTGTTAGAATATAGGGGAAAACTTTTGGATGGTGTAAAAGCCTTCTATAGAGGAGTAAATGCATGTGTAAGAGTGGATGAAGAGCCAAGTGAAAATTTTGAGATACATGTAGGTGTGAGGCATGGCAGTGTGATGTAACTAAGGCATTTTAATATATATATAATTGGAGTGACTAGGGAGATGAAAGCAGAACAAGGGAAAAGGGTGCAGATATGGAGTGTGGCAGTGAGATTTGGTGGCTAGTGGCAAGCCAATATGCAGATGATACTGTGTTGTTATGGAGAATGAAGAGGAGTTGCAGAAGGTTGTATGTATTATGATGTGTGCAAGAGTGAGGAAATTGAAGGTAATTGCTTGTAAACATAAAGTAATGGTGTCTGAAAGGAAATGGAATGAAAGTATAGATTTTGTAAAACCATATAGAGCGAAAGAAGAAAGTGTACTGAATTGTGCTGTGGATATATATATATATATATATATATATATATATAGAGAGAGAGAGAGAGAGAGAGAGAGAGAGAGAGAGAGAGAGAGAGAGAGAGAGAGAGAGAGAGAGAGAGAGAGAGAGAGAGAGAGAGAGAGAGAGAGAGGAGAGGAGAGGAGAGGAGAGGAGAGGAGAGGAGAGGAGAGGAGAGGAGAGAGAGGAGAGGAGAGGAGAGGAGAGGAGAGGAGAGGAGAGGAGAGAAGAGAAGAGAAGAGAAGAGAGAGAGAGAGACTGGAAGAAATGAGGGGAATTTAAGTATCTGGGAGCAGTCTTGGTAAGTGTGGATATGGAAGGAGAGATAAGGGAGAGAGAAGGACAAGGTAGATAAGTCATTGGGTTCCTTAATAGATTAATGAAGGATAGAAGTGAAAGTATAGAAGTGAAGTGAGGATTAAGGGACAGCATAGTCCTCCCAATCCTGACCTTTGCAGCCATAACATGGACATGGAATGAAGCACAGAAGTCAAGAATCCAGGCTGTGAAAATGAGTTATTTGAGAAGAGCTTGTGGTGTGACTAGATGGAATGAAGAAAGAAATGAAGGGGTGTATGAGAGATGTGGTATGGCAAGGAATGCAAAGGGAATGAATTGTGGAGTGGTAGAATAGGTGAAACATAATACCTTAAGGTGGTTTGGGCATGTGGAAAGAATGCAAGACTGGGAGTTTACAAGAAGAGTGTATGATAGTACAATTAAAGGTGGTTGGTGTGAGTGGAAGACCACCCATGACATGGGCGAATAGGGTGGAGGAACACTGGAGGGAGAGAAACAGAGGAAGAATGCATGGAATGGTATATGTGAGGGAGGCATGTAAGGACAGGGATAAGTGGTGACTTTTGTTGTGGCCACCCCTTGATAGGAGTTCCTGAAAAGAACAGGAGTCAGAGATATGGATAGATAGATAGTTTGCTGGCAAGTCAAGGGTGGGCCATTTTGATAACTGTTTCTTTCCCTACACCTTAAAGATTTGGAACTCTACTTTCTCATGTCTTTCCCAACACTAAAACCTGGCATATCGTAAAAGACTGGGTTTCACTTCCAACAAAATTTTTAAGTACTTTCCCTTGTCTGTTCTTTTTTCCTTTCACAATCAACTTTATTTTCAATTAAGGTCCAGTCTTGATATGGCCTTTCTTCTGTGACTGGAGCCTCCATTGTAAAAAAGAAAAAAAAATGGCCAAAAGGCAGGGCTAACACATGGTGCTTACCTCTTGGGTTATGAAGAATGAATTTTTGTATTGCCAAGTGTTATGTATGACATGGAGAGATTGTATGTTTGTGGATAGAATGCCAGTAGTCCATGTATGGGTGAGGAAGAAAGAAAAGACAGCAACCTGGGTCAGAGGAGTGCAACTTGACAATCACCAAAGCATGTGATAAACTGTGGGAAAGGTTGGTAGAACTGGATTGCAGATGTGGGGATAAAGCAACTAGAGAACATAATATGAATTCAAGCAAGAAACTTGCAAAAGAGAGGCAGAGAAGCACTATTATTGCATATGGTGGTGGAGTAAGATGACTGAGAATATGGTTAATGCAGACTGCATACAAAAATTTAAGAAGTAAGAAAGCATAGAATGTTCAAGAGTTGGGGCCCAATGGCTATATAACTCACTAGTTGTACAATACAAAATCATGTAATGAGGAGATGGAGTATCTTAAAGGAATGATAAGTTTATACTTCATAGTTGTTCATTGTTTCCCAAGTTAGTGAGGTAATTCCAGGATCAGACAAACAAAAGGCCTCATCTGCTCACATCTACATCACCAAACTCAAAAGTCCCCGAAACACATCTAGGCCCCTCAGACCTTTCTGTGGTTTCCCTGGCAGCTTCATATGCTCTGGTTCAGTCTATTGACAGCATATCATCCCCTGTGTACTACATCACTCAAATTCACTCTATCCCATGGAAGCGTTTCATCCTCCTGCAAGTCCAGGCTCCATAAACTCAAAATCTTATTCCTTCATTCCATCTCTAATTTGGTCTCTTCCTTCTTGTTGTTCTCTCCACTTCTGACAAATACAGTATATCTTTGTCAGCCTCTCCTTATTCATTCTTTCCATATGTCCAAACCATTTCAGCGATCCTCTTCAACTCTCAACTGCAGGGTGATACATGTGGGATGTCTGAGATTTAAATATATGGGAAGTGAAAGTGTCATGGCATGTGGATTGGTGGAAAGAGAAAAGGTGGTGAATACCTTCCATTTAATGAAAGGTGGCAAAGCAGCTGGAATGGATGGGATTTTAGCTGAATTTCTCAATAAAGGAGGAGACTGTCATGAACTGGTTAGTTAGCTTATTCATTATATGCATGGCTAAAGTTACCAGAGGACTGGTAAAATACCTGTTTAGCACCACTATATAAAGTCATGGGAGATTAAATGAATATCAGAATTACAGGGTTATAACTCTGTAAGTTGTATGGCTTCAGGAGTGGTAAACAATGTGTGGATCAGGTTTTTTGTTTAAAGAATTTGTGTGAAAAATACTTAAAAGTAAGAGAATGATTTGTATGTGTCATTAATGGATCTTGAGAAAACATATGAGAGGCGTGATAAAGATGGCCTGTGGAAGGTGTTACAAATGTATGATGTGAAAGGAAAGCTACCAGAAGCAGTTTGGAGTTTTTATCGAGAAAGTAAGGCACGTGCAAGAAGGCAGACGGGAGGGTAAGTGGTTCAGCAGCAAGGTTGTGTGATGTCACCATGGCCATTTAATCTTTCCATGGATGAGGTCAAGAAGGAGGTAAATACAAGTGTCTTGGAGGGAGTGGTGGGATTGGATTCTGTCGGAAGTAGAGAGGGCTTGGGAAGCAAGTCAGTTGCTGTCTATTCATGACACAGCTCTGGTGGCAGACTCAAATGAGAAACTGCAGAAGCAGGTAACCAAGTTTGGGAGTGTTTAAAAGGAGAAAACTGAGAGGATCTAAATAAAAGTAAGGTTATACAGTTTGAGAGAGTGACAAAGCTTGGTGGGAAGGTTATACAGTTTGAGAGAGTGACAAAGCTTAGTGGGAAGGTTATACAGTTTGAGAGAGTGACAAAGCTTGGTGGGAGGGTTATACAGTTTGAGAGAGTGACATAGCTTGGTGGGAAGGTTATACTGTTCGAAAGAGTGACATAGCTTGGTGGGAAGGTTATACTGTTTGAGAGAGTGACATAGCTTGGTGGGAAGGTTATCCTGTTTGAGAGAGTGACAAAGCTTGGTGAGAAGGTTATACAGTTTGAGAGAGTGACAAAGCTTGGTGGGAAGGTTATACTGTTTGAGAGAGTGACATAGCTTGGTGGGAAGGTTATACTGTTTGAGAGAGTGACGTAGCTTGGTTGGAATGTAAGTTTGAACAGAGAACTTGGAGGAAGCAGAATGTTTAAGATATCTGGAGGAGGACATGGCAATGGATAAAACTATGGAAGGTGATGTCATATATATGTTAGGTTGAGAGCCTAAAGTCCTGGATGCACTCTGTGCAAAGACAGGTCACTGTCTGTGTGTGCGAAGATGATATGTTTGATTACAAAGTAGTCCCAATAGTGTTGCATGGATATGAAATATGGGCCCCAAATCAAAAAGTACAGAAGAGGATGGATGTGTTCGAAATGAAATGCTTTAGGATATTATGCAGAGAAAAGGGTAGATGAACTAAGAAATTACAGGGTATGAGAAAACTGTGATGCATAGTTGGAAAAGTATGACAAAGAGAGCAGAAGAGGGTGTGCTGATATAGGTTGGACATAAGGAGAGAATGAACGAGAAGATACTGACTAAAAGTATATACATGTCAGAAGTGGATGGGATAAGGAGGGAGGGGAGACTGAACGGGAGATGGAGGGATGAATTGAAAGATGCCTGAACATGCAGAAGGATACAGTGAATTGGAGCAATATGGTATATAAGGGGTTGTGAGCAGTCAGTTAGGTTGATCAAGGTCAAATAAAGTGGTCAGAGGAAACCACAGCAAAGTCTGCGGGTTGTCACATATAGGGGGCCCTTGTTTCAGTGCTTTATACATGACAGTAAAAGAGTGGATGTGAGCTCATGAGGCAATTCTTAAGTCTGTTCTTGAAGCTACCTCATGACACAAGAAACAGTGAACAAGTTTACAAGAAAAAAATGTCTCAGCCTCAATGAGCAGTAAATATAATTACCTGGGTGTATACACCCTAGTCACAGTCAAAGGGTTAAGAAACTTTTCCTGCTACTTGAGTTTGGAATTTGTTTGAACTAGAATTTGCCATATGTTAGTACTAGACTAAGTAGAATGAAAAAGATAAAAAAATAGATATCCCATTTTTTCTTCATTTTTAGTGTGCCCTCATATGAAGAGTCTACATACAGTGATTAATGTTTTATCATGTGATTTTTCAAAATTTCTAAAAACAATTTAGTAATTGCACCTCATCATAATGCTGCATATACAAGACCTTAAATACCCATACTTACACAAATTAGGAAGCAAAACACATGATATATCAAAACTAGTCACAACGACCTGTATCTTGTCTTGGACACCACATTACTGTAGAAAATACCACTACCTGTTTTAGCTTTTATCCTGCAAACAAAATTCAGTCACATCTATTTTCAAACTTAGCATTACATCTCTTCAAAACAAGGATTTATCCAGCTCATAGGCATATCTACTAACCACATCTGTCGTAAAAGGTCAAAGCCAAATAATTCATATCTGAGGATAAACAAGACACAGATTAACTAAATTAACAATCTTATTGGTGACAACAATTTTCTTAAAGCTTATTGTCAACAGTTTACCCCCATCTTGGAAAACTTTTCCTGTTTACTATTTGCTAACAATAGCTACAGCCTGTTTATCCAGTCTGACTACTTCTGTTCATATATGAATGCAAATGAATCTTTAATCCAGTAAAAAGAGAAATGAAAATGAAACTTAGCTCAATGGTTGAGGAACTTCAATGTGTGATTCTGTATATCCTTGTAGCTACATTTTCTGTATGTCTCCTGAATTCAATAACATTTTCCACTAATCCTGTAGGGTAGCTCATGCACTCTTCCATGTATCCATATTTCTGCAAAACTCCATACACTTTCTGTTAATCATGAGGAAAATCAACTGCATTTATCAATGCTGTAGCTCAGCTATAGATGCATTAAAGAGGTGTACAGAAGCAGCGGCAAGACAATATTATCAACCTGGTCTGTGAAAGCCTCCACAACTGCCACCAGTAAGATTGTCACAAGAAAATGGCTCCAAGCTGCCACAGACATTTTCACTGTGCCTATGCCAACCAAGAATAACACTGCTATCGTCTGGGCCATCACTCCACATACACTTCCTTCAACAGTCTTTTTGGTTCCTGACCATCTTGTTCGTCCAAGGTAAGTTCCACCCACAGAAGCTGCTGTATCTCCTATGCCAACAGCCAGCACACCAGCTAGTAGGGGCAACACTGTATCTGCCTGACTTTCATTCAAGGGACATGGGCTGAGCCATAGTGGTGAAGCTACTCCAGCCAGTAAGTAGATATGACTTACCGTCAATGAGCCTCCATCTTTTTCATCCATGAAGGTGACAAAAGCCTCGGATATCACTGAAGCAATGGGCTCTATCCCCAGTGCTCTCACCAACTGCAGTTAAAAAGAATAAATGTAAGCATTAGTAGATATTAAGACCATTTTTTTTTATCAAAAACAATTAAACAAGTTACCCACCCACATACACATGTATATACATAAATGCCTGCACAAGCACCTATACATACCTATACATTTCAACATATGCATACATATACATACACAGACATATACCTACATACACAAGTACATATTCATACTTGCTGCCTTTCTCCATTCCCATCGCCACCCTGAGACACATGAAACAGCAACCCTCTCCCCCCACTTGTGCATGAGGTAGCACTAGGAAAAGACAACAGAGGCCACATTTGTTCACACTCAGTCTCTACCTGTCATGTGTAATGCACCGAAATCACAGCTCCCTTTCCACATCCAGGCCCCACAAAACTTTCTATGGTTTATCCAAGATGCTTCACATGCCCTGGTTCAATCCACTGACAGCACATCGACATGGTAAACCACATTGTTCCAATTCAATCTATTCCTTGCATGCCTTTCACCCTCCTATATGTTCAGGCCCCAATCTCTCAAAATCTTTTTCACTCCATCCTTCCACCTAAATTTTGGTCTCCCACTTCTCGTTCCTTCCACCTTTGATATATATATCCTCTTTATCAATCTTTCCTCACTCATTCTCTCCACATGACCAATCCATTTCAATACACTCTCTTCTGCTCTCTCAACCACACTTGATATTACTACACATCCCTCTTACCCTTTCATTACCTACACGATCAAACCACCTCACACCACATTCTGTCCTCAAACATTTCATTTATAACGCATCCATCCTCCTCCACACAACCTTATCTAAAGCCCATGCATCAAAACCATATAACATTATTGGAACCGCTATTCCTTCAAAGATACCCATTTTTGCTCTCCGAGATAACATTCTTGCCTTCCACGCATTCTTCAACGCTCCTAAAACCTTCGCCCCCTCCCCCACCCTGTGACTCACTTTCATATCCATGGTTCCATACACTTCTAATTGCACTCCCAGATATCTAAAACACTTCACTTCTTCCAGTTTTTCTCCATTCAAACTTAATTTTTTCTTATATTTATTATACTTTGTCGTTGTCTCCTGTGTTTAGCGAGGTAGCGCAAGGAAACAGACGAAATAATGGCCCAACCCACCCACACACACATGTATATACATACAGGTCCACACACGCACATATACATATCTATACGTTTCAACATATACATATATTTATTTATTTATTTTGCTTTGTTGCTCTTTCCCACGTTAGCGAGGTAGCACAAGGAAACAGACGAAAGAATAGCCCAACCCACCCACATACACATGTATATACATACAGGTCCACACACGCAAATATAAATACCTATACATCTCAACGTTATTTATTTTATTTATTTTGCTTTGTCGCTGTCTCCCGCGTTTGCGAGGTAGTGCAAGGAAACAGACGAAAGAAAAGGCCCTACCCACCCCCATACACATGTATATACATACACGTCCACACATGCAAATATACATACCCATATATCTCAACGTATACCTATATATACACACACAGACATTTACATATATACACATATACATAATTCATACTGTCTATCTTTATTCATTCCCATCGCCACCCCGCCACACATGAAATAACACCCCCCCCCTTCTCATGTGCATGAGGTAGCACTAGGAATACACAACAAAGACCACATTCATTCACACTCAGTCTCTAGCTGTCATGTAATAATGCACCGAAACCACAGCTCCCTTTCCACATCCAGGCCCCACAGAACTTTCCATGGTTTACCCCAGACGCTTCACATGCCCTGGTTCAATCCATTGACAGCACGTCAACCCCGGTATACCACATCGTTCCAATTCACTCTATTCCTTGCATGCCTTTCACCCTCCTGCATGTTCAGGCCCCAATCACTCAAAATCTTTTTCACTCCATCTTTCCACCTCCAATTTGGTCTCTGACTTCTCATTCCTTGGTTCCAACAATGTTATGTGGTTGTGAGGCATGGGCTATGGATAGAGTTGTGCGGAGGAGGGTGGATGTGCTGGAAATGAGATGTTTGGGGACAATATGTGGTGTGAGGTGGCTTGATCAAGTAAGTAATAACAGGGTAAGAGAGATGTGTGGTAAAAAAAAAAAGTGTGGTTGAGAGAGCAGAAGAGGGTAATATATATATATATATATATATATATATATATATATATATATATATATATATATATATATATATATATATATATATATATTTATTTTATTTATTTATTTATTTATTCTATTTTGCTTTGTCGCTGTCTCCCACGTTAGCGAGGTAGCGCAAGGAAACAGACGAAAGAATGGCCCAACCCACCCACATACACATGTATATACATACACATCCACACACACAAATATACATACCTATACATCTCAATGTATACATATATATATACACACAGACATATACATATATACACATGTACATAATTCATACTGTCTGCCTTTATTTATTCACCTCGCCACAGATGGAATAACAAACCCCTCCCCCCTCGTGCGTGTGAGGTAGCGCTAGGAAAAGTCAACAAAGGCCACATTCGTTCACACTCAGTCTCGACCTGTCATGTAATAATGCACCAAAACCACAGCTCCCTTTCCACATCCAGGCCCCACAGAACTTTCCATGGTTTACCCCAGACGCTTCACATGCCCTGGTTCAATCCATTGACAGCACGTTGACCCCGGTATACTACATCGTTCCAATTCACTCTATTCCTTGCATGCCTTTCACCCTCCTGCATGTTCAGGCCCTGATCACACAAAATCTTTTTCACTCCATCTTTCCACCTCCAATTTGGTCTCCCACTTCTCCTCGTTCCCTCCACCTCTGACACATATATCCTCTTGGTCAATCTTTCCTCACTCATTCTCTCCATGTGACCAAACCATTTCAAAACACCCTCTTCTGCTCTCTCAACCACACTCTTTTTATATCCACACATCTCTCTTACCCTTACATTACTTACCCGATCAAACAACCTCACACCACATACTGTCCTCAAACATCTCATTTCCAGCACATCCACCCTCCTGCGCACAACTCTATCCATAGCCCACGCCTCGCAACCTTACAACATTGTTGGAACCACTATTCCTTCAAACATACCCATTTTTGCTTTCCGAGATAGTGTTCTCAACTTCCAAACATTCTTCACGGCTCCCAGAATTTTCGCCCACTCCCCCACCCTATGATTCACTTCTGCTTCCATAGTTCCATCTGCTGCCAGATCCACTCCCAGATATCTAAAACACTTTACTTCCTCCAGTTTTTCTCCAATCAAACTTACCTCCCAATTGACTTGACCCTCAACCCTTCTGTACCTAATAACCTTGCTCTTATTCACATTCACTCTCAACTTTCTTCTTCCACACACTTTACCAAACTCAATCACCAGCTTCTGCAGTTTTCACATGAGTCATCCACCAGCGCTGTATCATCAGCAAACAACAACTGACTCGCTTCCCAAGCTCTCTCATCCACAACAGACTGCATACTTGCCCCTTTTTCCAAAACTCTTGCATTCACCTCCCTAACAACCCTAACAACAACTTGCCTCCCACACCATATATTCTTAATACCTTCCACAGAGCATCTCTATCAGCTCTATCATATGCCTTCTCCAGATCCATAAATGCTACATACAAATCCATTTGCTTTTCTATGTATTTCTCACATACATTCTTCAAAGCAAACACCTGATCCACACATCCTCTACCACTTCTGAAACCACAATGCTCTTCCCCAATCTGATGCTCTGTACATGACTTCACCCTCTCAATCAATACCCTCCCATATAATTTACCAGGAATACTCAACAAACTTTTTTTTTTTTTCTTTTTTTGCTTTGTCGGTCTCCCGCGTCTGCGAGATAGCGCAAGGAAACAGACGAAAGAAATGGCCCAACCCACCCCCATGCACATGTATATACATACGTCCACACACGCAAATATACATACCTACACAGCTTTCCATGGTTTACCCCAGACGCTTCACATGCCCTGATTCAATCCACTGACAGCACGTCAACCCCGGTATACCACATCGCTCCAATTCACTCTATTCCTTGCCCTCCTTTCACCCTCCTGCATGTTCAGGCCCCGATCACACAAAATCTTTTTCACTCCATCTTTCCACCTCCAATTTGGTCTCCCTCTTCTCCTCGTTCCCTCCACCTCCGACACATATATCCTCTTGGTCAATCTTTCCTCACTCATTCTCTCCATGTGCCCAAACCATTTCAAAACACCCTCTTCTGCTCTCTCAACCACGCTCTTTTTATTGCCACACATCTCTCTTACCCTTACGTTACTTACTCGATCAAACCACCTCACACCACACATTGTCCTCAAACATCTCATTTTCAGCACATCCATCCTCCTGCGCACCACTCTATCCATAGCCCACGCCTCGCAACCATACAACATTGTTGGAACCACTATTCCTTCAAACATACTCATTTTTGCTTTCCAAGATAATGTTCTCGACTTCCACACATTCTTCAAGGCTCCCAGAATTTTCGCCCCCTCCCCCATCCTATGATCCACTTCCACTTCCATGGTTCCATCCGCTGCCAGATCCACTCCCAGATATCTAAAACACTTTACTTCCTCCAGTTTTTCTCCATTCAAACTCACCTCCCAATTGACTTGACCCTCAACCCTACTGTACCTAATAACCTTGCTCTTATTCACATTTACTCTTAACTTTCTTCTTTCACACACTTTACCAAACTCAGTCACCAGCTTCTGCAGTTTCTCACATGAATCAGCCACCAGCGCTGTATCATCAGCGAACAACAACTGACTCACTTCCCAAGCTCTCTCATCCCCAACAGACTTCATACTAGCCCCTCTTTCCAAAACTCTTGCATTCACCTCCCTAACAACCCCATCCATAAACAAATTAAACAACCATGGAGACATCACACACCCCTGCCGCAAACCTACATTCACTGAGAACCAATCACTTTCCTCTCTTCCTACACGTACACATGCCTTACATCCTCGATAAAAACTTTTCACTGCTTCTAACTACTTGCCTCCCACACCATATATTCTTAATACCTTCCACAGAGCATCTCTATCAACTCTATCATATGCCTTCTCCAGATCCATAAATGCTACATACAAATCCATTTGCTTTTCTAAGTATTTCTCACATACATTCTTCAAAGCAAACACCCGATCCACACATCCTCTACCACTTCTGAAACCACACTGCTCTTCCCCAATCTGATGCTCTGTACATGCCTTCACCCTCTCAATCAATACCCTCCCATATAATTTACCAGGAATACACAACAAACTTATACCTCTTTAATTTGAGCACTCACTCTTATCCCATTTGCCTTTGTACAATGGCACTATGCAATCATTCCGCCAATCTTCAGGCACCTCACCATGAATCATACATATATTAAATAACCTTACCAACCAGTCAACAATACAGGCACCCCCTTTTTTAATAAATTTCACTGCAATACCATCCAAACCTGCTGCCTTGCTGGCTTTCATCTTCCGCAAAGCTTTTACTACCTCTTCTCTGTTTACCAAATCATTCTCCATAACCCTCTCACTTTGCACACCACCTCGACCAAAACACCCTATATCTGCCACTCTATCATCAAACACATTCAACAAATCTTCAAAATACTCACTCCATCTCCTCACATCACCACCACTTGTTATCACCTCCCCATTAGCCCCCTTCACTGAAGTTCCCATTAGCTCCCTTGTCTTACGCACTTTATTTACCTCCTTCCAGAACATCTTTTTATTCTCCCTAAAATTTAATGATACTCTCTCACCTCAACTCTCATTTGCCCTCTTTTTCACCACTTGCACCTTTCTCTTGACCTCCAGCCTCTTTCTTTCATACATCTCCCACTCGTTTGCATTTTTTCCCTGCAAAAATCGACCAAATGCCTCTCTCTTCTCTTTCACTAATAATCTTACTTCTTCATCCCATCACTCACTACCCTTTCTAATCAACCCACCTCCCATGCTTCTCATGCCACAAGCATCTTTTGCGCAAGCCATCACTGCTTCCCTAAATACATCCCATTCCTCCCCCACACCCCTTACCTCCTTTGTTCTCACCTTTTTCCATTCTGTACTCAGTCTCTCCTGGTACTTCCTCACACAAGTTTCCTTCCCAAGCTCACTTACTCTCACCACTCTCTTCACCCCAACATTCTCTCTTCTTTTCTGAAAACCCATACAAATCTTCACCTTTGCCTCCACAAGATAATGACCAGACATCCCTCCAGTTGTACCTCTCAGCACATTAACATCCAAAAGTCTCTCTTTCGCACGCCTATCAATTAACACACAATCCAATAACGCTCTCTGGCCATCTCTCCTACTTACATACGTATACTTATGTATATCTCGCTTTTTAAACCAGGTATTCCCAATCACCAGTCCTTTTTCAGCACATAAATCTACAAGCTCTTCACCATTTCCATTTACAACACTGAACACCCCATGTATACCAATTATTCCCTTAACTGCCAAATTACTCACCTTTGCATTCAAATCACCCATCACTATAACCCGGTTTCGTGCATCAAAACCACTAACACACTCATTCAGCTGCTCCCAAAACACTTGCCTCTCATGATCTTTCTTCTCTTGCCCAGGTGCATATGCACCAATAATCACCCATCTCTCTCCATCAACTTTCAGTTTTACCCATATCAATCTAGAATTTACTTTCTTACACTATCACATACTCCCACCACTCCTGTTTCAGGAGTAGTGCTACTCCTTCCCTTGCTCTTGTCCTCTCACTAACCCCTGACTTTACTCCCAAGACATTCCCAAACCACTCTTCCCCTTTACCCTTGGGCTTCGTTTCACTCAGAGCCAAAACATCCAGGTTCCTTTCCTCAAACATACTACCAATCTCTCCTTTTTTCTCATCTTGGTTACATCCACACACATTTAGACACCCCAATCTGAGCCTTCAAGGAGGATGAGCACTCCCCGCGTAACTCCTTCTGTTTCCCCCTTTTTTTTCTTTTTTTTGCTTTGTCGCTGTCTCCCGCGTTTGCGAGGTAGCGCAAGGAAACAGACGAAAGAAATGGCCCAACCCACCCCCATACACATGTATATACATACGTCCACACACGCAAATATACATACCTACACAGCTTTCCTTGGTTTAGCCCCGACGCTTCACATGCCCTGATTCAACCCACTGACAGCACGTCAACCCCGGTATACCACATCGATCCAGTTCACTCTATTCCTTGCCCTCCTTTCACCCTCCTGCATGTTCAGGCCCCGATCACACAAAATCTTTTTCACTCCATCTTTCCACCTCCAATTTGGTCTCCCACTTCTCCTTGTTCCCTCCACCTCCGACACATATATCCTCTTGGTCAATCTTTCCTCAATCATTCTCTCCATGTGCCCAAACCATTTCAAAACACCCTCTTCTGCTCTCTCAACCACGCTCTTTTTATTTCCAAACATCTCTCTTACCCTTACGTTACTTACTCGTTCAAACCACCTCACACCACACATTGTCCTCAAACATCTCATTTCCAGCACATCCATCCTCCTGCGCACAACTCTATCCATAGCCCATGCCTCGCAACCATACAACATTGGTGGAACCACTATTCCTTCAAACATACCCATTTTTGCTTTCCGAGATAATGTTCTCGACTTCCACACATTCTTCAAGGCTCCCAGAATTTTCGCCCCCTCCCCCACCCTATGATCCACTTCCGCTTCCATGGTTCCATCCGCTGCCAGATCCACTCCCAGATATCTAAAACACTTTACTTCCTCCAGTTTTTCTCCATTCAAACTTACCTCCCAATTGACTTGACCCTCAACCCTACTGTACCTAATAACCTTGCTCTTATTCACATTTACTCTTAACTTTATTCTTTCACACACTTTACCAAACTCAGTCACCAGCTTCTGCAGTTTCTCACATGAATCAGCCACCAGCGCTGTATCATCAGCGAACAACAACTGACTCACTTCCCAAGCTCTCTCATCCCCAACAGACTTCATACTTGCCCCTCTTTCCAAAACTCTTGCATTCATCTCCCTAACAACCCCATCCATAAACAAATTAAACAACCATGGAGACATCACACACCCCTGCCACAAACCTACATTCACTGAGAACCAATCATTTTCCTCTCTTCCTACACGTACACATGCCTTACATCCTTGATAAAAACTCTTCACTGCTTCTAACAACTTGCCTCCCACACCATATATTCCCCTTTTAAATATATATATTACCTTATAATCTTTACCTCTTTCCAAAAACATTCTTATCCTCTGAAGAGTTTACCGATACTTGCTCACCCCAATTCTCATTTGCCCTCTATTTCAATCCCTGTACCTTCCTTGTGACCGTCTGTTGCTTTCTCTTATACGTATCCCAATCATTTTCACTCAACTGTAAGTAATGCCCAAATGCCTCAGTTTTCTCTTTCACCAGCAACTTTTTTTTTTCATCCCAATACTCACTACCCTCTTTAATCTGCCGACCTCACATCTTTTGCATGCCACATGTATCTCTTGCACATGCTAGCACTGTTTCCCTGAATACCTTCCATTCCTCACCCACTCCCTTTGCTTCATTTACTCTCATCTTTTGCCATTCTACACTCAATCTCTCCTTGTATTTCTTCACACAAGTCTCTTTTCCTGGCTCACTTACTCTCGCCATTCTTCTCTGACACTGTTTCCTCTTTTTCAAAAATTTCTACAAAACATCACCCTTACCTCCACAAGACAGTGATCAGACATCCCTCCAGCTGCCCCTCTCAGCACATGTACATCCAAAAGTCTATCAATTGATATGTAAGGCAATAATGCCCATTGACCATCTCTCCTACTCACATATGTATACTTGTGTATATATCTCTTTTTAAACAAAGTATTCCTAATTACCAGTTTTTTCAGCACACAAATCCACAAGCTCCTCACCATTTTCCACTCATAACAATGAATACCTCATGTGCCCCAATTATACCCTCAACTGCCAAATTACTTACCTTCACATTTAAATTACCTACCACTAATGCCTGGGTCTCTTACATCAAAACTGCTGACTCTCATTCAGCTGCTTCCAAAATGCTTGCCTCTCAAGATCTTTCTTTTCAAGGCAAGGTGCATAAGCACTAATAATCACCCATTTCTCACCATCCACTTTCAGTTTTACCCACATCAATCTAGAATTTACTTCCTTACACTGTATGACACACCCCCAGAACTCCTGCTTCAGGAGTGGTGCTACTCTTCCTTCACTCTTGTCCTTTCACCAACCCCTGACTTTACTCCTAAGACATTTCTAAACCATTCTTCCCATTTACCCTTGAGTTATGGTTCAAGCAGAGACAGGATATCCAGGTATTTCTGGAAAAATGTTGCCAAGATATCAAACAAAAAATGCGCAAATACTCTACTGGAAAAAAGGAAAGACTCTTCAACATTCTACTCAGAGACATCAGGAACATTAGTCAAGCAAACACTAAAACCCTAGAAGAAAACTGGATGAATGATCAATGAAAATATCTGGTCAACTTAAGTACACACTTAAAGCTGAAGAAGATCAGAGTATTTTGAACACAGCAAGATATGATGAAAATTCTCATTAATACTCAGAGGTACGTAGGTACTCCTTCCAACATGCATACATGACCAACTCTCCTAGTAAGATCTCTACAGCATTTAGTTACATCATTTTTTTTATATATTCATAGCACCTTCCACAACATAACTCTGTCAATCCTATCATATGTTTTCAGCAGATCCATAAAGACTATGGGGATAGGGGATTAAGAATACTTCCCACGTATTCCCTGCGTGTCGTAGAAGGCGACTAAAAGGGGAGGGAGCGGGGGGCTGGAAATCCTCCCCTCTCGTTTTTTTTTTAATTTTCCAAAAGAAGGAACAGAGAATTGGGCCAGGTGAGGGTATTCCCTCAAAGGCCCAGTCCTCTGTTCTTAATGCTACCTCGCTAACGCGGGAAATGGCGAATAGTTTAAAAGAAAAGAAAAAGCACCTACCACAACATAACTCTGTCAATCCTATCATATGTTTTCAGCAGATCCATAAAGACTATGGTTTATTATTAGGTACAGGTCTTTCTTTCTTTAATGCATGTTCACTGTTTCCAGTATGTGTGAGGTAGCATCAAAAACGTAAAACAGGGCCTTAGACGAAAATCCTCACCTGACTCTTTCCTCTGTTCTTTTGGATAGCTTGTAATGATAACAGGAGGGAAGAATTTCCAGCCTCCTGCTCCCATACCTCTTCAATGCCTTCTACAACATGCAGGATATTTGAGGGTAGTAGAGGGTGGTTTATTATTAGGTACAGGTCTTTCTTTCTTTAATGCATATTCACTGTTTCCAGTATGTGTGAGGTAGCATCAAAAACGTAAAACAGGGCCTTAGACGAAAATCCTCATCTGACTCTTTCCTCTGTTCTTTTGGATAGCTTGTAATGATAACAGGAGGGAAGAATTTCCAGCCTCCTGCTCCCATACCTCTTCAATGCCTTCTACAACATGCAGGATATTTGAGGGTAGTATTCTTTCTACCAATCCCAAGGGATAATAAGGTACAGATACTCATTCAGATTTTTTATCATTGCTCGACATAAAAATACTTCTACTACCATCTAGCTCCTACACACCTATGAACTTCAAAAGTCCCTCCTTGGTGCTGCTAATCTATACCACACCAAAATATGTATGTGACCCCAACTTCCAACAGCAAACACTATAAAATTATTCTATGTATAAAATGTTCCAAAAATCAGAGTGTACTGGGATCTCTCTGACACATATCTGTAGCATACATCCTTGCGCTACCTCGCAAACGCGGGAGACAGCAAAAAAAAAAAAAAAAAAAAAAAAAAAAAAATCTAAATATTATGTGTACATGGTTCATCTCACCTATGGCAAACAAAACATTATGCAATGTACTGGATCCTCTTCTCCAGCTACTTATCACCAGCAAATTTCAAAACATCATGCATGTTAGATTTGCTGCTACAATATCTCCAGAAACACTACAACATTACATGATTTGTGTTCCTAACTGCTGCCAACTTCCTTCTATAAACAAGAAAACATGACGTGCTAGATCCTCTTGTTACTGCTTACCTCTAATAATATGCAAAACATTATGGCAGCTGTGGCAGCAAGGTGGGTGAAGGTGGGCTCTAACAGTAAGCCAGGAGTAAACACAAGAACTATCAAAATGTGGAAGATCTTCCGCAACACTGTTGTGGCTACACTGCTGCTTCTTCATTGGAGAGAAGAGAAACATGTCAGAAGAAATTTAGTCAAAATAAGAATGTGATTATCATTACCATTAAAACAATGAATACATCCTCAGTCACATGCAATGTAAATCACTGCATATAAATCAACAATGGTTATCAACTTTGAATACATAGTGAAATTAGTATAACATAAAGAGGACAATATTCTTAATATGGCTAAGAAAATTATGTAAAAGTACATCCTTTAAACTTTTTCTATTCTATTTACTACAGTATGGCAGGATTGCATGTAGCAAGATAGGGACTGCCAAGAAGTGCTTTAGCTCGAGCCAAACCACATTCAAATCATCCATCACTAATGCCCAATCTCTTGCATCAAAATTGCTGACACACACAGCTCCTCCTAAAACACTTGCCCATATTCCTGTCTTCTCTATTCCAGGTACATAAGCATTATCCATCCTTTGTAATCTACTTCCATTTTCACCCAAATCAGTCTGGTATTCCCTTATGTTCACTAGTTCTCAAAATACAAGGACTTACAATCTGTATACTAAAAAAACCATAAATAAAAGACCATGGTACCATCTGACCTCCAAAAGAAAAGAAGCAGGTGTCAAGCAACAGTCAGTAAGTCCAGTTCAAACAGTGCCAATATACAAGTATGAATGCTTGAGTAAGAGGTTCCTAAGTACCAAATCACCTCAAATGTTGTAACATAACAAGGAGTGACAGGTTTTTGTATAGCTGTAAATCGGCATCTGCCAAGGTCATATTTTCTATGATGGTTGAAGGGGATGCATCATTATGGATTAACCTCATTTTTAGGGGTTTAAATGGCATTTCAATCCCCTCTAAGGAAATGCCTCCTCAGATGAAGAGAGAATTCTAATCTGAAAGTAAAGAATTAAACTGAAAATGTGATGATTAACAATTACAACCTGCATAAAATAGATCTGCCATTCCTTAGTGCCTCACCTTCTGGCTTTGATAGTTATGGCTACAGCCAAGAGTGTCAGCCCGGACCACCAGCCTAGGAGTGTTGATCTGATTGGCGTTACCATTATCACACCCAGGAGCCAAATTGGTGTCCACTTTCCAAGTAAATATGATGATATTGCCATTCCTATGACACCACAACTGCAAACGTATGGCATAAACATTCGAGAAGCACGCAGAAGTGGAAACTTGTACACACCCAACATCAATAATAAAAGTACAAGTACTGCCGTCTGAAATTGACATTACACAATATAAAAATTTGGCCAAATGATTATCTTTATTGTATGGATATCACAGTTGAAATGGTTAGTATCTAAAAATACTAATTTTACTGTTTCTAATGCATAGTTCAAGGTTTGAATGAGAAAGGTTTCCCTTCTATTCCTATGTTTACTATATTTTCTACTATTACACTGGAAAGATGAGACACAAAAGCACAAACTTTCCATGAAAAATAGCAGATATAAAAAGATTAGTAAAACACTAATACAATAGTATACAATGTGAATGAGCAGGTCCGGATTTCCCAATAAGTCAACTAGGCCTTGGCCTAGGTTGGCAGCTCAAGGTGGAGTGGCAAATCTTTACAGCTGTTTACTTTTATCATGCACAATTATGTGAAAAACTTATAGTGTGCAAAGCTGGTGAACTCGCAAAATTAAGATGCAACCCTTGATCTGACAAGTTTACTACTAGTAATGTAGAGTTTGTTATGGGAGGAGTAACTGGCCTGAGAGCAGCTGTGAGGGTAAATCTGGCCCTCTCTACACATAAGATAAGGATGGGATTCAATGTATGAAGGAGAATGCAACAGGTAGGATTATTAGGCCAGCAACATAAAAAAGTTACCCATAAAAAACCATCTAAGATGAATGTTTGTTGAAAATAGGCATCCTTGCTAGATAAATTACAAGTAGGAAAAGGATAAGGATGTAAGCAGATGTTCATCCTGATTTTGATTCTAGAAATAATTTTCAAGATCATTACTAGAGACGTAACGGATGTCTGAATTCAGAGATCCACTGGTGAGGATGTGTAATTGGATATCATGCTTACGTATTTTGCAGATGCAAATGTCACTTTCTAAAAACAGTGGATGTAGATGCGAATGTCAGACTATGAAATCCCCGTGAATGCGGATGCAGATGTTTTCAGGATATTTTGTTATATATTCTAATAGATTAAGAATTACTGATTCGTTATAGGACATCAATCATTTCTAAATGGCTGCTACTTTTCTTACAAAGTATTGTGTTATTATAGCTTATTGTTATGATGAGTTTCAGCCTAGCAAGTTGTGTGTTACAGGATGTGGGACGGAGACCTGACTCGTGCATCCTGCCAACCACTTTCCCCAACCTCCACCCTTTTGAAATAGAGTAACATAACTCCAAATATAGTAACAGCTGTTCTTTCAACACTTGCTCATTCAGTATTCAAAAAGCAAGATAGGCAAGTTTTTCTTCAGAAACAAAAGTTTCTCTGCCTTTTCTGCTAAAAGTTGCTTATATTTTACATCATAGATCAAGCCAGCACCACTGAATAGCTGCTCACTTGGAACACTGCTTGGGGACAGTAAAGACATCGGCAAGCAACCTTCACCATATCAAAGTAGATTCTCATCCTTTCTTTCTCCCATCACAAACTGTCTTCGTTTGTTCCATTGACTCTCTTTTCCTTAAGATGCCACTCAATATCTTCCATTGTACTCTTCCTTGCTGCATGTGTCTCACTTCATCATCACTTCTGGAAACAAGAATAGAAGTCACTGCTTCATCCGATGTTCCATAGGTGTTGGTTGTGTTAAATGTTCATGTTTTGTCATCTCTTCATTTTCTGGTTGGTTCGTCATCTTCATTTGCCTTGGTGTTCAACTGAGTCAACTCTTTACATACTCTGGTAATTGATGATTTTACATGATCAGTGATGCGAGAAGATAAAAAGAATTTACTTATATATCTTGAATCAAGATATGTTTCAACTCTGTACAAATCTTTACTTTCAAAGCCAGGAAAATCTTTTTTCAACATCAGCTCACATTGTTTGTTTCATGATGATGTTTACTACCTGTGTTGCTTATGTATCTTGAGGTGACTCAATCATTGATTTGATATTTGGTTCAGAGCCAGAAACTGAGGTATCAATTACCTCTGAAACTTCTGATGTGCTTGGCTGAAGAGTGGTTTTCAAGGAAACTACAAGAGGTATCACATTATCTAATGTAGATGTTGAGTCAATCTTTCTGTGATATCTTCATAAGGTTCTAGAGCTTTAGCACATTTGGACATTATTAACCATTCAGTGGTACTGAGGTGCCTTATTTTGGAATTGGTAGCAGCATACAAGGATAGTGACTCCTTTATTTCTAGTGTTCTTTTCAGCATGTACAAAGTGCTGTTCCACCTTGTGGGTGTATTATGGACAACACATGGCTTGCAGCCTGTCCTGAATCTTTTTTAGTTCACCTTGTGCCATTGTTGAGTGATGAAATTGAGTAGCAAAGCTGCAACAATTTTTAATTATCTTATCTATTTCGTCCTGTGATGATATTCCTGTTTTAGCAACTTGTTGTATTTCATGCACAACACACTCCAAAATATTTACACCTGAGAGGAATAGAGCTCTTTTCATTTTTGCTCCAGCATCACACAAAACACAGTTCACATTCATACTAAATATCCCCCACTTCATCAACTCTCCTGTGTGTCGTTCTTGTAGTAGTTCAGCACCTAACACAAAGTCCATTCTTCCCAGGAACACTTGACAAAGTTATGCCTCTGTTGTTTGAACACTCACCTTTATCTCCTTTGCCTTTGTACAATGGCACTATGCATGCATTCCACCAATCCTTAGGCACTTCATCATGATCCATACATACATTGAATATCCTTACAAACCACTCAACAACACAGTCAACCAATTTTTTAATAAATTCTACTGCACCACCATCCAAACCCACTGCCTTGCCTTGCCTTACTTCATCTTCTGCAAAGTCTTCACTACCTCTTCTCTCTTAACCAAACCATTCTCCCTGACCCTCTCATTTTGCACACCACCCCCAACCAAAGCACCCCATATCTGCCCCTCTATCAAAACACCTTCAACAAAGCAAAATACTCACTCCATCTCACTTCATTACTACGTGTTATTACTTCCCCACTTGCCCCATTCATCGATGTTTCCATTTGTTCTCTTGTCTCATGCATGTTATTTACCTCCTTCGAAAACATTTTTTATTCTCCCTAATAATACTCTCTCACACCAACTCTCATTTGCCCTCTTTTTCAACCCTTGCACCTTCCTTTTGACCTCCTGCCTCTTTCTTTTATACATCTCTCAGTCATTTGCACTCCTTCCTTGCAAGTATTGTCCCAATGCTTCTCTTTTCTCTTTCACTATCAACTTACCTCTTCAAGCTATCACTCACTAACCATTCTAATCTGCCCACCTCCCACCTTTCTTATGCCACATACATCTTTTGTGCAAGCCATCACTGCTTCCCTAAATACATACCATTCTTCACCCACTCCCCTCACGTCATTTGCTCTCACCTTTTGCCATTCTAAACTCAATATCTCCTAGTAATTCCTCACACAAGTCTCCTTTCTAAGCTCCCTTACTCTCACCACTCTCTTCTCCCTAACATTTTCTCTTCTTTTTTGAAAACCTCTACAAATTTTCATCTTCACCTCCACAAGATAGTGATCAGACATCCCTCAAGCTGCCCCTCTCAGCACATCAACGTCCAAAAGTCTCTCTTTTACAAACCTATCAATTAACACATAATCCAATATACCCTCTGACCATCTCTCTCATTCACATATGTATACTTATGTATATCTCTCTTTTTAAATCAGGTATTCCCAATCACAGTCTTTTTGTGGCACACAACTCCACAAGCTCTTCACCATTTCCATTCAAAACACTGAATAGCCTATGTACACCTATCATATCCTCAACTTCCACATTACTCACCTTTGCATTTAAATCACCCATCACTAAAACCCAGTCTTGTGCATCAAAGCTGCTATCACACTCATTCAGCTACTCCCAAAACACTTGTCTCTCATGATCTTTCTTATCATGACCAAGTGCATAAGCACCAATAATCACCCATCTCTCTCCATCCACTTTCACTTTTACCAACATCAATCTAGAATTTACTTTCTTACACTCTATCACATACTCCCACAACTCCTGCTTCAGGAGTAGTGCTACTCCTTCCTTAGCTCTTGTCCTCTCACCAACCCCTGACTTTACTCCTAAGACTTTCCTAAACCACTCTTCCCCTTTACCCTTGAGCTTCATCTCACTCGGAGCCAGAACATCCAGGTTTCTTTCCTCAAACAAATTACCTACAAACTACCTATCTCTCCTTTCTTCTCATGTTGGTTAAATCCACACACATTCAGAAGTCCCAATCTGAGCCTTCAAGCAGAATGAGCACTCCCCACATGACTCCTTCTGTTTCCCATTTTAGAAATTGAAATATAAGGAAGGAACAGTTTCCAGCCCCCTCCTCCCAACCCCTTTAGTCGCCTTGTATGACTTATGATTTTTCAACTTTATAATGGTGCTATATCTAACACTTTATTATAAAACAGGCTTTGTGTTAGATGATTTTGTCCAGCTGTGGGCTAATGTAAGTGTTCTGAAAACATTCAAAGTATGCTAGGCTAAGCTATGCTATGATGTTCAGTGTGTTAGATGTACAGTACTAAATGTACATATTAAATGTATTTCAGACTTATTTTATTCAATTTACAATGGGTTTATCAGAATGTCTCCCATCGTAAGTCGAGGAGCATCTGTACATATATATATATATAGACTACAGCAACAACTCATCACAAAAAATAATTAATGGTTCATCTGATACAAGAGTATTTCATTCTGGGGTGTGCTGTTTTATAATAAATTACTACAAACACTGCATTTTGCTTTATGTAAAACGAAAAGTGTGATCACAATATACCTGAATGAAGACACTGATCTCTTGTAAGTGTGTGAAATTCCTTTGCTGCACAATAGTGTAAAATAGGCTGTGAAAGGAGCAAGTGATTGTTAGTGCTCCTGTCTGCCCCACTACAGCTCCTTCCCCAAGGCTGAAGCTTCCAGGGAAGGTCCTGAACAGCCATTGAGTCAATTCATACAGAACCCATGTGCATGCTGTTGTAGTTATAACGGCAGTGAGCAGATCTGTTATAAAGATATGATACATAAATTTTGCATTTCATTTATATCATTTCTCCAAATTAATTGTCCAGCAGTGACTGGTGCCCCAAGATGTCCAGCAACTATCAATCTTGATCATATAACAAGAGGGAAATTTCTTTTCTAAATCAATTACCTATTCCATACGAATCTTGAGAGACATCACACACAAGCATCCCTTTGCCACCAAACAAAAAAGGCAGAAAAAAGCCACTCCTTGTCAGTTACGAATTCATAACACAATAGGGAGTGCTCATCCTGGGGTGAGGCTCAGGCTGGAGAGTCTAAACGTGACTGAATGTAACCAAGGTGAGAAGACGAGAGATAAGTAGTATGTTTGAGGAAGAAACCTTGATGCCCTAGCTCTGAGTGATACAAAGCTTATGGGTAAAGGGGAAGAATGCTTTGGGAATGTCTTTAGAGTCATGGGCTGGTGAAAGGTGAAGAGCTAAAGAAGGTATGGTACTTCTCCTGAAAGAGGAGTTGTGGGAGTGCGATACAGAGTGTAAGGAAGTAAATTCTAGATTGACTTGGGTAAAAGTGTAAATAGATGATAAGAGATGGGTAATTATTAGTGCTTAGGCACCTGCCCAAGAGAAGAAAGATCATGAGAGTCACAGGGTGGGGAAGGGGGCGAAGGTTCTAGAAGCGAATGTGTAGGAGAGAATGTTATCTCAAAGAGTAAAAATGGGTATGTTTGAAGAAATAGTAGTTCCAGCAATATCATATGGTTGCGAGGCATGGGCAATAGATAGGGTTGTACAGAGGAGGGTGGATGTGTTCAAAGTGAAATATTTGAAGACCCATATGTGGTGTGAGGTGGTTTGATTGATTAAATAATGAAAGGGTAAGATAGATGTGTAGAAATAAGGAGAGTGTGACTGAGAGAGCAGAAGAGGGTGTGTTGAAATTGTTTGGACATATAGAGAGAATGATTGAGGAAAGATTCATGAAGAGGATATATGTGTCAGAGGTGGAGGGAACAAGGAGAAGCAGAAGACCAAACTGGAGGTGGAAGGATGGAATGAAAATGATTTTGAGCGATCTGGGCCTGAACATGCAGGAAGGTGAGAGGCGTGTAAGGAATAGAGTGAATTGGAACGATGTGGTATACCAGGGTCAACGTGCTGTCAATGGACTGAACCAGGGCATGTGAAGCAAGGAAGCGCAAGAAAACAGACAAAAGAATGGCCCAACCCACCCACATACATATGTATATACATACTTGCCCACATACGCACATATACATTCCTATGCATTTCAACGTATACATACATATACATACACAGACGTATGCATATATACACATGTACATACTTATACTTGCTGCCCCCATCCATTCTCGTTGCCATCCTGGCACATATGCAATGGCATCCCCTCCCCCTGCACGTGCACGAGGTAGCACTAGGAAAAGACAACAAAGGCCACATTCGTTCACACTCAGTCTCTAGCTGTCATCTGTAATGCACCAATAGCTCCCTTTCCACATCCAGGACCAACAAAGCTTTCCATGGTTTACCCCAGACGCTTCACATGCCTGGTCCAATCCATTGATAGCACGTCCATCCTGGTATAACACATCGTTCCAATTCACTCTATTCCTTGCACGCCTTTCACCCTCCTACATGTTCAGGCCCCAATTGCTCAAAATCGTTTTTCACTCCATCCTTCCACCTCCAATTTGGTCTCCCACCTCTCCTCGTTCCCTCCACCTCTGAGACATATATCCTCTTTGTCAATCTTTCCTCACTCATTCTATCTATGGGGCCAAACCATTTCAATACACCCTCTTCTGCTCTCTCAACCACACTCTTTTTATTACCACACATCTATCTTACCCTTTCATTACTTACTCGATCAAACCACCTCACACCACGTATTGTCCTCAAACATCTCATTTCCAACACATCCACCCTCCTCCACACAACCATACCTATGGCCCATGCTTAACATCCATATAACATTGTTGGAACCACTATTCCTTCAAACATACCCATTTTTCCTCTCCGAGATAACATTCTCATCTTCCACACATTCTTCAACACTCCCACAGCCTTTGCCCCCTCCCCCACCCTGTGGCTCTATCCACTGCTAAATCCACTCCCAGATATCTAAAACACTTCACTTCTTTAAGGTTTTCTCCATTGAAACTTACCTCCCAATTGACTTCTCCCTCAACCCTACTGAAACTAATAACCTTACTCTTATTCACATTTACTCTCAGCTTTCTTCCTTCACACACTTTACGAAACTCATCACCACCTTCTGCAGTTTCTCACGTGAATCAGCCAAAAGTGCTGTATCATCAGCAAAAAACAACTGACTCACTTCCCAAGCCCTCTCATCCACAACAGACTGCATACTTACCCCTCTCTCCAACACTCTTGCATTCACCTCCCTAACAACCCTATCCAAATATATATATATATATATATATATATATATATATATATATATATATATATTTTTTTTTTTTTTTCATACTATTCGCTATTTCCCGCGATAGCGAGGTAGCGTTAAGAACAGAGGACTGGGCCTTTGAGGGAATATCCTCACCTGGACCTCTTCTCTGTTCCTTCTTTTGGAAAAAAAAAAAAAACGAGAGGGGAGGATTTCCAGCCCCCCGCTCCCTTCCCTTTTAGTCGCCTTCTACGACACGCAGGGAATACGTGGGAAGTATTCTTTCTCCCCTATCCCCAGGGAAATATATATATATATATATATATATATATATATATATATATATATATATATATATATATATATATATATGTGAGAAATACTTAGAAAAGCAAATGGATTTGTATGTAGCATTTATGGATCTGGAGAAGGCATATGATAGAGTTGATAGAGATGCTCTGTGGAAGGTATTAAGAATATATGGTGTGGGAGGCAAGTTGTTAGAAGCAGTGAAAAGTTTTTATCGAGGATGTAAGGCATGTGTACGTGTAGGAAGAGAGGAAAGTGATTGGTTCTCAGTGAATGTAGGTTTGCAGCAGGGGTGTGTGATGTCTCCATGGTTGTTTAATTTGTTTATGGATGGGGTTGTTAGGGAGGTAAATGCAAGAGTCCTGGAAAGAGGGGCAAGTATGAAGTCTGTTGGGGATGAGAGAGCTTGGGAAGTGAGTCAGTTGTTGTTCGCTGATGATACAGCGCTGGTGGCTGATTCATGTGAGAAACTGCAGAAGCTGGTGACTGAGTTTGGTAAAGTGTGTGGAAGAAGAAAGTTAAGAGTAAATGTGAATAAGAGCAAGGTTATTAGGTACAGTAGGGGTGAGGGTCAAGTCAATTGGGAGGTGAGTTTGAATGGAGAAAAACTGGAGGAAGTGAAGTGTTTTAGATATCTGGGAGTGGATCTGTCAGCGGATGGAACCATGGAAGCGGAAGTGGATCATAGGGTGGGGGAGGGGGCGAAAATTCTGGGGGCCTTGAAGAATGTGTGGAAGTCGAGAACATTATCTCGGAAAGCAAAAATGGGTATGTTTGAAGGAATAGTGGTTCCAACAATGTTGTATGGTTGCGAGGCGTGGGCTATGGATACAGTTGTGCGCAGGAGGATGGATGTGCTGGAAATGAGATGTTTGAGGACAATGTGTGGTGTGAGGTGGTTTGATCGAGTGAGTAACGTAAGGGTAAGAGAGATGTGTGGAAATAAAAAGAGCGTGGTTGAGAGAGCAGAAGAGGGTGTTTTGAAGTGGTTTGGGCACATGGAGAGGATGAGTGAGGAAAGATTGACCAAGAGGATATATGTGTCGGAGGTGGAGGGAGCAAGGAGAAGAGGGAGACCAAATTGGAGGTGGAAAGATGGAGTGAAAAAGATTTTGTGTGATCGGGGCCTGAACATGCAGGAGGGTGAAAGGAGGGCAAGGAATAGAGTGAATTGGAGCGATGTGGTATACTGGGGTTGACGTGCTGTCAGTGGATTGAATCAAGGCATGTGAAGCGTCTGGGGTACACCATGGAGAGCTGTGTAGGTATGTATATTTGCGTGTGTGGACGTATGTTTATACATGTGTATGGGGGGGGGTTGGGCCATTTCTTTATACATACACAGATATATTTCATTTATTTATTTACTTATTTTGCTTTGTCGCACTCTCCCGCACCAGTGAGGTAACGCAAGGAAACAGACGAAAGAATGGCCCAACCCACCCACATACGCATGTATACACATACACGTCCACACACGCAAATATACATACCTATACATCTCAACATATACATATATATACACACACAGGCATATACATATATACACATGTAATCATAATTCATACTGTCTGCCTTTATTCATTCACATCGCCACCCCGTCACACATGAAATAACAACCCCCTTCCCCCTCATGTGTGCGAGGTAGCACTACGAAAAGACAACAAAGGCCACATTCGTTCACACTCATTCTCTAGCTGTCATGAAATAATGCACCGAAACCATAGCTCCCTTTCCACATCCAGGCCCCACAAAACTTTCCATTGTTTACCCCAGCTGCTTCACATGCCCTGGTTCAATCCACTGACAGCACATCGACCCCGGTATACCACATCGTTCCAATTCAATCTATTCCTTGCACGCATTTCACCCTCCTACATGTTCAGGCCCCGATCATTCAAAATCTTTTTCACTCCATCTTTCCACCTCCAATTTGGTCTCCCACTTCTCCTCGTGGGTGATATATCAAAATATATAAAGAATTGTGTGCTGAAAAAGGACTAGTGATGGGGAATACCAGGTTTAAAAAGAGAGATATACATAAGTATACGTATGTGAGTAGGAGAGATGGCCAGAGAACAATATTGGATTACCTGTTAAATGATAGGCACGTGAGAGAGAGACTTTTGGATGTTAATGTGCTGAGAGGTGCAACTGGAGGAATGTCTGATCATTATCTTGTGGAGGCGAAGGTGAAGATTTGTAGAGGTTTTCAGAAAAGAAGAGAAAATGTTGGGGAGAAGAGAGTGGTGAGAGACTTGTGTGAGGAAGTACCAGGAGAGACTGAGCGTAGAATGGAAAAAGGTGAGAGCAGAGGACGTAAGGGTAGTGGGGGAGGAATTGGATGTATTTAGGGAAGCAGTGATGGCTTGTGCAAAAGATGCCTGTGACATGATAAGCATGGGATGTGGGCAGATTAGAAAGGGTAGTGAGTAGTCGGATAAAAAAGTAAGATTATTAGTGAAAGAGAAGAGAGAGGCATTTGGACAATTTTTGCAGGGTAATAATGCAAATGACTGGGAGATGTATAAAAGAAAGGGGCAAGAGGTCAAGAAAAGGTGGAAGAGGTAATAGAGGGCAAATGAAAGTTGGGGTGAGAGTATCATTAAATTTTAGGGAAAATAAATAGATGTTTTGAAAGGAAGTAAATAAAGTGTGTAAGACAATAGAACAAATGGGAACATAAGTGAAGGGGGCTTATGGGAACATAATAACAAGTAGTGGTGATGTGAAAAGTAGGTGGACTGAGTATTTTGAAGGTTTGTTGAATGTGTTAGATGATAGAGTGGTAGATATAGGGTGTTCTGGTCGAGGTGGTGTGCGAAGTAAGAGGGTCAGGGAGAATGGTTTGGTAAACAGAGAAGAGGTAGTGAAAGCTTTTCGGAAGATGAAAGCCGGCAAGGCGGAGGGTTTGGGTGGTATTGCAGTGGGATTTATTAAAAAAGGGGGTGACTGTGTTGTTGACTGGTTGGTATGGATATTTAATGTATGCATGGCTGATGGTGAAATGCCTGAGGATTGGTGGAATGCATGCATATTGCCATTGTACAAAGGAAGAGGGGATAAAGGTGAGTGTTCAAATTACAGAGATATATGTTTGTTGAATATTCCTGGGAAATTATATGGGAGGGCATTGATTGAGAGGGTGAAGGCATGTACAGAGCATCACACTGGTGAAGAGCAGTGTAGTTTCAGAAGTGGTAGAGGATGTGTGGATCAGGTGTTTGCTTTGAAGAATGTATGTGAGAAATACTTAGAAAAACAAATGAATCTGTATGTAGCATTTATGGATCTGGAGAGGGGATATGATAGAGTTGATAGAGATGCTCTGTGGAAGGTATTAAGAGTATATGGTGTGGGAGGTAAGTTGCTAGAAACAGTGAAAAATCTCTATCGAGGATGTAAGACATGTGTATGAGTGGGAAGACAGGAAAGTGATTGGTTCCCAGCGAATGTCGGTTTGTGGCAGGGTTGCATGATGTCTCCTTGGCTGTTTAATTTGTTTATGGATGGGGTTGTTAGGGAGGTGAATGCAAGAGTTTTGGAAAGAGGGGCAAGTATGCAGTTTGTGGTGGATGAGAGGGCTTGGGAAGTGAGTCAGTTGTTGTTCGCTGATTATACAGCACTGGTGACTGATTTGGGTGAGAAACTGCAGAAGCCGGTGACCGAGTTTGGTAAAGAGTAAATGTGAATAAGAGCAAGGTTATTAGGTACAGTAGGGTGGAGAGACAAGTCAGATGGGAGGTAAGTTTGAATGGAGAATAACTGGAGGAAGTGAAGTGTTTTAGATATCTGGGAGTGGATTTGGCAGCAGGTGGAACCATGGAAGCAGAAGTGAGTAACAGGGTGGGGGAGGGGGCAAAGGTTCTGGGAGCATTGAAGAATGAGTGGAAGGCGAGAAAATTATCTCGGAAAGCAAAAATGGGTATGTGTGAAGGAATAGTAGTTCTAACAATGTTATATGGTTGTGAGGCATGGGCTATAGATAGGGATGTGTGGAAGATGGTGGATGTGCTACAAATGAGATGTTTGAGGACAATATGTGGTGTGAGATGGTTTGATTAAGTAATGAAAGGGTAAGAGAGATGTGTTGTAATAAAAAGTGTGGTTGAGAAAGCAGAAGAGGGTGTATTGAAATGGTTTGGTCACATGGAAAGAATGAATGAGGAAAATTGACCAAGAGCATATATGTGTCAGAGGTGGAGGGAACGAGAAGTGGTAGACCAAAGTGGAGGTTGAAGGATGGAGTGAAAAAGATTTTGAGCAATCAGGGCCTAAACATGCAGGAGGGTGATAGGCATGCAAGGAATAGAGTGAATTGGAACGATGTGGTATACCGGGATCGATGTGCTGTCAATGGAATGAACCACGGCATGTGAAGCATCTGAGGTAAACCATGGAAAGTTTTGTGGGGCTTGGATGTGGAAAGGGAGCTGTGGTTTCGGTGCATCATACATGACAGTGAGAGACTGCGTGTGAACGAATGTGGCCTTTGTTGTCTTTTCCTAACGCTACCCCACGCGTGTGCAGGGGGAGGGGTGTGCCATTTTATGTGTGGCGGGGTGGCGACAGGAATGGATGAAGGCAGCAAATATGAGCATGCACATGTGTAAATATGTATATGTCTGTGTAAGTGAATGCATGTATACGTTGAAATGGAAAGGTATGTATATGTACATGTGTGGGCGTTTACATATATACATGTGTATGTGGGTGGATTGGGTCATTCTTTCGTCTGTTTCCTTGTGCTACCTCACTAACACGGGAAACAGCGACAAAGTATATTAAAAAATAATATGTATATGTATGTATACGTTGAAATGTATATGTATGTATATGTGCATGTATGGGCGTTTATGTATATACATGTGTATGTGGGTGGGTTGGGCCATTCTTCATCTATTTCCTTGCATTACCTCATTGATGCAGGAAACAGTGATTAAGTATAATAATAATAATAACAATAATAATAATAATAATAATAATAATAATAATAATAATAATAATAATAATAATAATAAATCAACATATACATACACATACAGACATATACATTTCTACACATATTCATACTTGCTTGCCTTCATCCATTCCTGGTGCTACCCCGCCCCACAGGAAACATCATCATTACCCCCTGCTGTCATGTGTAATGCACCAATACCACAGCTCCTTATCCACATCCAGGCCTCACAGACCTTTCCATGTTTTACCCCAGACATTTCACATACACTGGTTCAGTCCACTGACAGCATGTCGATCCCAGTATACCATATCGTTCCAATTCACTTTATTCCTTGCACACCTCTCACCCTCCTGTATGTTCAGGCCCCAATCACTCAAAATCTTTTTCACTCCATCCTTCCACCTCCAATGTGGTCTCCAATTTCTTGTTCCCTCCACCTCTGATACATATATCCTCTTTGTCAATCTTTCCTCACTCATTCTCTCCATATGTCCAAACCATTTAAGCACACCCTCTTCTGCTCTCTCAACCACACTCTTTTGATTTCCACACATCTCTTTTACCCTTTCATTACTTACTTGATCAAACCACCTAACACCACATATTGTCCTCAAACATTTCATTTCCAAAACATCCACCCTTCTCCATACAACACTATCTATAGCTCATGCCTCCCAAACAAATAACATTGCTAGAACTACTATTCCTTCAAACATACCCATTTTTATTCTCCAAGATAATGTTCTCTCACTCCACACAGTCTTCATCATTCACAGAACCTTTGCCCCCTCCCCCACCCTGTGATTCACTTCTGCTTACACGGTCCATTTGCTGCTGAGTCCGCTCCCAGATATCTAAGACATTTCACTTTCTCCAATTTTTTTCCATTCAAACTTACATTCCAAGTAACTTGTCCCTGTACCCTAGTGAACCTAATAGCCTTGCTCTTATTCACATGGTTAACATATAGAAGATTCAGAGGTGGGTCAATACAAGTTTAAAATTCTCTACCCATAACATACAAAAATTAATCACACAGACACAGGAGTGAAAAATTTTTCAAGACTATACTCAAATGATACAACCTCACCAATGATGAATTTTCACTCACAGCATAACCACAAGTAGGCAGGGTTTAATAATGGCCACCTAATAAACACATCAATAAAACGTACTCTGAAATGACCAACAAGCCCTAATTATTAAATGCGGCATCTGTTATATGTGGTTAGTGACACTGATATTTGCAAAAGTTGTCTGGTAGCTGTCATCTAATGGTAAGTATCCTTGATGGTAAAGTAAGAAGTGTTTCTGTCTCACTCATCTAATACAGAAATAACACATGAATGAAGATGTATGAACTACAAGTTAAGAGACAAGTATGCCAGGTACACCAGCAGAAATGTTCCAAGGTAATGTGTTTGATCAATGATATGTCCTAAGGAGTATAAACATATATAAGGAAGATTACAAAACACTTCTGATACCAATATGATACATACTCACAGGTCTCAGTAAGTAGAGATATGGAGACAGCTGTGGCTAGTGCAGGAGTGTAATGGAAGGCAAGGAACTTCAGCATGAGAAGGGAGGTTTGGTTTTGATCATCAACTCCAGTCTTGTGGTGGGTTCTTAAGGCACACAACTTCTTGTACAAATGAATGCCTGACATTCCCACCTGGATGTGGGCAAAGTTTCAGTAACGTGTGAATAACAGTAAAGGTTGGACCTCTTTAATCTGGCAACCTTTGGACCTGGCCATTGCTGGACTACATAAAATGCCAGAAAATAACCCCTAAGTCATACACAGTTGATGATCTAATCTCATAGTACTCACAGAAAGTCTTTGAAGAAGTTCCTTTATCTAATTCTTTTAGTAACTCCACCTTTTCAAGCATAGATAATGATTTAAGCTTACACTTATTAGCATTAGCACCATCTTCTGCACCTCTTGGTCTCTTGGATGACATTCTGAAGGGCTATAATACAGCTGAATTTGAGAAATTAACGGGGCTGTTAATTAGCTCGGCTGCAGTGTACAGATCCTGGCACCTTAGTGTTGCTAGCTGTACTCCCCTGGTGGCAGCTCCACAAACTAATAACGAATGGTGGCAGATTCTACATGTGCCAGACCACAGAGTGCTGGATTAGAAAGGTACAACATGTACAAGTGAACTAATTTCTATTTTTGTTTTTATCATAAATTTAGCATGCTTATATTCTGACCTACCTCGTTAATACTGAACTGTATTAAATTATTTCTAATATCTCCAGGACCCCTTTTCTGTGGCTCCTGCAGCTTCAAAGCTACACTACAGTCAGTACTGAGAAATGATGGATTCCTCTGGAATGAGAAATTCCTAAACAACATTGTACTCCTCTTCATCCACTGATGATGAAACAATCTTGATGAAGGTGACTTTCCACTTGTGGTGTGACATCATGTAGATGGTATCTGGTAACATCTTATAACCCTTTCTTTAGTGATGAACTTTATTTTTTCTCTTATGACTCAATTTTCATTTTACCATCAACTGCTATGATAAGGAAAAAAGAAATAGTTGGTATATAGAGAGATATAATTCCTAGCTAAGAAATACATAAGATCTGACCTTTTTATCTTATAAATATTCCAAAATACAATCATCCCTCTTGTGGTAGCCTTATTAATATGCTGGAATGTGAGACAAACCAGTTGAAAATTATTAAAAAAGTTAGTTAACTGTGCAAGATCAGGACTGTTTAGCCACTGAATTCCACCATAAGAAATGCAGACTGCATACTTGCCCCTCTCTCCAAGACTCTTCTTGCATTTACCTTCCTTACACCCCATCCATGAACAAACTGAACAACCATGGTAACACCACTGCTAAAGACCAACATTCACTTGGAACCATTCACTCTCCTCTCTTCCTACTAGGAACCATTCACTCTCTTCTCTTCCTACTTGGAACCATTCACTCTCCTCTCTTCCTACTTGGAACCATTCACTCTCTTCTCTTCCTACTTGGAACCACTCACTCTCCTCTCTTCCGACTTGGAACCATTCACTCTCCTCAAACTTCTCGCTGCTCTTAGCAGCTTCCCTCTTGCACCATATATTCTCAAGACCTTCCACAGAGCATCTCTCTCACCCCTTTCATATGCCTCCTCCAAATCCATAAATGCCACATACAAACCCATCTATTTTTCTAAGTATTTCTCACATACATTCTTCAAAGCAAACACATGATCCACACATCCTCTACCACTTCTGAAAACACACTGCTCCTCCCCAGTCTGAGGCTCTGTATATGCTTTCACCCTCCTCAATACCTTCCTATAAAACTCACTAGGTATACTTAACAAACTTATACCTATGTAGTTTGAACATCCCCCCTTGCCTTAATACAATTGCATTATACATACATTTTGCTAATCCTCAGGCACCTCACCATGATCCACAGTGAAAATCTTTACCAACCAATCACCAGCACAGTCACCCACTTCCTAAATAAATTCAACTGCAATTTCATCCACTCCACCTGCCTGGCCACACTTAATCTTTTCCCCTACCCAAATTGGGTGGAGGAAAAAGTCATACCACTGTGTTCCCTATGTGCTGTAGAAGGCAACTAAAGGGATGGAAACAGGGGGCTGGAAACCCCCCCTTCCTATATTTCAATTTCTAAAAGAAGCAACATAAGAAGGAGCTGAGCAAGGAGTGCTTATCTGCCTTGAAGGCTCAGGTTGGGGTGTCTAAATGTGTGTGGATGTAACCAAGATGAGAAGAAAGGAGACATAAGTAGTATGTCTGAGGAAAAAACTTGGATGTTCTGGCTCTGAGTAAAACAAAGCTAAAGGTAATGGGGAAAATCTATCCATCTAATGCCTATTCCCTCCAGGAACTGCCTCAAGGGGGTGGCCACAGCAATGAAGTCTCCATTAATAGTAAACTCCAGTGCCCTTCTTAGCCTAAAGGCCACTGGCAGAGGGCAACTCTTGTGCAGTGTTTGCAGAGGCTTCTGCCAAATGTTCTTATGGACTACTTCTATCTAATGCTCCTTCCTAATATTCCTGCTTACAACTTCTATCTAATGCTCCTAATGAAATGTTCCTACATACTACTTCTATCTATTGCTCCTCCCACTTTGCCAAGAGGCTGGGCTAATGCATGGTGCTCACAGCAAGAAAATCTAGAGTTAAGAAGAATGAGCTGTGTGAATTAAGTGCTGTCAAGTGTTATGCATTTTAAAGAGAGATTGTATGTTTGTAGACAGAATGTCAGTAGCCCAAGTGAGGGTGAGGCAGAAAGAAAAGACAGCTACCTGGGTCAGAGGAGTGCAAATTGACAACCAGTGAAGTGCCGGCTCACTATGCAGTCATCACTAAGTTTGGATATGTCTTATGAGTAAAGTCAGGGATTTGTGAGAGGACAAGAGTGAAGAAGTAGTGCTACTCATGAAGCAGGAGCTGTAGGAGCATGTGACAGAGTGTGAGAGGACAAGAGCTAAGGAAGAAGTAAAGCTACTCATAAAGTAGGAGTTGTAGGAGTGTGTGACATAGTGCAAGGAGGTAAATTCTTGATTGATGTGGGTAAAATTGAAAGTGGATGGCAGGAGATGGGTGATTATTAGTGCTTATACACTTGGCCACGAGAAGAAAGATGAGAGGCAAGTGTCTGACAGCAACTGAGTGAGTGCATCAGCAGTTTTGATGTAAGAGATTGGATTTTAGTAATGGATGATTTAAATGCTAAGGTGAGAAATGTGACAGTTGAGGGAATATTTGGGAGACATAGGGAATTTAGAGTTATGAATGGAAATGGTGTACAGCTTGTGGAGTTGTCTGCTGAAGTAGGAATGGTGATTGGGAATACCTGGTTTAAAAAGATGGATATACACAAATATACATATGTGAGAAAGAAAGATGGTCAGTGGGCATTAGTGCATTACACATCAATTGATAGGCATATAAAAGAGAGACTTTTGGGTGTAAATGTGCTAAGAGGGGGCAGTTGGTGGAAAGTCTGATCACTATCTTGTGGAGGCGAGGGTGAAGATTAGAAGACGTTTTCAAAAAAGAGGAAACAGTGATGGTGGGAAGAGTGGCAATAGTATGTGAGCTTGGAAAAGAGACTTGCTTGAAGAAACCAGGAAAGACTGAGAGTAAAGTGGCAAAAGGTGAGAGTAAATAAAGCGAGGGGGTTGGTTGAGGATTAAGAGGTATTTAGGGTAGCAGTGCTGGAATGCACAACAGATGCAGGTGTGCAGAATACATAGGGTAATGAACGATGCAATGAAGTAAAGTTGCTAGTGGAAAAGAAAAGAGAGGCATTTGGGCAGTATTTACAGGGAAGAAGTGAAAATGGTCAGGGGATGTATAAGAAAAAAAGGCAGGTGGTTAAGAGGAAGGTACAGCAGTTGAAACAAGGGGCAAATGAGAGTTGGGGTAAGAGAGTATTGGACAACTTTAGGGAGAATAAGAATGTATTTTGGAAGGAGGTAATAATGTGCAAAAAAAGAGATTATATGGGAACATCAGTGAAGGGGGTAAAAGGGGAAGTGATAATAGGTAGTAATGAAATGAGGAGATAGAGCATTCTGAAGGTCTGTTAAATGTGTTTGATGAGAGAGTGGCAGATGTAGGGTGTTTGAGTTGGGGTGTATGCCAAGTGAGAAAATCATGAAAAGTGGTTTGGTGAAGAAAGAGGAGGTGTTGAATGCCTTGTGTAAGGTGAAATGTGGCAAGGCAGCTGGAGTGGATAGTACTGCAGATGAATGTATTTAGAAAAGGGGTTACTGTGTTGTTGATTGGTTGGTTATTACTTTCATTGTAGGTATGGATCATGATGAGGTGCCTGAGGATTGGTGGATTGCATATATAGTGCCAAGGTAAAAAGGAAAGGCAGATAAAGGTGAGTGTTCAAACTTCAGAAGTACAAGTTTGTTGAGTATAACTGGTTAGTTGCATTAGAGGGTACTGATTGAGAGGGAGAAGACATATACAAGGCATCAGAGCAGTGTGGTTTGAGAAGTGGTAGAGGGTGTGTTGATCAGGTGTTTACTTTAAGGAATGTGTGTAAGAAACACTTAAAGAAACATATGGATTTGTATGTGGTATTCATGGACTTGGAGAAAACATATAATAGAGGTGACATAGATGAGATGCTTTATGGAAGGTCTTAAGAATATACACTTTGGGAAGAAAGCTACTAGAAGCAGTGAGAAGTTTTTATCAAGGCTGTAAGGCATGTGTGTGAATAAGAAGAGGAGAATGAACAGTTTCAAGTGAAAGTTGGTTTGTGGTAGGGGTGTGTGATGTCACAAAGGTTCTACAATTTGTTTATGGATGGCATGGTGAGGGAGGTAAATCCAGGAATCTTGGAAAGAAGGACGAGTATGCAGTCTGTGGGGATGAGAAGGCCTGGAAGTCAGTTACTGTTTTCTGGTGATACAGCACTTGTGTTAGATTAAAGTGTGAAACTGCAAAAGTTAGTCACTAAGTTTGGAAGAGTGTGTGAAAGAAGGCAGTAAAGACTGAAGGTAAATAAAAGCAAGGTTATTAGGTTTTGCAGGATTGAGGGAAAGGTTAGTTGGGGTGTGAGTTTGAATATAGAAAAATTGGAGGTGGTAAAATGTTTGGGATACCTGGGAGTAAACATGGCAGTGAATGGAACCATGGAAGGGGAAGCGTGTCATAGGATGGGTAATGGGGGCAAAAATTCTGGGAGAGCTAAAGAATATATGAAAGGAATGAATATTATCTAAGAGGGCAAAAAATGGGTATGTTTGAAGGAACAGTACTCTCAACAATATCATACGAATGCATGGCATGGGATATTGATAAGACTGTGTAGAGTGGATGGGTTGGAAATAAAATGCTTGAGTACAATATGTGGAGTGAGGAGGTTTGATCAAGTAAGTAATCAAAGCGTAAGACAATATGTGGAGTGAGGAGGTTTAATCGAGTAAGTAATCAAAGTGTGAGAGATGTGTGGTAATAAAAAGAGTGTACTTGAGAGAGCTGAAAATGGTATGCTGAAATGGTTTGGACATATGGAGAGAATGAGTGAGGAAAGGTGGGTAAAGAGGATATATGTATAAGAAGTGGAGGGAACAAGGAACAAGGAGAATGGGGAGACCAAACTGGAGATTAAACTCCTCACCATATTCAATGATGATTCCACTCTCTATACTTCAAACTCTTACTCCACTCCCTACTCTCCTTTTCATTCTTTCTCACTCTGAACAGAGCTCTCTAGATTTGGATCAGTGCAATATCCTGGAATGGGAAAGCAAATACCCGGTTTAATTCAATAATGCTAAATTGCTACTTCTACCTATATCTCTTTTCAAATGTCACTCTTTTCCCTCTGTTCAATTTCAAAACACCACAAATCAACCCTTCAACAACAGAAACATATTGGGCATAACCAGATCCTTCACTCTATACTGGAATCCCACATAATCAGTGTTAAAAAAAATCTGCTTCTCAAAAGCTGAAGGGCACTGTATAAGTGCATGATAGATAAATGTACATGTTAGTACATTGATATGAATTATTATTGAGTACTGTACATCTCAGGTCCCTTCCAGCAGCCATGCTTGTCAATGAGTGTAATAAACAATCTTCTACTGCATGCCAGCACATCATTGATGATTACCTACTAAGACACAGATAATATTGGTGAGGACTGGATCATCAGCAACAGAGAAGCACCAAGAGTAATGACATGATGTAAAGGATAGAATTACCTACCCACAATAACATCTGAAGTTTCATTAAGAGACAGATATGCAACCAATGATGCACAACAATGGCTGCTTCAGTACACAGAACTGTTGCCAGTTTTAAGGAGCAAGAGGACTGCCATGATTATATGCACAGTGGAGCCAAAATTCTCTAGCTAACGGTTATATGGATTCTGGAGGAAAACAAATGAGAAGAGCATTGTTTCTGAGTTTAGTGAGGAGCAAGACTTTCAGATTCATAGGAATGCTCCTAGCTCCAGCAAAGCCCAACAGTAAGTCCTTTGAACAGCCAGGTGGATTGGTCAAAAAACATTTACCTCTGAGCTAACTGTAACAACTAAGCATAAGATTTACAACAGGAGACAAAGAAAGGATAAGTCTATCACTTAGTATTCAAGACTTACAGATAATTAGGAGAACATTAGGAGTGTGGTAACTTCTTAAATCAGGCTCTCTGTGACATGTTTTTATTGGCTTTGGGACAAATCATTTCTAAAGAAATTAGTCAATAGAAGCAAGTCAAATCTCAGTTAGTATTTGAAAGGTCCATGATATATCGGATCAAGCAGAATTCATGCAGGAAACTTGACAAGGTGTTGGTCGGTAGAAACCAGTGTTGTATCATTAGCAAACAACAACTGACTAACTTCCTATGCCTCTCATCCCCCAACAGTCTGCTACTCGCCCATCTCTCCAAGACTCTTGCATTTACTCTCAATATTAAAAGTACTGGGGATAGGGGAGTAAGAATACTTCCCACGTATTCCCTGCATGTCGTAGGAGGCGACTAAAAGGGGAGGGAGCGGGGGGGCTGGAAATCCTCCCCTCATTTTTTTTTTTTTTTTAATTTCCAAAAGAAGGAGCAGAGAAGGGGGCCAGGTGAGGATATTCCCTCAGAGGCCCAGTCCCCTGTTCTTAACGCTACCTTGCTAATGCGGGAAATAGCGAATAGTTTGAAAGAAAAAAAAGAAAAGATTAAAAGTACAATTATCTGCCAGTGTTGTTTCTTTAGAGACAAGCACAGCTAAAGTGCAGTAAAATGGGACATATCACCACAATATGTCATACCTATCTATCTATCTATCTATCTATCTATCTATATCTCTGGCACCCATTCCATTTGGAAACTCCCTCAAGGGGTGGCCCTGGCAAAAAAAGTCTCCATAAAAGGTGAACTCCAGTACTGCCTCTTAGCCTTTATGTCTCAATTTTAGCAGGCCATGGCAAAGGGTAACTCTACTGCAGTGTTTTTAAGGTTCCAGTCTAATGTTCCTATCAACTACTTAGACCTAATGTGTTTACCTAATGTTCGTTCCTGTCTAATGATCCAACCTAATACTTCCACCTAATTCTCCCACCTAATGTTCGTAAATACTACTTCTACCTAATGCTCTGTGGAAGGTATTAAGAATATATGGTGTGGGAGGCAAGTTGTTAGAAGCAGTGAAAAGTTTTTATCGAAGATGTAAGGCATGTGTACGTGTAGGAAGAGAGGAAAGTGATTGGTTCTCAGTGAATGTAGGTTTGCAGCAGGGGTGTGTGATGTCTCCATGGTTGTTTAATTTGTTTATGGATGGGGTTGTTAGGGAGGTGAATGAAAGAGTTTTGGAAAGAGGGGCAAGTATGAAGTCTGTTGGGGATGAGAGAGCTTGGGAAGTGAGTCAGTTGTTGTTCGCTGATGATACAGCGCTGGTGGCTGATTCATGTGAGAAACTGCAGAAGCTGGTGACTGAGTTTGGTAAAGTGTGTGAAAGAAGAAAGTTAAGAGTAAATGTGAATAAGAGCAAGGTTATTAGGTACAGTAGGGTTGAGGGTCAAGTCAATTGGGAGGTAAGTTTGAATGGAGAAAAACTGGAGGAAGTAAAGTGTTTTAGATATCTGGGAGTGGATCTGGCAGCGGATGGAACCATGGAAGCGGAAGTGGATCATAGGGTGGGGGAGGGGGCGAAAATTCTGGGAGCCTTGAAGAATGTGTGGAAGTCAAGAACATTATCTCAGAAAGCAAAAATGGGTATGTTTGAAGGAATAGTGGTTCCAACAACATTGTATGGTTGCGAGGTGTGGGCTATGGATAGAGTTGTGCGCAGGAGGATGGATGTGCTGGAAATGAGATGTTTGAGGACAATGTGTGGTGTGAGGTGGTTTGATCGAGTAAGTAATGTAAGGGTAAGAGAGATGTGTGGAAATAAAAAGAGCATGGTTGAGAGAGCAGAAGAGGGTGTTCTGAAATGGTTTGGGCACGTGGAGAGAATGAGTGAGGAAAGATTGACCAAGAGGATATATGTGTCGGAGGTGGAGGGAACAAGGAGAAGTGGGAGACCAAATTGGAGGTGGAAAGATGGAGTGAAAAAGATTTTGTGTGATCGGGGCCTGAACATGCAGGAGGGTGAAAGGAGGGCAAGGAATAGAGTGAACTGGATCGATGTGGTATAATGGGGTTGACGTGCTGTCAGTGGATTGAATCAGGGCATGTGAAGTGTCTGGGGTAAACCATGGAAAGCTGTGTAGGTATGTATATTTGCGTGTGTGGATGTATGTATATACATGTGTATGGGGGTGGGTTGGGCCATTTCTTTCGTCTGTTTCCTTGCGCTACCTCGCAAACGTGGGAGACAGCGGAAAAAAAAAAAAAAAAACTAATGCTCCCACCTAATGTTCCATCCTACTATTTCTATCTACTGCTCCTTCCATTTTGCTAAAAGGCATGATTAGCACATAGTGCCCACTACAAAATATCTAGAGTTACAGAGAATGAGTTGTGTGATTTAAGTATTGTCAAGTGTTATGTGTGACAAGGAGAGACAGCCAACTAGGTCAGTGGAGTGCAAGGAGAGATTGTATGTTTGTGGACAGAATGTCAGCAGTCCATGTGTGGGTGAGGCAAAAAGAAAAGACAGCCAACTAGGTCAGTGGAGTGCAACATGACAACCACTAAGGTGATGGCTCACTAGACAGCTATCAGTAACCCTCCAGATACCCAAGCATTTAACAAGGAGTGGCATCAAGTACTTATCTTTAAAATCCCCTCTTTGGCTTCCCTCCTTCATTCTGCTCCCTCATATTTAGCTTCCTCTCTGATCTGTTTATCTCTATGGTTGCTGATGCATCAGCCTCTCCCTCTTTCTCTATCAGCAGCGGTGTTCCTTAAGGTTCTGTCCTGTTTCCTACACTTTTTTTCTATCAATAACTTCCTTTCTTCTACAAATAACCAAATGCATTCTTATGCTGATGACTCAACACTGCATTCCTCTACATCCCTCAATTCTGCTCCTTCTTCTCTCACTTGATATGCATTGCACCTCGACACACTTTCCTCAATAAACTCAGACAGGATATCTCAGTGAGGTAAATGATATCTGGTTAAGTATAATGCCTTCAAGATCCAGTTTCTGCCCAACTCTTGACTGAAAAGTCCTCACAACTTTCTTTCTCCTTTGATGGTTCTGTAATTCAACCCTTTGGCTCAATAAATATCCTTTGTATTACTGTAACATCCACTCTATCAAGGAAACCCCAATTACAAAAATGGCTAAGTTTGCCTCTTAGAAACTAGGATTCCTGATTAGATGTCAAAATTTCTTTTCTCACAAGCAATTGTTTTGTTTGTACAAAGGATTGATTTGCCCTTGTGTGGAGTACTGCTCTTATGTCTGGGTTGGTTCTAACTCTGCACCCCTACTTGATGGAGTTGAGTTGAAAGCTGTCCTACTTATAATCCCTCCCAGGCTAAGTTCAAAACTTGACCCACTGCAATGTTGGTTTACTTTCCCCCTTCTATCACTATTACTTTGGTTTTTGCTCCCAAGACCAGGCTGCCTTTGTTTCCCTACCACTGGATAGACTTCACAATACTTGGCAAGCTGCTGTGTCACATAATTACCATCTGGCTGTTGGCAATTCAAGGGTGGGCCATTTGATAATTGTTCTCCCCTACATCTTGAAACTTTGGAAATCTCTACCTTCTTATGTCATTCCCAATAACTATGACCCAGCACACGTTAAAACACAGGTTTTTCACTTCCTTCAAAATTCATTCATACTTCCCCATGTTTCTTCTTTTTTACTTTCATTAACCTCTCTGTATTTCAATTATGGCCCAGCTTTGATGTGCACTTTTGTATGTGACTGCAGCCTCTAAAGTAAGAAAAGGAAGAAAAGAGTGGTTGAAATCCCTTTCCAGTAGCTCCAGCCTCCAGGTGCTTACTCTATTCAAATTTGCTTGATAATGCCCTATCCCAATTAGCTGAGAAACCTAGTTGTAAAATAAATACAAAAGATTTAGTTCTAACGACAAATGAGGATTTTGTTAATGATAAAGTTACGAGATAAATTTGGTACAACTGATCACCAACAAACTACTTTTGAGGTGACTTTCAAAGCTGCATGTAATTCTGTTCAAAATGACAGTCATGAAATAACACTAGATGTTAGGCTTACAAATTCTAATGATATTTGCAGTGTTTGTGACCAGCAAACCTGGGATGATGTGGTCACTGATAATGACATGAATGTAGTTTGGTAAAACTCCCATAAAACTTTCAGAACAGTAGAGGGAACATATGTGCCAATGTATAGTAGACAATCTTTTACTTAAAAAAAGAAGCCAAGGAGATGGAATGATCACATAAAGAAGTGCTTGATGTCTAAGAAAGTAGCTCATAAGTAACTAAGAGAGACTAATAACCAACACGATAGAGTAACATAAAAAAATGAAGCATTTATTGCCAAAAATAGCAAAAGAAACCCTAAGGAGTTTTATTTAAATTTGAAAAAGTAAGTCATTAACCATGTCAACTGGTCCATCAATTATGGAAAACACTGGCTTGATTCAAGACAGCTAAGCTATGGCAAAAATTTATGAAAACTTTTCTGTATCAATAGTTAATTGGGAGGTAAGTCTGAATAGAGAAAAACTGGAGAAAGTTAAGTGTTTTAAGTATCTGGGAGTGGACTTAGCAGCGGATGGAACCATGGAAGTGGAAGTGAGTCACAGGGTTGGCCATTCCTTTTCTGTTTCCTTGCGCTACCTCACTAATGTGGGAGATGGCAGTTGAGTATGATAAATATATAAATGGTTATGATTAAAGACACAAATCTATCTATATCTCTGATGCCTGTTCCAACTGAAACTCCCTCATGAGAGGAGGCTACAGCAAAAGAGTTTTCATAACTAAAGAGCTCCAGTGCTGCTTCTTAGCCTTCATGCCTCACCCTTAACACACCACTGGCAGAGGGCAAGTCTACTACTTTTACCTAATGTTTCTACCTAATGCTCCTGCCTAAATGTTCCTACTTACTACTTCTATTTACTGCTCCTACCATTTTGCCAAAAGGCAAGGCTAGCGCATAGTGCTCACCGCACAAAAATCTAGAGTTACAAAGAATGAGCTGTGAGTTAAGTGTTGTCTAGTGTTACATATACAAAGGAGAGACTGTAAGTCTGTGGATAGAATGCCAGTAGTCCACATGTTAGTGAAGGAGGAAGAAAAGAAAACTACCTGGGTCAGAGGAGTGCAACTTGAAAACCACTAAAGGGCTGGCTCACCAAGCAGATGTCACTAACCCTCCTGCTACCCAGGCGGATAGTACTGGTAATATACCTTCCTGGTCATTGGATGCCTATCAACTACTACCTGCAAAGATACAAATCAAGTCCAGAATCCAGTTTCAATGATGACAGAGGAAAATATTCTGCAATATAATGACATAAAAGTTGAAGACATACTGCCAACAATAAAGTAAATGAAAGTAAACAAAACAGCAGGCACTGATAACTTTTATCAGGGGACAATGAAAGGGGCAAATTATGAGACAGTAAAGCCCTTGACAGTTCTATTCAATATGTCACTTGCTACAAGGAATGACCCAGAAAAATTAAAGTTTACCAATGTAACACCAATATTCAAAAAAAGTAATAAGTCAGTGCAGTTGGAAAACTTATGGAAACCTTCATTTGAGACAAAACTGTAAACCATTTAGAGGACTACCACTTAATAAATGATTTTAAGCATGGTTTTTGATGAACTTGGTCAAGTCTGAAAAATATGATTGTTTTCCTTTATGATGCAATCAACATGTATGATGAAAGTAAAGCAGTTAATATCTATCTAGATTTTTGAAAAGCATTTGATAAAGCTCTGCATTCAGGGTTACAAGCAAAATTTAAGTCACATGGTACATAAAAAATTTTAACTGGCTGTAAACATTGAGTTGTAATTAATGGTCAGTCATCTGAATGACTAAAAGAAATAGGTGGTGTGCCACAGGGATCAGTCTTAAGACTGGTTTTCTTTTTCATATGTAATCAATGATACTGATAATGGGCTGCATTGTAATTTATCATATACAGCAGATAATACCAAGCTGGAAAATAAATCTGAAAATAAACTTGAACATCAGCAGCTTCAAACTGCATAGACAAACTGATGGACTGGGCTCATACGTGGCAAATGAAGTTCAATACTGATAAATGCAAAGTTTTACGGATCGGTAGGAAAAACAAAATGGTAAGATAAATGAATTCTACTGAACTGCAAAAGGTAAATGAGCACAAAGACTTGGGTGCAATAAACTCATGTGACCTAAAGCCAAGTAAGCAGAATACAGAAGTAGAAAAAATCAAAAAGATTCTTGGATTCATAGGTAGAGCTTTCAAATTTAAGTCTGAGGAAATCATCCTTACTCTTTACAGTTCACTGGTGCCTCCCAATATTGTGCTCAGTTTGGTCATCTTACCTGAAAACAGACACAGACAGAATGGAAAGAGTTCAATGATGAACTACCATGAGGATTCCTTGTTTGACAAACAAATCCACTGACAGCCAATGAAATGAATCTATTTAGCTTAGAAAAAAAGAAGGTTGAGGTGATTTAATCCAGGTATAGTTATAGGTATAGGGAAGAAAGAATACTTCCCACACATTCCCCACATATCGTAGAAGGCGGCTAAAAGGGACAGAAGCTGGGGGCTAGAAACCCTCCCTTCCTTGTATTTCAACTTTCTAAACAGGGAAACAGAAGGAGTCATGCGGGGAGTGCTCATCCTCCTTGAAGGCTCAGATTCAGGTGTCTAAATGTGTGTGGATGTAACCAAAATGAGAAAAAAGGAGAGATAGGTAGTATGTTTGAGGAAAGAAACCTGGATGTTTTGGCTCTGAGTGAAACGAAGCTCGAGGGTAAAGGGGAAGAGTGGTTTGGGAATGTCTTGGGAGAAGAGTCAGGGGTTGGTGAGAGGACACGAGCAAAGAAAGGAATAGCACTACTCCTGAAGCAGGAGTTGTGGGAGTATGTGATAGAGTGTAAGAAAGTAAACTCTAAATTGATATGGGTAAAATGAAAGAGGATGGAGAGAGATAGGTGATTACTGATGCCTATGCACCTGGTCATGAGAAGAAAGATCATGAGAGGCAAGTGTTTTAGGAGCAGATGAGTGAGTGTGTTAGTGGCTTTGATGCATGACACCAGGTTATAGTGATGGGTGATTTGAATGCAAAGGTGAGTAATGTGGCAATTGAGAGCATAACTGGAGTACATGGGGTGTTCAGTATTGTAAATGGAAATGATGAAGAGCTTGTAGATTTGTGTGCTGAAAAAGGACTGGTGATTGGGAATACCTGGCTTAAAATGAGAGATATACACAAGTATATGTATGTAAGTAGGAGAGATGGCCAGAGAGCAATATTGGATTACACGTTGATTGATAGGTGCATGAAAGAGAGACTTGTGGATGTAAATGTGCTTAGAGGGGCAACTGGAGGGATGTCTGATCATTGTGTTGTGGAGGCGAAGGTGAAGATTTGAAGAAGTTTTTAAAAAAGAAGAGAGACTGTTGGGGAGAAGAGAGTGGTGAGAATAAGTGAGCTTGGAAAGGAGACTTGTGTGAGGAAATACCAGGAAAGATTGAGTGCAGAATGGAAAAAGGTGAGAGCAAATGACATAAGGGGAGTGGGGGAGGAATGGGATGCATTTAGGGAAGCAGTGATGGCTTCGTGCAAAAGATGCCTGTGGCATGAGAAAGGGAGGTGGGCAGATTAGAAAGGGTAGTGAGTGGTGGGATGAAGAAGTAAGATTGTTAGTGAAAGAGAAGAGAGAGGCATTTGGACGATTTTTGCAGGGAAATAATGCAAATGACAGGAAAATGTATAAAAGAGAGGCAGGAGGTCAAGAGAAAGGTGCAAGAGGTGAAAAAGAGGGCAATGAGAGTTTGGGTGAGAGAGTATCGTTAAATTGTAGGGAGCATAAAAAGATGTTTTGGAGGGAGGAAAATATAGTGCATAAGACAAGAGAACAAATGGGAACATTGGTAAAGGGGGTTAATGGGGAGGTAATGACAAGTAGGGGTGAAGTGAAAAGGAGTTGGAGTGAGTACTTTGAAGGTTTGTTGATTGTGTTTGATGACAGAGTGGCAGATATAGGGTGTTTTGGTCGAGATGGTGTGTGAAGTGAGAGAGGGAGAATGGGTTGGTAAACAGAGAAGAGGTAGTGAAAGCTTTGCGGAAGATGAAAGCCGGCAAGGCGGTGGGTTTGGATGGTATTGCAGTGGAATTCATAAAAAAAGGAGTGACTGTGTTGTTGACTGGTTGGTAAGGTTATTCAGCATATGTATGGTTTATGGTGAAGTGCCTGAGGATTGGCAGAATGCATGCATAGTGCCATTGTACAAAGGCAAAGGGGATAAAGGTAAGTGTTCAAATTACAGAGGTAAATGTTTGTTGAGTATTCCTGGGAAATGATATGGGAGGGTATTGATTGAGAGGGTGAAGGCATGTACAGAGTATCACAATGGGGAAGAGCAGTGTGGTTTCAGAAGTGGTAGAGGATGTGTGGATTAGGTGTTTGCTTTGAAGAATGTATATGAGAAATACTTAGAAAAACAAGTGGGTTTGTATGTAGCATTTATGGATCTGGAGAGGGCATATGATAGAGCTGGTAGAGATGCTCTGTGGAAGGTATCAAGAGTATATGGTGTGGGAGGTAAGCTGCTACAAGCAGTGAAAAGTTTTTATTGAGGATGTAAGGCATGTGTACAAGTAGGAAGAGAGGAAAGTGATTGGTTCCCAGTGAATGTCGGTTTGTGGCAGGGGTGCATGATGTCTCCATGGATGTTTAATTTGTTTATGGATAGGGTGGTTAGGGAGGTGAATGCAGGAGTTTTGGAGAGGGGCAAGTGTGCAGTCTGTTGTGGATGAGAGGGCTTGGGAAGTGAGTCAGTTGTTGTTCACTGATGATACAGCACTTGTGGCTGATTCGGGTGAGAGACTGCAGAAGCTGGTGACTGAGTTTGGTAAAGAGTGAGAAAGAAGAAATCTGAGAGTAAATGTGAATAAGAGCAAGGTTATTAGGTTCAGTCGGGTTGAGGGGCAAGTCAATTGGGAGGTACGTTTGAATGGAGAAAAACTGGAGGAAGTGAAGTGTTTTAGATATCTGGAAGTGGATCTGGCAGCAGACGGAACCATGGAAGTGGAAGTGAGTCACAGGGTGGGGGAGGGGGCGAAGGTTCTGGGAGCGTTGAAGAATGTGTGGAAGGCGAGAACGTTACCTCGGAGCGCAAAAATGGGTATGTTTGAAGGAATAGTGGTTCCAACAATGTTGTATGGTTGCGAGGCGTGGGCTATGGATAGAGTTGTGCGCTGGAGGGTGGATGTGCTGGAAATGAGATGTTTGAGGACAATATGTGGTGTGAGGTGGTTTGATCGAGTAAGTAAGAATAGGGTAAGAGAGATGTGTGGAAATAAAATGAGCATGGTTGAGAGAGCAGAAGAGGGTGTTTTGAAATGGTTTGGGCACATGGAGAGAATGAGTGAGGAAAGATTGACAAAGAGGATATATGTGTCAGAGGTGGAGGGAACAAGGAGAAGTGGGAGACCAAATTGGAGGTGGAAAGATGGAGTGAAAAAGATTTTGAGTGATCGGGGCCTGAACATGCAGGAGGGTGAAAGGTGGGCAAGGAATAGAGTGAATTGGATCGATGTGGTATACCGGGGTCGACGTGCTGTCAATGGATTGAATCAGGGCATGTGAAGCGTCTGGGTAAAACCATGGAAAGTTCTGTGGGGCCTGGATGTGGAGGGGGAGCTGTGGTTTCGGGCATTATTACGTGGCAGCTGGGGACTGAGTGTGAATGAATGGGGCCTTTGTTGTCTTTTCCTAGCGCTACCTCGCACACATGAGGGGGGAGGGGGATGTTCCATGTGTGGCGAGGTGGCGATGGGAATAAATAAAGGCAGACAGTATGAATTATGTACATGTGTATATAAGTCTGTGTGTGTATATATATGTGTACATTGAGATGTATAGGTATGTATATTTGCGTGTGTGGACATGTATGTATATACATGTGTATGGGGGTGGGTTGGGCCATTTCTTTCGTCCGTTTCCTTGCGCTACCTCGCAAACATGGGAGACAGCGACAAAGGAAAATAATAAATAAATAATGGGCGTGTATGTATATACATGTGCGAGTGGGTGGGTTGGGTCATTCTTTCGTGTTTCCTTGCGCTACCTTGCTAATGTGGAAGACAGCGACAAAGCAAAAAAAAAAAAAAAAAAATCAAAATCATCAGAGGCTTGGATAATCATGATCTAACATGGTACTAATGAGCTGATTCATCTAATTTCACTCAGAATAAATGATGCAAACTAATGGACAAACATTCTACTTCGAATGAGGCGAACTACTTTTTCTTCAACATGATTGTTAACATATGGAATGATTTAGAAAATAAAAATTGAGAGCAGCACTATATCTATAAACAGACAATATATACTTCACTTTAAGTACACAACTAACATTATTTGCACCTCTTTAGTTGATAGTTTGCAGGTTTTTCTCTCTAAATAATCTGTATGCCTTTCTATTTTTCTCTCACTAAAATGTGAGTGTCTGATATCTTCCACTCTCACAAACGATTTCAAAGGGACCCAATGGTCTGATATTGTTTGAATTCCTTTGTACTCTTTATGTCTTTTCACATTCCTTGTTAAACACAGAGGAACTTCATCACGAGCACGAGCCTTATATGGGTCAAGATATTTCAATGCTATCCAATACCTTCTCACCATTCCATCTCACTGGTGTCGGGGTTATACTGTCTTCCACTGTGTATTTTTCTAAGGCCACTCTAGTTATGCCAGTTCTCACCCCTTCCCTGCAACTTATGGTTCCATAAGAGGGCAATTCATCTGCTGTATTCCCAATAATTTTCTGCTTCTCAGGACAGTTCCCACATTTTCTATATCCTTCCTACCATACTTATTCATAAGAAAATAATCACTTAATCTCACTTAGAGATTCACATGTGATTAAGAAGACTACAGCTTCCATAGAGATAATATAAAAAGCAGAGAAAAGTTAACTCTAAAAGTATATAAAAACATTTCAGTCTGATACCTGAAGAGCAAGCAATGCCAAGAGACGAGGTGTTGGGCAGCAATGGTTATAAGTTGTGTACAGGCCTGGGCTACATGCCAGTGGAACCAACATCACAAGCCACAACCCAGGTGATGCACCACTCCTAGAGAGTTAAAGGGGTTAATGAAACTTTTATCTTAATGAAGAAAGGCAACACTACATGTCCATACTTAACTACATCAGGAAACATAGTATGAAACAGTTGTGAATAACAAGTTCTGTGTCTAGCTTTCAGGGATGGTCAGGAGTACCAGTCGATGATTGTTAGTACAAGAAATACAAGGAGGGTGCAGCTATAATGAAGCCCACAACCAAGAAAAAAGTTCATCAAATAAGAAGCATATCTTGCTGGTGATTATTGTTATGAATTCCAACAATATGAAATCAACAGATCATCATACACATAAAAAATGTTTGGAAAACAGAGGTCATAATTCTTATAACCTGGAGACCAGTTCACACACGCTCTTCCACACCGACAACTTCAACACTAACATAGTCCTTCACTCTGTCTGCATATCATAACAAGTCTCCTGTAATTATTTTTTGTCCATCTTATGAGCTTTTCAACCTAGTTCCATAAGGTAGTCTCTTCATATTAATGTTCCACTGAAACAAACCATACACATTTCAAATTTCAAGATAATTTTTCAATTCACACTAATAACCCTCATGTCACTAGAGAGTATGTCCATACAGATGGACATACTCTCATTATATTTGCCATCTCTTGCCTATTGATGGAGGTTATTTAATGTCACTCACAATGCTTTTATAGATTACCTAGAACATCATTTTCCTTCTAAATATATTTTGTAATTTATGATGAAGGTATTTTGAGAATCTGTATTCCCCATCTTGAAATTCTTAACAAAAACCCATTGCATCTTCACCAGATAAAATTTTCAGCTCTATGGCTAAGGTCAATAACATTTTGGGATACATATAAACTTTCCAAACTTAATATAAACACTTAGGATAACCATAACATAAAATGTATTTTAAAGTATAATTTCACACAGATGTCTGATGTTACTGGACTCTGCTTGCTTGAGGTTATAATGTTTTACAATGCAAGTGAAAAATCATCCTTAGTGAGGTTGTATCATTAGTAGTGCAGTCTCATCAAAATACTTCTCACTTCAAAGGAGTCTATATTTCCCTATTACTGGGAGTAACATAATAATGGGCTGCAGGAGCCTTTAGAATGGTCCTGAGTAACACTGAGGCCCTTTCATGGAAATTGGTCCTGAGATAAATCAAAATCAAAATATATGTTTCCTTACTTCCTGCTCCAGGATTTCCTTTTATCTTTATAAGGCTTTTGCAGTGACCAGGAAGCTGGTCATATCCATCCATCAGAACCATAGATCATAAAGTGCACTGATGTGTGTACCTCTTAATGCAGAGTAAATATGGACAATTAAGTCATAAGTGCTCTGTGTCTTCATCATGGTAGTTGCATCAAGGACAGAGAGGTTTCAGGATGTGTTGAAATGGTGCTGTAGGAAAGTGGTCTCCAGAGCATAGACAGGAAAGCGTGACTCATGTTCGTCTCCAGACTGTGGTTTCTGATGGGTGTATATCTGGTAGGTATGAGTTAAGCCCAAGTTGAAAGGGTGATTAATTAGTGCTTGTTGGGTTATTTCAGTGTGTGTATATTTTGTCCATGTTATATTTGTTTGGAGTTGGGGATCTGTGACTAGAGGTTACTGAAAGGTGAGGAGGGATAAGCTTCTTATTTCTACTTCGGGATTGGTGGTTAGCTATGGAGTGGTTTGCATGGGAGGGGTTTAGTGAATATCAATATCAAAAATGTAATGGGAGGATCCTTTTTTTGTACTGTAAGGGGTGAGTGCTTGTGGTTGCATGGCAGCCACTGACTGTTCTCAGTGCACTATTTTGTGTGGTCTGAAGCTTTGTTATAGGCAGGTGAAGCATAGTTTAAAGTAGACTGGAGAAACTTTTTGAAGAAGATGAGGGATTTTTTTCTGTTTTCATTGAATTCTGGGGCCAGTCAGTGTTCTGAGGGCATTTAGTTTCTGCGTTACTTTTGAGTTGATGTTACTGGTGTGAGGCGTGAACGTCATATGTAAATACCTATCTGTGCTGTATAAGTCCACATCTCTTGTGCAATCTATGTATGCTGTCTGCACTAAACATGTCCTCAGTTATTCTAGTCCATTCATCAACCACTCTTGTACTATAAAAACACTTCTTTAAATCTTTTCTAACAAGTTCTTGCTTAATTTTCTGCTATGCCAACTGGCTGCTTCATCCCTGCATCTCTGGAAATCTGTTTACTTTCCACATCATCGATCTGTTCTAAATACAAAGCTGTGATCAGGCCACTCTTCTTTCTTCTCTTACAAGGTGAACAAATTGAAAGCCTCTAGCCTTCCCCTGTAACTTAGCTCTCTTAATTCTGGTACCATCTTTGTTGTCCTCCTTTGTATCTTCACCTATTAGTTTTTTGTTCCTCTTCAGATACAGTGACCAAACTTATAAAGCAAAATATTGTTTAGGTCTTATGTAGGATATGAACAGATTGCTAAATATATCCTTATCCATATATTTGAAAGCTAGTCTGATATTTGCCAGAAGACAATTTGTCTCCCTACCTATTCTCTTAACATAAGAATCTGGCGGTAGGTTAGGAAAGATGTTGACTCTCAAGACCCTTTAACACATAGAAACCTGAAGCCCATTTCTTGCAAGACAATAATCATGTATATGCATTCTTTCACTCTATCCCACTCATATAACTTTATAATTTGTCTAGTTTAATTTCACCAACCACATATTGGACTAACTTTGCAGTCTGTTTAGGCCCCCTTATAAGTTGCTGCAATCTTACTTATTTACTTCCATCTTGACTTTTGCATTACCTGTAAACAGATTCAGGTAGGATTCCACATATTCATGCAAGTCATTCAAAAAATCAAGAAGAGTAATGGTTCTAAAATGGAACCATGTGGCACTTAACATGTCACCTCGACCAATCTGGGGAAGGCTCGTCTGATATGCATCCTCTGTTGCCTTTCACTGTAATAATCTATCCATTAAAGGAGTTTCCCCCTTATTCCTGCCTAGTGAACAGCTTCTTAATTAGCCTCCCATGCAGTAAAGTGCTAAGTGGTGGGTAGTAGTTGGCAGGCAACCAACGACCAGGGAGGTATATTACCAATACTACCTGTCTGAGTATCACGTGGAGTAGCAACATCTGCTTAATGAGCCAGCACTTTAGCATTTGTCAAGTTGCATTCCTCTGACCCAGGTAGCTGTCTTTTCTTTCTACCTCACTAACATGTGGACTACTGGCATTCTGTCCACAAACATATAATATTTCCTTGGTATATGTAACACTTGACAATGCTTAACTCACCCAGCTCATTCTTCATAACTTTAGATTTTCCTGCAGTAAGGACTATGTGCTAGACCTGCCTTTTGGCAAAATGGAAGGAGCTGTAGATAATAATAGTAGGTAAGAACATTTAGGCAGGAGCATTAGGTAGAAACATTAGGTAGAAGTAGTAGGTAGGAGCATTAGACAGAAGTCGTCATTAGGAACATTAGGTAGGAACTTCTGTAAACACTGTGCTAGACTAGCCCTCTGCCAGTGGCCTGTTAAGGGGAGGCACTAAAGGGTAAGAAGCTGCACTGGAGTTCTTTAGTTATGGACACTCTGTTGCCACAGCCACCTCATTGAGGGAGTTCCAAATGGAACAGGCATCACAGATATAGATAGCTTTCATGAAGTCTTGATATATACTATCCACCCAGCCTTCCCTTTTGTCTAAGAAAAAGTTCATTCTCTTGTGGAAGTCTGATTAGTTTGTTACACTTGACATCCTTTCCTGGTGCCATGCTGCTTCTCACTATGATAATTTCTCTGTTGAACATCATCTATTTCTTTTCCAATTTCTTTTCTAGCACCTTACAGAAAACACTCATCAGTAAGAAGTCTGAAGTTCAGTGCCTCTATCTAGTCTCCTATCTTACAGACAGATATGACTTTCATCCTTTTCCATTCCCTTGACTCACTGTCTCTGTCCAGTGACATTTTGAACAGAATTTCAAGAGGTTTATCCAGCATATCTGTACACATTTTCAGGACACATGGCAAAATTTTATTAGGACCATGTTCCTTGTACTGGTCAAGACCTTCAAGTACAGTATTCTGCTTCTGTCTTTTCTAGATGTCTTAAAGTTTTCTAAAACCTCCTCCTCTTTCCATCAGTCTTTCCAATATTATAACACTTTAGAAATTGTTATTCAGTTCCTCACATCTCATTACATCATCCTCAACAATTCTACCCTCTGAATTCCTTGGCCTGGTTAGTTGCTCTTTAACTGACAACTGAATCCTGATGAATTCATAGAAAAGTTTTGGATATTCCCCTACCTTGTTCACAGAATTTTTTTCAGATTTAGATTGTTCCTCTTTCCTTATCCTGATATATTTGTTCCTTGCTCTCTTTTACCTTGCAAATGCTTGCTGGCTGGAGTGCCATCTATATCTGCCATTGCATATCTCAAAACTCTAAAACTCTTTCGTTAAAACATTCTTTTTTCTTTCTTATCATTCTGTATTTGAGGCAATAGGTACCCATGTTCCTGCTCCTTCACCACAAATTTCACAGATCTCTCACAACAGAGCCCAGGTTCCTGGCTACTGAACTTCATTGCCCAATCTACGTTACCAAAGAAATTGGTAACAGCTGGTTAAATAGCAAAAGGCAATCAACACCTTTCACCATGCCCATGGTGTGGAGGGAGCTGACAGATCACTTCAGTGACTGTTACTTAGAACTGCATGGTGCCTCCAGTCCAACAAGGTATTTCCAACAAGAAAAAGTGGACCTTAAGCTACCTGAATATACCATACGCTAAGTGCCCAGTATCCCATTGTGATGGAGTTCCAGTTCTGAAAAATCCCAGTCTCACTTTCCCTAGAATTGAAGGACAAATAGGATGATGATTTTGTGAAATACGAGAGCCATTAACATCAAGTTATCTTGATTTTGCACCTAACATGACATCTGCAGAACCACACAGGAAGAACAAATTTGGTGACCTTGTCAGAGATCTGGACTTGTTGAAGAGTAAGGTAAAGCAGTTGAGCTGTACACTGCAAAAGTGGAATCCCTTTGATGAACATGTTAGTGTCTGAGTTCTATGCCTACCAAAAATGATCTTGCTCCATTCCTTAAGATGGTAGGTAACCTCATTGCCTGCAATGACACTGATGGTCTGATGGTAGCAGTCAATATCAATCATAAAGGTAAGGAGTAAAGACTGTTCATAAACTTGTCAAAATCGAGTCTAAAGCTGCTCTGCTGCATAATGGCAAAATGTTGCCATCAATTCCAGTTGGTCATGCAGTCCATATGAAGGAATTATATAACATGAAGCATCTTTTGAACTGCCTAAACTAAAAGAATTACCAATGGCAGCTTTATGGCATTTTGAGGTTTGTTGCTATTTTGCTTGGAGTGCAACAGTACTGTACAAAAGTTTTGTTGTTTCCTGTGTGAATGAGACAGTCAAGCAAAGACTTTCCATTACAACAAGAGAGACTGGGCTTCCAAGCAGCTGCTAGAACCAAGAACAAAAAATGAACAGCATTAACAGCCGGTAAAATCCGGCCGAATTTTGCAACTGCCTCTGCATATCAAATTGGGCCTCATGAACTTTGTTAAGGCTATGGATAAAAATGGGCCTGTGTTGAGGTACCTTGGAGAGAAATTCCCACAGCTCCATGAGGCAAAAAATCAAAGAGGGTGTTTTTTATCAGTCCACAGATTCAGAAGCTCTTCAAGATAAGCAGATTGATAGCACTCTCATTCATGATGAGAAGACTGAGTGGAGTGCTTTCTGGCTGATAGCAAACAACTTTCCACAACATATCAAGGTTGTTAACTACACAGAACTTATGGAAAATCTTTTGTAATCCTATCAGAAAATGAACTGCAATATGTCAATAAAAAAGCATTATCTCCACTCTCATTTGGTTCTTTTTCTGGCTGCAATATGTCTTTAAAAATACATTTTCTCCTCTCTCACCTGGATACTTTCTGGTTAACTGCAGTGTAAGAAGTGTTGAGCATTGTGAATGATTCTATTAAGACATCTTGGTGATAGAAAAACAGTTTCATGGCATATGGAGTTAAGCAGTTAATGGACTACTGCTGGCCACTAATAAGAGGTGCTCCAGGACTTGTATGAAAGCAACAGGCAAAGAGGCATTGTGTTTGAGGTAAGCCAGTGTCTTACTCCCAAAGTCACTAATATTGTGTGTAATCCATGTAAGATGTATGATAGTGAATTTCCCTTGGAAAATTTGGAGAATCAAGCATTCTCATAGTCATTTCCTTGTTCAGTGTCCCAAAATCCATAAAGGGGGAACACATTTCATCTCCAGAGCATAAAATAAGTCAAAATTTGTTGATCAGTATCACTGATACTTTGTGACCTATAAAAATTGATTGCCTTACTACTTCATGTTCCACTATGATTCTTCCTTCATTGTTATTGTACATTTGTTCTGGATCATTGAAGTTTTTTGGATTATAAAATAATTACTATGCATGACTTCCCAACAGTTACTCTTCCTATTATGTATTTTCTGGATGGGCCATTCTCCCTGTTTCCTGAAACTTATGGCCTTCCCTTATCAAAAGGGCCATCCCTCCCCATCCTTTGCCTCCTCTTTCCCTACTCATTATCATGTCAGTTCTGGGCATAATAGATGGGATTTCATTTCTTTAGTAATCTTTTCTCTCATCACCCCAACAACATTGGCTGCACTTTCCTTGATGTGACCCTTGAATTCCAAATCTTTCACACTAAGTATTCATCTAACAACCACATTACTTTCAAGTCTGACTTCACCATCTACCAATCCTTCCTTCACTTGGCATCTGGAGTTTTTTAATTCCCAGTCTACCTCTGTTGGTCAGGCCATAGGTCTATGTTCCACTACCTCACTCTTTAAGCTCTATGTCTGTTGATCAGCATCCAAAATTGCACCATTATTGTCAAAAGTTTCAGTATGTTATTCAATTCTTTCCATAACCTGAACAGCTTTTAGAACATCTTGAAAAGACCCATCAGACATAATTTTCCTTTTAATGAATTCACCCTTTTTCTTCTGATTATGTACCTCTTGAATTCCCTCCATTAACAAAAATATTTTTCATATCCAAAGACCAATTAGTTTCTGAGACATGTTCTCACATCTCATAATACCTTTCATTGTCGTTCATAATTCCATCTTTACTTGTGATGGCTCCTATATCCATTTCTTTATTACTTCAAATAACTTTCCCTACTGATGACCTCTGGTATTCCATACCTGACCACTTGTGCTGAGTATTCGTCCCGTTACTTTATCATTTCAAACAGCATCTCTAAACTACTGACCCCTGGTGTTCCATGTCTTACCACTTGTGTTAACTTTTGGTCCTATATTTCAAACAGCTTCTTTAAACTACTGACTACTGATGTTCCATGTCTCACCACTTGTATTGACTTTTGGTTCTGTTCCTTTATTATCTAAAACAAATTCTCTAAACTAATGACCTCTGGTGTTCTGTGCTTGACCATTTCTTCATGTTTCCTTCTTGTTTTACCCCAAAAGAGAAAGAACACTAATATTTCATGTTTACATACAATTATGATACATCCAGGGAATATTTTGAATTCTAAGTTGTTTGTGCTGCCATTTAGTTGTTAATAATGTACCATTTATCTTAAATCATATTTGCACTTCTTTATGCTAATCTTTGGACACATTTATTCATTCTTTTCATGTCAGTCACCCATCATATGTACTGAATGGATATCCTTTAAATGTAATATACTTTAACATATTTTGATATATTGAGACTGGAAGCACTCTCAGCATGGATAGGTGCTATTCCACATGTCCTCATCCCTAAAAGAAAAATTTTTTTTCTGAGTAATTAAAAAGACTATGAATCAAATCAAAAAGTTTAAATGACCTTAGTGATAGAATACACCAATCTCATACAAGGTAAATATGAACCTACCGAGTCTTGAGATGGTCTAGGTGCAGTGGCGTCACACTAAATAGGTTATTGAAACTCTTCATGATGTAGGATGTGGATGGCAATAAGTCTTCTATCAACAGCATTTGACTTTCCTCAGAGCCTCATTATCTGCTGGTATACTGTAATGTAACAACTTCATGCAAAATAAGATATAATAGTTATAACTTCCCATAACTCTGATTCAGGGATGATAAATCTGAATGATGGGACATATATTAATCTCAATGAACCACCCTGTTCCTAATAATCCATCTTATGAAATATTTGATGGTAGGCATATGCTATACTCATCACTGGCACAATGTATATCCACTACCCTAAGCAATGTCAATCCAGGTTGGTATTATTTTTCATGTAAGATAATGACTTACCAAAGGGACTGAATATCTTTGAGAGATGTATGGATAGAAGAACCAGAGAACATAAGATGAAAATAAGTAAGAAACTTATCAATAGCGATATAAAGAAATATTATTACAGTATAAGAGTGATGGATAAAAGGAACAGACTGACTAAGGACATGGTTCATGCAAACAGCATATATGAATTCAAATGGCTGTATGACTGAATTGAGTGTTCAAGGGATGGGGCTCCACTAGAGTAAAACTCCCTCCATTTACAGTACAAAGAGTTAATTACAAAGAAATGATGCATTGATAGCAGGCAGCCAATGACCAGGGAAGTACTGAGTACTGGGAGGGTTAGTGATGGATGCTTAGTGAGCCAGCACTTCAGTGGTTATCAAAGTTGTACTCCTCTGATCCAGGTAGCTGTCTTTTTCTGCCTCACCCACACATGGAGTATTGGCATTGTGCCCACAAACATACAATCTCTCTTTTCCATAAATAACACTTGACAACAGTTAACTGACACAGCTTATTCTTGGTAACTCTAGATTTTCTTGCAGTGAGCACTAAGTACTAGCTTTGCCTTTTGGCAAAATGGTGGGAGCAATAGAAAGTTGCAGTAAATAGGAATGTCTAGGCAGGAGCATTAGGTATAAACATTAGGTAGAAGTAGTAGGTAGGAACATTAGGAAAGAGCAGTGGGCAGATGTAGTCAATAGGAACATTAGGTAGGAGGCTCTGTAAACACTGCACTAGGGCTGCCCTCTGCCAGTGACCTGTTAAGGATGAAGCACTAAAGGCTACGAAGCAGCACTGGAGTTCACTAGTTCACTATTGCCACGGCCACCCTGATGGAATTCCAGTTGGGAACAGATGTCAGAGAAATAGATAGATAAAGATATTTTTGATAAAACTTCCAGAATAATGAAAAAGAATTGCTTAAACTTACACAAAGACTCAGTCAAGCTCCAGAGTTGGTTGAATACCTGATTGACTTAAATTCAGTCCGACTAGACACAGAGGAACAGATGTGTCACACTGAAAAGATGCCATAAACTTGTAGGAAGCAAACTGCAAGAATCTGTATGAAAGAGACTTCGGGATTGATATAGTATTCAGTCAACTGTCTGAACATTACAACAGCAGAATTGTTAAAGGAAAATCATTTGTATGTCTATATCAAAAGTCCATCTAAATATAGTGCTCAAAACACTCCCTTATTGTCATGTATAATGCACACATAACAGAGCTTCCAATCCATAACATACCCCTACACACATTCCTGTGGTGTCCCCTTTCCACTTCATATGTCCTGATTCAGCCCACTAATAGCACACTACCTCTTGTATGCCATATCTCTTCATATCACTCTATTCACTGTATGCTTTACACCCTTCTGCATGTTCAGACCCTGAGCACTCAAACCATCCTTCTACCTCCTCCGCCTCTTTGGTATTCCCCTTCTTGTTTCCTCTACTTCCGGCATGAATACCCTCTTAGTAACCCTAGCCTCACTCATCCTCTCCATATGCCTAAACGGTTTAAGCACATCCTCTTCATTACCCTCACAAAGTTAGGCAAACATCAGAGATTTGGGAGCAATTACCAGTGAAAAACTTGAAGTCAAGGAACATACTGAAAACAGTGCTTTCAAGCCAAATAATGAGTGGAATAATGCTGAAAAAATCTGCAACATGAGAAAGACACTTAATGAGGAAGTTGGAACAATTATCTAATGGGAGTAAAGTCAGGGGTCGGTGAGAGGACAAGAGATAAGGAAGGAGTAGCAATACCCCTGAAGCAGGAGCTGTAAGGGCATGTGATAAGAATGTAAGAAAGTAAATTCTAGATTGATGTGGATAAAATTAAAAGTGAATGGAGAGAGATGGGTGATTATTGGTGCTTATGCACCTGGTCTGAGAAGAAAGATCATGAAGCAAGTGTTTTGGAGTCAGCTGAATAAGTGTGTCAGAAGCATTGATACACGAGATCAGGTATTAGTGATGGGTGATCTAAATACAAAGGTAAACAATGTGGCAGTTGAGGGTATAATTGGTGTACACAGGGTATTCAGTGTTGTGAATGAGAATGGTGAAGAGCTTGTGGATTTCTGTGCTGAAAAAAGACTGAAGATTGGAAATACCTGGGTCAAAAAGAAAGATATACATAAGTATACGTATGTGAGTAGGACAGGTGGTCAAAGGGCAATGCTGAATTACATGTTAATTGATAGGCATGTAAAAGAGAGACTTTTGGATGTAAATATGCTGAGGAGGGCAGCTGGAGGGATGTTTGATCACTGTCTTGTGGAGACAACGGTGAAGATTCGTAGAGGTCTTCAAAAAAGAAGAATGTTGGAGAGAAGAGAGTGGTGAGAGTAAGTGAGTTGGAAAGGAGACTAGTGTAAGGAAGTACCAGGAGAGATTGAGTGAAAAGGCAAAAGCTGAGATCAAATGATGTGAGGGGAGTAGGAGAGGAATGGCAGATATATAGGGAAGCAGTGATGGCATGTGTAAAAGATGCATGTGGCATGAGAAAGGTGGGAGGTAGCCAGATTAGAAAGGGTAGTGAGAGGTGGGATGAAGAAGTAAGACTGTTAGTGAAAGAGAAAAGAGAGGCATTTGGATGATATTTCCAGGGAAGTAGTGGAAATGAATGGGAGATGTATAAAATAAAGTGCCATGAGGTCGAGAAAAGTGCAAGGGTTGAAAAAGAAGGCAAATGAGAGTTGAGGTGAGAAAGCATCATTAAACTTTAGGGAAAATAAAAAGATGTCTTGGAAGGAGGTAAATAATGTACGTAAGACGAAAGAACGAATGAGAACATCGATGAAGGGGGCAAGTGGGGAAGTAACAACAGGTAATGATGAAGTGAGAAGGAGATGGAGAGAGTATCTTCAAGGTTTGCCGATAGAGTGGCAGATATTGGGTGTTCAGGTCGGGGTGGTGTGCGAAGTGAGAGGGTCAGGGAGAATGGTTTGGTTAAGAGAGAAGAGGTAGTGAAAGCTCTGCAGAAGATGAAATCCAGCAAGGCGGTGGGTTTGGATGGCACTACAGCAGAATTTACTAAGAAAGGGGGTGACTGTGTTGTTGATTGGTTGGTAAGGATATTCAATGTATGTATGGATCATGATGAAGTCCCTAAGGATTGGCAGAATGCATGCACAGTGCCATTGTACAAAGGCAAAGGGGATAAAGGTGAGTGTTCAAACTACAGAGGCATAAGTTTGTTGAGTATTCCTGGGAATTTATACGGGAGGGTATTAACTGAGAGGATGAAGGCAGGTATAGAGCATCAGATTGGGGAAGAGCAGTGTGGTTTCAGAAGTGGTAGAGGATGTGTGGATCAGGTGTTTGCTTTGAAGAATGTGTGTGAGAAATACTTAGAAAAACAGATGGGTCTGTATGGAGCATTTAACAATCTGGAGAAGGCATATGATAGGACTGACAGAGATGCTTTGTGAAAGGTCTTAAGAGTATATGGTGTGGGAGGTAAGTTACTAGAAGCAGTGAAAAGTTTTTACCAAGGATGTAAGGCATGTGTAAGAGTAGGAAGAGAGGAGAGTGACTGGTTCCCAGTGAGGTCAATCTGCAACAGGGGTGTGTGATGTCCCAATGGTTGTTTAATTTGTTTATGGATGAGGTGGTCAGAGAGGTGAAAGCAAGAGTTTCGGAGAAGGGGTGAGTATGCAGTCTTGTTGGGGATGAGAGGGCCTGGGAAGTGAGTCAGTTGTTGTTTGCCAATGATACAGCTCTAGTGGCTGATTCGAGTGAGAAATTGCAGAAGTTGGTGAATGAGTTTCAAAAAGTGTGTGTGAAAGGAGAAAGGTGAGAGTAAATGTGAATAAAGCAAGGTATTAGGTTCAGAAGGGTTGAGGGACGGGTTAATTGGGATGTAAGTTTGAATGGAGAAAAACTGGAGGAAGTGAAGTGTTTGGGATATCTGGGAGAGGACTTAGCAGTGAATGGAACCACAGAAGCAGAAGTGAGTCACAAGGTGGGGGAAGGGGTGAAGTTTCTGAGAGCAATGAAGAATGTGTGGAAGTAGAGAACGTTATCTTGGAGAGCAAAAATGGGTATGTCTGAGGGAACAGTAGTTCCAACAATGTTATATGGTTGCAAGGCATGGGCTACAGATAGGGTTGTACAGAGGAGGGTGGATGTGTTGGAAATTAAATATTTGAGGACAATATGTGGTGTGAGGTGGTTTGATCGAGCAAGTAATGAAAGGGTAAGAGAGATGTGTGGAAACAAAAAGTGTGGTTGAGAGCCCAGAAGAGGGTGAGTTGAAGTGTTTTGGACATATGGAGAGAATGAGTTAGGAAAGATTGACAAAGAGGATATATGTGTCAGAGGTGGAGGGAATAAGGAGAAACAGCATTGCCACCCCCTGCATTAGTGAGGAAGCGCCAGGAAAAGACATAAAAGGCCACGTTCATTTAAACACAGTCTCTTGCTGTCATGTATAATTCGCCAAAACCACAGCTCCTTATCCACATCCAGGCACCACAGACCTTTCCAAGGTTTACCCCAGATGTTTCACACGCCTTGATTCAGTCCATTGACAATACGTTGACACCGGTATCTCACATTGTTCCAATTCACTCTATTCTTTGCACACCTCTCACCCTCCTGTATCTTCAGGCCCTATTCACTCAAAATCTGTTTCACTCCACCTTCAACCTCTAATTTGGTCTCCTGCTTCTCTGTTCCCTCCACCTCTGACATGTATATCATTTCTGTCAAACTTTCCTCACTAATTCTTTCTGTATATCCAAACCACTTCAACAAACCTTCTCCTCTCTCAACCACTCTTTTTATCACTACACATCTCTCTTGCCCTTTCATTCCTCACTCAATCAAACCACTTCACAACACATATTGTCCTCAAACATTTGATTTTCAACATATCCACCCACCTCCATACAACCCTATCTATAACCCAAGCCTTGCAACCATACAATATTGTTGGAACTACTATTCCTTCAAACATATCCATTTTTGCTATCTGAGATAACGTTCTCTCTTTCCACATATTCTTTATCACTCCCAGCACCTTTGACCCCTTCCCCAACCAATGACTCACTTCTGCTTCCATGGTTCCACTCACTACTAAGTCCACTCCCAGATATCTAAAACACTAAACTTCCTCTAATTTTTCTCCATTCAAATCACATCCCAACTAACATGTTCCTCAACCCTAATGAACCTAATAACCTTGCTCTTATTCACATTCACTCTCAACTTTCTCCTTTCACACACTGTGAGGTGAATGCAAGGTGAATGCAAGAGTTTTGGAGAGAGGGGCAAGTATGTAGTCTGTTGTGGATGAGAGGGCTTGGGAAGTGAGTCAGTTGTTGTTCGTTGATGATACAGCGCTGGTGGCTGATTTGGGTGAGAAACTGCAGAGGTTGGTGACTAAGTTTGGTAAAGAGTGTGAGAGGAGAAAGCTGAGAGTAAATGTGAATAAGAGCAAGGTAATCATTAGGTTCAGCAGGGATGAGGGACAAGTCAATTGGCAGGTAAGTTCGAATGGAGAAAAACTGGAGGAAGTGAAGTGTTTTAGATATCTGGGAGTGGATTTAGCAGTGGAGGGAACCATGGAAGTCTTTTTCAGCACAAATCCACAAGCTCTTCACCATCTCCTTTACACCAGTGAACACCCCATGTACACCAATTATACCCTCACCTGCCACATTACTCACCTTTGCATTTAAATCACCCATCACTATAACGCGATCTCGTGCATCAAAGCTGCTAACATACTCACTCAACTGCTCCCAAAATACTTGCCTCTCATGAACTTTCTTCTCATGACCAGGTGTGTAGGCACCAATAATCACCCATCTCTCTCCATCCACTTTCACTTTTACCCACATAAACCTGGAATTTTCTTTCTTACACTGTATCACATACTCCCACAACTCCTAATTCTGGAGGAGTGCTATTCTTTCCTTAGCTCTTGTCCTCTCACCAACCACTGAATTTACTCACAAGACCCCCAAACCTTCACATGGAGAGAATGAGTGAGGAAAGATTGACAAAGAGGATATATGTGTCAAAGGTATAGGGAACGAGAAGTGGGAGACCAAATTGGAGGTGGAAAGATGGAGTGAAAAAGATTTTGGATGATAGGGGCCTGAAAATGCAGGAGGGTGAAAGGCGTGCAAGGAATAGAGTGAATTGGAATGATATGGTATACCGGGGTCGACGTGCTGTCAATGGACTGAACCAGGGCATGTGAAGTGTCTTGGGTAAACTATGGAAAGTTCTGTGGGGCCTGGATGTGGAAAGGGAGCTGTGGTTTCGGTGCATTATGTATGACAGCTAGAGACTGAGTGTGAACAAACGTGGCCTTTGTTGTCTTTTCCTAGTGCTACCTCGCACACATGCGGGGGGAGGGGGTTGTCATTTTCATGTGTGGCAGGGTGGCGACAGGAATGATTAAGGGCAGACAGTACGAATATTTACATGTGTATATATGTATATGTCTGTGTGTATATATATATGTATACGTTGAGATGTATAGGTATGTATATGTGCATGTGTGGATGCGTATGTATATACATGTGTATGTGGGTGGGTTGGGCCATTCTTTCATTTCTTTTGTCTGTTTCCTTGCACTACCTCGCTAAAGCGGAAGACAGTGACAAAGTATAATAAAATAATAAATAAATACTTTCCCAAACCACTCTTTACCTTTACCCTTGAGTTTCGTTTCACTGAGAGCCCAAACCTCTAGGTTTCTTTCCTCGAACATACTACCTAACTCTCCTTTCCTCTCATCTTGGTTACATCCGCACACATTCAGACACACCAATCTGAGCCTTCAAGGAGGATGAGCACTCCCTGCTTGACTCCTTCTTCTGTTTTCCTTTTTAGAAATTTAAATACAAAGAGGGGGGTTTCCAGAACCCTGCCCCCACCTTCTTTAGTCGCCTTCTATGACACATGGGGAATACATGGGAAGTATCTTTCTCCCCTATCCCCAGGTCTCCAATTTATTGACCAGTCCCTTGGGGAGGATGAACAGCTGGGTTGACTGTGAATTGACTGCTGCAGCCAGGATTCAAACCTAAGTGGATTCATCCCAATACAGCCTTTGAATGCATCAGCTTGGAATGCAAATGCAACACTGTTACTTGTTTAGAAAGATGTAAAAAAATACCTTTTAATTGTAAGTGTTGTGGATGAACGGAATAACATGACTGACAAAATAGTTATTGCAGACGGTATTTGAAAATGTAGGAAATTGTATGATAGTAGAGAAAGTTCAAGAGATATACCCATGAGAGTGAATCGCCCTCCCTTTGCAGCTGAAATAGCTGAGTACAAAACTAGGGCCCACCTGAGATGATATTATTGAGCCTAAGTTAAAGAAGCTGTCCACGATAATCTGAGACAAACACTGAGGTTATTGAGAACAACTGGGGTAACTGTCCAGTTTAGCTCTGCATTGCCATTACCTTTAGGATATGGTCATTATTGTTTTCAGCCACTTAGAATACTTTGTTGGGATGATATAGATACCTGTGGAAGAGTGTTCTGTCTGAACTTTCATACTAAATGATTTATATTAAAGTCATAACAGCATATCAAGGAAAGTGTGGAGTATTCAAGCTAAAAATTGGTAATACAATTGTAAGATACCAATCTAACCTCCCTAGAAGTCAAGATTTATCTTAATGCTTGACATTTTAGTCGGAATATACCAGTCATGCTTGTGAAAATATATACCAATATGGCACCATATCTTAACAAACAGACAAAAGAGCATGATCCTCAGCAGGGGACAAAAGTTATGAGTGAGGAAAGATTGACAAAGAGGATATATGTGTTAGAGGTGGAGGGAACAAGGAGAAGTGGAAGGATGAAGTGAAAAAGATTTTGAGCAATTGGGGCCTGAACATACAGGAAGCAGAGAGACATGCAAGGAATAGTGTGAATTGAAACAATATGGTAGACCAGGGTGGACATCCTGTCAATGGACTGAATGAGGGCACGTGAAACGCCTGGGATAAACCATGGAAAGGTCTGTGGGGCATGGGTATGGATAGGGACCTGTGGTTTTGATGGATTACACATGACAGCTATAGACTGAGTATGAACAAATGTGTCCTTTTTTTCTGTTTTCCTGGCACTACCTCGCTATAGCATGGGGTAGCAATGGTGTTTTCTGTGGGATGCGGTACCAACAGAAATGGATAAAGGCAAGCAAGTATGAATATGCACATGTGTATATTATTTATTATTTACTATTTATTTTAATTTTTATTTATTTTACTTTGTCGCTGTCTCCCGTGTTAGCAAGGTAGCGCAAGGAAACAGATGAAAGAGTGGCCAAACCCACCCACATACACATGTATATACATACACGTCCACACACGCAAATATACATACTTATACATCTTAACATATACATATATATACACACACACAGACATATACATATATACACATGTACATAATTCATACTCTCTGCCTTTATTCATGATCCCATCGCCACCTCGCCACACATGAAATAACAACCCCCTCCTCCCACATGTGCACAAGGTAGCGCTAGGAAAAGACAACAAAGGCCACATTCGTTCACACTCAGTCTCTAGCTGTCATGTATAATGCCTGAAACCACAGCTCCCTTTCCACATCCAGGCCCCACACAACTTTCCATGGTTTACCCCAGACGCTTCACAAGCCCTGGTTCAGTCCATTGACAGCACGTCGACCCCGATACACCACATCGTCCAAATTCACTCTATTCCTTGCATGCCTTTCACCCTCCTGCATGTTCAGGCCCCGATCACCCAAAATCTTCTTCACTCCATCTTTCCACCTCCAATTTGGTCTCCCACTTCTCCTAGTTCCCTTCACCTCCGACACATATATCCTATTGGTCAATCTTTCCTCACTCATTCTCTCTATGTGACCATACCAATCAAAACACCCTCTTCTGCTCTCTCAACCACACTCTTTTTATTACCACACATCTCTCTTACCCTTTCATTACTTACTCGATCAAACCACCTCACACCACATATTGTCCTCAAACATCTCATTTCCAGCACATCCACCTGCCTCTGCACAACTCTACCTACAGCCCACGCCTTGCAACCATATAACATTGTTGGAACCACTATTCCTTCAAACATACCCATTTTTGCTTTCCGAGATAATGTTCTCGACTTCCACACATTCTTCAATGCTCCCAGAACTTTCGCCCCCTCCCCCACCCTATGATTCACTTCTGCTTCCATGGTTCCATCCGCTGCCAAATCCACTCCCAGGTATCTAAAACACTTCACTTCCTCCAGTTTTTCTCCATCCAAACTTACCTCCAAATTGACTTGCCCTTCAACCCTACTGTACCTAATAACCTTGCTCTTATTCACATTTACTCTTAGCTTTCTTCTTTCACACACTTTACCAAACTCAGTCACCAGCTTCTGCAGTTTCTCACACAAATCAGCCACCAGTACTGTATAATCAGCAAACAACAACTGACTCACTTCCCAAGCTCTCTCATCCACAACAGACTTCATACTTGCCCCTCTTTCCAAAACTCTTGCATTCACCTCCCTAACAACCCCATCCATTAACAAATTAAACAACCATGGAGACATCACACACCCCTGCCGCAAACCAATATTCACAGAGAGCCAATCACTTTCCTCTCTTCCTATACGTACACATGCCTTACATCCTTGATAAAAACTTTTCACTGCTTCTAACAACTTGCCTCCCACACCATATATTCTTAATACCTTCCACAGAGCATCTCTATCAACTCTATCATATGCCTTCACCAGATCCATAAATGCTACATACAAATCCATTTGCTTTTCTAAGTATTTCTCACATACATTCTTCAAAGCAAACACCTGATCCACACATCCACTACCACTTCTGAAACCACACTGCTCTCCCCCAGTCTGATGCTCTGTACATGCCTTCACCCTCTCAATCAATACCCTCCCATATAATTTACCAGGAATACTCAACAAACTTATACCTCTGGTATTTGAACACTCACTTTTATCCCCTTTGCCTTTGTACAATGGCACTATGCAAGCATTCCGCCAATCCTCAGGCACCTCACCATGAGTCATACATACATTAAATAACCTCACCAACCAGTCAACAATACAGTCACCCCCTTTTTTAATAAATTCCACTGCAATACCATCCAAACCTGCTGCCCTGCCGGCTTTCATCTTCCGCAAAGCTTTTACTACCTCTTCTCTGTTTACCAAATCATTCTCCCAAACCCTCTCACTTTGCACACCACCTCGACCAAAACACCCTATATCTGCCACTCTATCATCAAACACATTCAACAAACCTTCAAAATACTCACTCCATCTCCTTCTCACATCACCATTACTTGTTATCACCTCCCCATTAGCCCCCTTCACCGATATTCCCATTTGTTCTCTTGTCTTACGCACTTTATCTACCTCCTTCCAAAACATCTTTTTATTCTCCCTAAAATTTAATGATACTCTCTCACCCCAACTCTCATTTGCCCTCTTTTTCGCCTCTTGCACCTTTCTCTTGACCTCCTGCCTCTTTCTTTTATACATCTCCCAGTCATGTGCCTTACTTCCCTGCAATCATCCAAATGCCCCTCTCTTCTCTTTCACTAATAATCTTACTTCTTCATCCCACCACTCACTACCCTTTCTAATCTGCCCACCTCCCACGCTTCTCATGCCACAAGCATCTTTTGTGCAAGCCATCACTGCTACCCTAAATACATCCCATTCCTCCCCCACTCCCCTTACATCCTTTGTTCTCACCTTTTTCCATTCGGTACTCAGTCTCCCCTGGTACGTCCTCACACAAGTCTCCTTCCCAAGCTCACTTACTCTCACCACTCTCTTCACCCCAACATTCTTCTTTTCTGAAAACCTTTACAAATCTTCACCATCACCTCCACAAGATAATGATCAGGCATCCCTCCAGTTGCACCTCTCAGCACATTAACATCCAAAAGTCTCTCTTTCTGGCGCCTATCAATTAACATATAATCCAATAACGCTCTCTGGCCATCTCTCCTACCTACATGTGTATATATGTAAGTGTATGTATATGTGTATATGTCGATATGTATATGTATGTATATGTGCATGTATGGGCATTTATATGAGTGGATGGGCCATTCTTCGTCTGTTTCCTGGTGCTACCTCGCTGATGCATGAAACAACGATCAAACATAATTATTCAAATAAATAAATATTCTTGTCATTATGGCTGCTATGTGAGATCTGGTGAGGTTTTCAAAGATTCTGCTGATATTTTACAAGAGAGATTAAGTGAGGTTTTTGTATGTTCTGTTGATATTTCACAAGTGCTAGGTGAAATTATGAGATTTTTATAAGTTCTGTTGACATTCTACAAGTTTTAGGTGAGATAAGATGAAGTTTTTATAGGTTCTGTTGATATTTTACATATTAGGTGAGATCCAGTGAGGTTTTATAGGTTTCACAAGCATTATGTGAGGTTTTTACAGGTTTTCTTGATTTATTACATGACATGTGAGTGTTGGTGGTTTTTATAGGTTTTCTTGATATTTCACAAGTACTATGTAAGACAGGTGAGGATGTTATAGGTTCTCTTGATACTTTACAAGTGTTAGGCAAGTTTAGGTGAGGATGTTTTATTCTACAAATGTTAGGCAAGTTTTGGCAAGGTTTCTACAGGTTCTCTTGATATTTTACAAGCTTAGGTAAGGTTTTCATAGGTTCTGTTGATATCTTACATGTGTTAGTATGATTAGGTAAGGCTTACAGGTTCTGATGATATCTCACAAAAGTTAGGTTAAGTTTTTATAGGTTCCATTGTTATTATAAGAGTTAGGTGAGATCAGGAGTGATATTTATAGTTACTGTTGTATTTTACAATTGTTAAGTGAGATTAGGTGAGGTTTGTATGGGTCTTCTTGATATCTTACAAGTATCATGTGAAACTAGGTGAGGTCTTATGGGTTCTCTCAATATTTAAAAGTGTTGGGTGAGATTAGTTGAAGTATGTACACGTTTTCTTAATATTTTATGGTGTAAGGTAAGACTAGGTGAGGTTTTATGGATACTCTAAATATTTTACAAGTGTTAAGTGAGAAATGAAAATTTAGGAACAGTGAAAGAACTGCTATATAAATTTTGGAAAATAAGATGGAGAACATAAGAAGAAAGTATTGATATTATTATCATCATCATCATTACACTTAATCACTGTTTCCCGTGTCAGCGAGGTAGCATCAGGAAATAGACAAAGAATGGCCCATCCACTCATATACACATATATATGAATGCCCATACACACACATAAACAAACATGTGCAATCAACATATACATACATATACCCACACATATACAGACACATACATATTCATACTTACGTGCCTTCATCCATCCCTGTCGCTACCCCGCCCCATTGGAAATAGCATCACTACCCCTGCTTCAGTGAGGTAGCATTAGAAAAACAGACAAAAAAGGCCATATTCATTCACACTCAGTCTCTACCTGTCATGTGTAATGCACCGAAACCAAAGTTCCCCATCCACATCCAGGCCCCACAGACCTTTCTATGGTTTACCCCAGACATTTCACATGCCCTGGTTAATAAATATAAGCACTTAAAATAACTACACATAGAAGACCAAAGTACCTTAAATTTGATACATTAACAGAAAAAGGGAGGTACCATTACAAAGGTAAGACCTACTGAAATACAACTGAACTGAACAGAGAGTAATCAAAACCAATATTCATCCTTATTGATCTCCATCTTCATCCTCAATTTTCAGTTAGGTTACGTTAGGAATGATGATTAATTTTAACTGCTGTTTTTCACATTATCCCATGGGCTGATTCTCCAATGAGGTGACTAAGTCCACCAAGTGCTGTAACCAGCATTGGGACTCCAAATGCAGAGACTGTGGTTAACAGTGGACTTTGGGAGTCCACCTGGGGAGACCATGGAAAAAGGAAGTGATGTTACCACCTCAAAATCCACCTAGGGAGACCATTAGGTAATGGGAGTGATATTACTAACCTGTTAGTCCACCTAGGAAGACCACTGGGTAATGAAAGTGATATCACTAACCTGTTAGTCCACTTAGGGAGACCACTGGGTAATGGAAGTGATATCACTAACCTGTTAATCCACCTAAAGAAACCACTGGGTAATAGAAGTGATATTACCAACCTGTTAGTCTACTTAGGGAGACCATTGGACAGTGGAAATAATGTTATCAAACTGGAAATCCACCTGAGGAGACCATGGATAACAAAAGTGATGCTAACAAGCTACGAATCCACCAGGGAAGATCTTGGATAAGGAGAGTGAAGTTATCAACGTGAGAGTCCACCTGGGGAAACCATGGATAATGGAGATGTTACCAGCCTAGACTTATACCAAGTGAGACCTGAAATAACGAAAGTGACGTTACCATTTTACCTGGGTAGGGTAAGGATAATGGAAGGGATGTCACCAACCTATGAATCCACCAAGGAAGACCATATGAAACGATAGTGACGTTACAAACCTGGCAAGGGGAAACTCTTGAAAACACAAGTGACCTTACCAACCCGTAAGCCCAACTACGAAGACTATGGAAAACGAAAGTGACGTCACAAGCCTGGGAGTCCTCCTGAGGAGAAAAAAGATCATGAAATTGACGTTACCCACCTGGGAGTCCAGCTGAGGAGAGCAGGAATAACAATTGACGTTACCCACCTGGGAGTCCAGCTGAGGAGAGCAGGAATAACAATTGACGTTACCCACCTGGGAGTCCAGCTGAGGAGAGCAGGAATAACAATTGACGTTACCCACCTGGGAGTCCAGCTGAGGAGAGCAGGAATAACAATTGACGTTACCCACCTGGGAGTCCAGCTGAGGAGAGCAGGAATAACAATTGACGTTACCCACCTGGGAGTCCAGCTGAGGAGACGTAAGTTGTAAAAGGTTCTCCATATGGAAGTAAGCAGCAATGGAAGTAAGTATATGGTAGGAAGAAACCATTAATAATGAAGATAATAATAATATTGTATGATAATAAGACCCTATGTCATCCCATCTTACTCATGTTAAGAAAATGACGGCCTATGTTATCTTGATTCAGTTTTCTTCCTTAATTCAGATGATGTTATTTTCTCGTGGATATTTGTGCTGCCATATTGTTTATGTAATGACGGTCCTACAACCAATCTATTTATGATCATTATTATTATGTCACGTACTTATGATGGTTAACCGTAAACTGTTATCATATTGGTTGGAATCATATAATAAATCGTCTTCCATTACAATCATTTATTCTCTTCCATATATCGTGAGAGAGAGAGAGAGAGAGAGAGAGAGTCGTGTTACGTGAAGAAGAGAGTCAGTCCATCTTGTTCTTGATAAAAGCTGAGTAGTAGTATTTAATGATGGCCTCCAGAACATCTGTTACTGATAATGTGGTGACAACTGACATGGAGGGAAAAGAACACGAGTTTTCCCTACAGATGACAGATGGTGAGTACTACACTAATCTTACCATGACAGCTGGCAGACCACCACCACCTGCATCATTACTTGACTGGCATTTAGGGAAATTATACCATTATTCTTGATATGATAACATTATATACCTAGGGAAATTATACCATTATTCTTGATATGATAACATTATATACCTAGGGAAGTTATACCATTATTCTTGATATAATAACATTATATTCCTAGGGAAATTATACCACTATTCTTGATATAATAACATTATATACCTAGGGAAATTATACCATTATTCTTGATATGATAACATTATATACCTAGGGAAATTATACCATTATTCTTGATATAATAACATTATATTCCTAGGGAAATTATACCACTATTCTTGATATAATAACATTTTATACCTAGGGAAATTATACCATTATTCTTGATATAATAACATTATATACCTAGGGAAATTATACCATTATTCTTGATATAATAACATTATATTCCTAGGGAAATTATACCACTATTCTTGATATAATAACATTATATACCTAGGGAAATTATACCATTATTCTTGATATAATAACATTATATACCTAGGGAAATTATACCATTATTCTTGATATAATAACATTATATAGCTAGGGAAATTATACCATTATTCTTGATATAATAACATTATATTCCTAGGGAAATTATACCATTATTCTTGTTTTTTTTTTTTATTATACTTTGTCGCTGTCTCCCGCATTTGCGAGGTAGCGCAAGGAAACAGACGAAAGAAATGGCCCAACCCACCCCCATACACATGTATATACATACGTCCACACACGCAAATATACATACCTACACAGCTTTCCATGGTTTACCCCAGACGCTTCACATTCCTTGATTCAATCCACTGACAGCACGTCAACCCTGGTATACCACATCGCTCCAATTCACTCTATTCCTTGCCCTCCTTTCACCCTCCTGCATGTTCAGGCCCCGATCACACAAAATCTTTTTCACTCCATCTTTCCACCTCCAATTTGGTCTCCCTCTTCTCCTCGTTCCCTCCACCTCCGACACGTATATCCTCTTGGTCAATCTTTCCTCACTCATTCTCTCCATGTGCCCAAACCACTTCAAAACACCCTCTTCTGCTCTCTCAACCACGCTCTTTTTATTTCCACACATCTCTCTTACCCTTACGTTACTCACTCGATCAAACCACCTCACACCACACATTGTCCTCAAACATCTCATTTCCAGCACATCCATCCTCCTGCGCACAACTCTATCCATAGTCCACGCCTCGCAACCATACAACATTGTTGGAAACACTATTCCTTCAAACATACCCATTTTTGCTTTCCGAGATAATGTTCTCGACTTCCACACATTCTTCAAGGCCCCCAGAATTTTCGCCCCCTCCCCCACCCTATGATCCACTTCTGCTTCCATGGTTCCATCCGCTGCCAGATCCACTCCCAGATATCTAAAACACTTCACTTCCTCCAGTTTTTCTCCATTCAAACTCACCTCCCAATTGACTTGACCCTCAACCCTACTGTACCTAATAACCTTGCTCTTATTCACATTTACTCTTAACTTTCTTCTTTCACACACCTTACCAAACTCAGTCACCAGCTTCTGCAGTTTTTCACATGAAACAGCCACCAGTGCTGTATCATCAGCGAACAACAACTGACTCACTTCCCAAGCTCTCTCATCCCCAACTGACTTCATACTTGCCCCTCTTTCCAAAACTCTTGCATTTACCTCCCTAACAACCCCATCCATAAACAAATTAAACAACCATGGAGACATCACACACCCCTGCCGCAAACCTACATTCACTGAGAACCAATCACTTTCCTCTCTTCCTACACGTACACATGCCTTACATCCTCGATAAAAACTTTTCACTGCTTCTAACAACTTTCCTCCCACACCATATATTCTTAATACCTTCCACAGAGCATCTCTATCAACTCTATCATATGCCTTCTCCAGATCCATAAATGCTACATACAAATCCATTTGCTTTTCTAAGTATTTCTCACATACATTCTTCAAAGCAAACACCTGATCTACACATCCTCTACCACTTCTGAAACCACAGTGCTCTTCCCCAATCTGATGCTCTGTACATGCCTTCACCCTCTCAATCAATACCCTCCCATATAATTTACCAGGAATACTCAACAAACTTATACCTCTGTAATTTGAGCACTCACTCTTATCCCCTTTGCCTTTGTACAATGGCATTATGCACGCATTCTGCCAATCCTCAGGCACCTCACCATGAGTCATACATACATTAAATAACCTTACCAACCAGTCAACAATACAGTCACCCCCTTTTTTAATAAATTCCACTGCAATACCATCCAAACCTGCTGCCTTGCTGGCTTTCATCTTCCGCAATGTTTTCACTACCTCTTCTCTGTTTACCAAATCATTTTCCCTAACCCTCTCACTTTGCACACCACCTCGTCCAAAACACCCTATATCTGCCATTCTATCATCAAACACATTCAACAAACCTTCAAAATACTCACTCCATCTCCTTCTCACATCACCACTACTTGTTATCACCTCCCCATTTGCGCCCTTCACTGAAGTTCCCATTTGCTCCCTTGTCTTACGCATTTTATTTACCTCCTTCCAGAACATCTTTTTATTCTCCCTAAAATTCAATGATACTCTCTCACCCCAACTCTCATTTGCCCTTTTTTTCACCTCTTGCACCTTTCTCTTGACCTCCTGTCTCTTTCTTTTATACATCTCCCACTCAATTGCATTTTTTCCCTGCAAAAATCGTCCAAATGCCTCTCTCTTCTCTTTCACTAATACTCTTACTTCTTCATCCCACCACTCACTACCCTTTCTAATCAACCCACCTCCCACTCTTCTCATGCCACAAGCATCTTTTGCGCAATCCATCACTGATTCCCTAAATACATCCCATTCCTCCCCCACTCCCCTTACTTCCATTGTTCTCACCTTTTTCCATTCTGTACTCAGTCTCTCCTGGTACTTCCTCACACAGGTCTCCTTCCCAAGTTCACTTACTCTCACCACCCTCTTCACCCCAACATTCACTCTTCTTGATATAATAACATTATATACCTAGGGAAATTGTACGATTATTCTTGATATAATAACATTAATTTATCCCTGGGGATAGGGGAGAAAGAATACTTCCCACATATTCCCTGCGTGTCGTAGAAGGCGACTAAAAGGGAAGGGAGCGGGAGGCTGGAAATCCTCCCCTTTCTTTTTTTTTTTCCAAAAGAAGAAACAGAGAAGGGGGCCAGGTGAGGATATTCCCTCAAAGGCCCAGTCCTCATCCTCTGTTCTTAACGCTACCTCGCTAATGCGGTAAATGGTGATTAGTAAAAAAAAAAAAGAAAAAAAAAAAAATAACATTATATACCTAGGGAAATTATACCATTATTGTTGATATAATAACATTATATACCTAGGGAAATTATACCATTATTCTTGATATAATAACATTATATACCTTGGGAAATTATACCATTATTGTTGATATGATAACATTATATACCTAGGGAAATTATACCATTATTGTTGATATAATGACATTATATAGCTAGGGAAATTATACCATTATTGTTGATATAATAACATTATATAGCTAGGGAAATTATACCATTATTGTTGCTATAATGACATTATATAGCTAGGGAAATTATACCATTATTGTCGATTTTTTTTTTTTTTTTTTTTTTTTTTATACTTTGTCGCTGTCTCCCGCGTTTGCGAGGTAGTGCAAGGAAACAGACGAAAGAAATGGCCCAACCCCCCCCCATACACATGTACATACGTCCACACACGCAAATATACATACCTACACAGCTTTCCATGGTTTACCCCAGACGCTTCACATGCCTTGATTCAATCCACTGACAGCACGTCAACCCCTGTATACCACATCGCTCCAATTCACTCTATTCCTTGCCCTCCTTTCACCCTCCTGCATGTTCAGGCCCCGATCACACAAAATCTTTTTCACTCCATCTTTCCACCTCCAATTTGGTCTCCCTCTTCTCCTCGTTCCCTCCACCTCCGACACATATATCCTCTTGGTCAATCTTTCCTCACTCATTCTCTCCATGTGCCCAAACCATTTCAAAACACCCTCTTCTGCTCTCTCAACCACGCTCTTTTTATTTCCACACATCTCTCTTACCCTTACGTTACTTACTCGATCAAACCACCTCACACCACACATTGTCCTCAAACATCTCATTTCCAGCACATCCATCCTCCTGCGCACATCTCTATCCATAGCCCACGCCTCGCAACCATACAACATTGTTGGAACCACTATTCCTTCAAACATACCCATTTTTGCTTTCCGAGATAATGTTCTCGACTTCCACACATTCTTCAAGGCTCCCAAAATTTTCGCCCCCTCCCCCACCCTATGATCCACTTCCGCTTCCATGGTTCCATCCGCTGACAGATCCACTCCCAGATATCTAAAACACTTCACTTCCTCCAGTTTTTCTCCATTCAAACTCACCTCCCAATTGACTTGACCCTCACCCCTACTGTACCTAATAACCTTGCTCTTATTCACATTTACTCTTAACTTTCTTCTTCCACACACTTTACCAAACTCAGTCACCAGCTTCTGCAGTTTCTCACATGAATCAGCCACCAGCGCTGTATCATCAGCGAACAACAACTGACTCACTTCCCAAGCTCTCTCATCCCCAACAGACTTCATACTTGCCCCTCTTTCCAGGACTCTTGCATTTACCTCCCTAACAACCCCATCCATAAACAAATTAAACAACCATGGAGACATCACACACCCCTGCCGCAAACCTACATTCACTGAGAACCAATCACTTTCCTCTCTTCCTACACGTACACATGCCTTACATCCTCGATAAAAACTTTTCACTGCTTCTAACAACTTTCCTTCCACACCATATATTCTTAATACCTTCCACAGAGCATCTCTATCAACTCTATCATATGCCTTCTCCAGATCCATAAATGCTACATACAAATCCATTTGCTTTTCTAAGTATTTCTCACATACATTCTTCAAAGCAAACACCTGATCCACACATCCTCTACCACTTCTGAAACCTCACTGCTCTTCCCCAATCTGATGCTCTGTACATGCCTTCACCCTCTCAATCAATATCCTCGCATATAATTTACCAGGAATACTCAACAAACTTATACCTCTGTAATTTGAGCACTCACTCTTATCCCCTTTGCCTTTGTACAATGGCACTATGCAAGCATTCCGCCAATCCTCAGGCCATTTCACCATGAGTCATACATACATTAAATAACCTTACCAACCAGTCAACAATACAGTCACCCCCTTTTTTAATAAATTCCACTGCATTACCATCCAAACCTGCTGCCTTGCTGGCTTTCATCTTCCGCAAAGCTTTTACTACCTCTTCTCTGTTTACCAAATCATTTTCCCTAACCCTCTCACTTTGCACACCACCTCGACCAAAACACCCTATATCTGCCACTCTATCATCAAACACATTCAACAAACCTTCAAAATACTCACTCCATCTTCTTGTCACATCACCACTACTTGTTATCACCTCCCCATTTGCGCCCTTCACTGAAGTTCCCATTTGCTCCTCTGTAATTTGAGCACTCACTCTTATCCCCTTTGCCTTTGTACAATGGCACTATGCACGCATTCCGCCAATCCTCAGGCACCTCACCATGAGTCATACATACATTAAATAACCTTACCAACCAGTCAACAATACAGTCACCCCATTTTTTAATAAATTCCACTGCAATACCATCCAAACCTGCTGCCTTGCCGGCTTTCATCTTCCGCAAAGCTTTTACTACCTCTTCTCTCTTTACCAAATCATTTTCCCTAACCCTCTCACTTTGCACACCACCTCGACCAAAACACCCTATATCTGCCACTCTATCATCAAACACATTCAACAAACCTTCAAAATACTCACTCCATCTCCTTCTCACATCACCACTACTTGTTATCACCTCCCCATTTGCGCCCTTCACTGAAGTTCCCATTTGCTCCCTTGTCTTACGCACTTTATTTACCTCCTTCCAGAACATCTTTTTATTCTCCTTAAAATTTAATGATACTCTCTCACCCCAACTCTCATTTGCCCTTTTTTTCACCTCTTGCACCTTTCTCTTGACCTCCTGTCTCTTTCTTTTTATACATCTCCCACTCAATTTCATTTTTTCCCTGCAAAAATCGTCCAAATGCCTCTCTCTTCTCTTTCACTAATACCCTTACTTCTTCATCCCACCACTCACTATCCTTTCTAATCAACCCACCTCTCACTCTTCTCATGCCACAAGCATCTTTTGCGCAGTCCATCACTGATTCCCTAAATACATCCCATTCCTCCCCCACTCCCCTTACTTCCATTGTTCTCACCTTTTTCCATTCTGTACTCAGTCTCTCCTGGTACTTCCTCACACAAGTCTCCTTCCCAAGCTCACTTACTCTCACCACCCTCTTCACCCCAACATTCACTCTTCTTTTCTGAAAACCCATACAAATCTTCACCTTAGCCTCCACAAGATAATGATCAGACATCCCTCCAGTTGCACCTCTCAGCACATTAACATCGAAAAGTCTCTCTCGCGCGCCTGTCAGTTAACACGTAATCCAATAACGCTCTCTGGCCATCTCTCCTACTTACATAAGTATACTTATGTATATCTCGCTTTTTAAACCAGGTATTCCCAATCATCAGTCCTTTTTCAACACATAAATCTACAAGCTCTTCACCATTTCCATTTACAACACTGAACACCCCATGTATACCAATTATTCCCTCAACTGCCACATTACTCACCTTTGCATTCAAATCACCCATCACTATAACCCGGTATCGTGCATCAAAACCACTAACACACTTATTCAGCTGCTCCCAAAACACTTGCCTCTCATGGTCTTTCTTCTCATGCCCAGGTGCATATGCACCAATAATCACCCATCTCTCTCCATCAACTTTCAGTTTTCAATAACATTATATAGCTAGGGAGATTATACCATTATTGTTGATTTTTTTTTTTTTGCCGCTGTCTCCCGCATTTGCGAGGTAGCGCAAGGAAACAGACGAAAGAAATGGCCCAACCCACCCCCATACACATGTATATACATATGTCCACTCACGCAAATATACATACCTACACAGCTTTCCATGGTTCACCCCAGACGCTTCACATGCCCTGATTCAATCCATTGACAGCACGTCAACCCCGGTATACCACATCGATCCAATTCACTCTATTCCTTGCCCTCCTTTCACCCTCCTGCATGTTCAGGCCCTGATCACACAAAATCTTTTTCACTCCATCTTTCCACCTCCAATTTGGTCTCCCTCTTCTCCTCGTTCCCTCCACCTCCGACACATATATCTTCTTGGTCAATCTTTCCTCACTCATTCTCTCCATGTGCCCAAACCATTTCAAAACACCCTCTTCTGCTCTCTCATCCACGCTCTTTTTATTTCCACACATCTCTCTTACCCTTACGTTACTTACTCGATCAAACCACCTCACACCACACATTGTCCTCAAACATCTCATTTCCAGCACATCCATCCTCCTGCGCACAACTTTATCCATAGCCCATGCCTCGCAACCATACAACATTGTTGGAACCACTATTCCTTCAAACATACCCATTTTTGCTTTCCGAGATAATGTTCTCGACTTCCACACATTCTTCAAGGCTCCCAGGATTTTCGCCCCCTCCCCCACCCTATGATCTACTTCCATTTCCATGGTTCCATCCGCTGCCAGATCCACTCCCAGATATCTAAAACACTTTACTTCCTCCAGTTTTTCTCCATTCAAACTTACCTCCTAATTGACTTGACCCTCAACCTTACTGTACCTAATTACCTTGCTCTTATTCACATTTACTCTTAACTTTCTTCTTTCACACACTTTACCAAACTCAGTCACCAGCTTCTGCAGTTTCTCACATGAATCAGCCACCAGTGCTGTATCATCAGCGAACAACAATTGACTCACTTCCCAAGCTCTCTCATCCACAACAGACTTCATACTTGCCCCTCTTTCCAAAACTCTTGCATTTACCTCCCTAACAACTCCATCCATAAACAAATTAAACAACCATGGAGACATCACACACCCCTGCCGCAAACCTACATTCACTGAGAACCAATCACTTTCCTCTCTTCCTACACGTACACATGCCTTACATCCTCGATAAAAACTTTTCACTGCTTCTAACAACTTGCCTCCCACACCATATATTCTTAACACCTTCCACAGAGCATCTCTATCAACTCTATCATATGCCTTCTTCAGATCCATAGATGCTACATACAAATCCATTTGCTTTTCTAAGTATTTCTCACATACATTCTTCAAAGCAAACACCTGATCCACACATCCTCTACCACTTCTGAAACCACACTGCTCTTCCCCAATCTGATACTCTGTACATGCCTTCACCTTCTCAATCAATACCCTCCCAGAAAAGAAGAGTGAATGTTGGGGTGAAGAGGGTGGTGAGAGTAAGTGAGCTTGGGAAGGAGACTTGTGTGAGGAAGTACCAGGAGAGACTGAGTACAGAATGGAAAAAGGTGAGAACAATGGAAGTAAGGGGAGTGGGGGAGGAATGGGATGTATTTAGGGAATCAGTGATGGATTGCGCAAAAGATGCTTGTGGCATGAGAAGAGTGGGAGGTGGGTTGATTAGAAAGGGTAGTGAGTGGTGGGATGAAGAAGTAAGAGTATTAGTGAAAGAGAAGAGAGAGGCATTTGGACGATTTTTGCAGGGAAAAAATGAAATTGTGTGGGAGACGTATAAAAGAAAGAGACAGGAGGTCAAGAGAAAGGTGCAAGAGGTGAAAAAAAGGGCAAATGAGAGTTGGGGTGAGAGAGTATCATTAAATTTTAGGGAGAATAAAAAGAAGTTCTGGAAGGAGGTAAATAAAGTGCGTAAGACAAGGGAGCAAATGGGAACTTCAGTGAAGGGCGCAAATGGGGAGGTGATAACAAGTAGTGGTGATGTGAGAAGGAGATGGAGTGAGTATTTTGAAGGTTTGTTGAATGTGTTTGATGATAGAGTGGCAGATATAGGGTGTTTTGGTCGAGGTGGTGTGCAAAGTGTGAGGGTTAGGGAAAATGAGTTGGTAAACAGAGAAGAGGTAGTAAAAGCTTTGCGGAAGATGAAAGCCGGCAAGGCAGCAGGTTTGGATGGTATTGCAGTGGAATTTATTAAAAAAGGGGGTGACTGTATTGTTGACTGGTTGGTAAGGTTATTTAATGTATGTATGACTCATGGATTTGTTTGTAGCATTTATGGATCTGTAGAAGGCATATGATAGAGTTGATAGAGATGCTCTGTGGAAGGTATTAAGAATATATGGTGTGGGAGGAAAGTTGTTAGAAGCAGTGAAAAGTTTTTATCGAGGATGTAAGGCATGTGTACGTGTAGGAAGAGGGGAAAGTGATTGGTTCTCAGTGAATGTAGGTTTGTGGCAGGGGTGTGTGATGTCTCCATGGTTGTTTAATTTGTTTATGGATGGGGTTGTTAGGGAGGTAAATGCAAGAGTTTTGGAAAGAGGGGCAAGTATGAAGTTTGTTGGGGATGAGAGAGCTTGGGAAGTGAGTCAGTTGTTGTTCGCTGATGATACAGCGCTGGTGGCTGATTCATGTGAGAAACTGCAGAAGCTGGTGACTGAGTTTGGTAAAGTGTGTGGAAGAAGAAAGTTAAGAGTAAATGTGAATAAGAGCAAGGTTATTAGGTACAGTAGGGTTGAGGGTCAAGTCAATTGGGAGGTGAGTTTGAATGGAGAAAAACTGGAGGAAGTGAAGTGTTTTAGATATCTGGGAGTGGATCTGGCAGCGGATGGAACCATGGAAGCGGAAGTGGATCATAGGGTGGGGGAGGGGGCGAAAATTCTGGGGGCCTTGAAGAATGTGTGGAAGTCGAGAACATTATCTCGGAAAGCAAAAATGGGTATGTTTGAAGGAATAGTGGTTCCAACAATGTTGTATGGTTGCGAGGCGTGGGCTATGGATAGAGTTGTGCGCAGGAGGATGGATGTGCTGGAAATGAGATGTTTGAGGACAATGTGTGGTGTGAGGTGGTTTGATCGAGTGAGTAACGTAAGGGTAAGAGAGATGTGTGGAAATAAAAAGAGCGTGGTTGAGAGAGCAGAAGAGGGTGTTTTGAAGTGGTTTGGGCACATGGAGAGAATGAGTGAGGAAAGATTGACCAAGAGGATATATGTGTCGGAGGTGGAGGGAACGAGGAGAAGAGGGAGACCAAATTGGAGGTGGAAAGATGGAGTGAAAAAGATTTTATGTGATCGGGGCCTGAACATGCAGGAGGGTGAAAGGAGGGCAAGGAATAGAGTGAATTGGAGCGATGTGGTATACCGGGGTTGACGTGCTGTCAGTGGATTGAATCAAGGCATCTGAAGCGTCTGGGGTAAACCATGGAAAGCTGTGTAGGTATGTATATTTGCGTGTGTGGACGTATGTATATACATGTGTATGGGGGGGGTTGGGCCATTTCTTTCGTCTGTTTCCTTGCGCTACCTCGCAAACGCAGGAGACAGCGACAAAGTATAATAAAAAAAAATATAAATGACTCATGGTGAGGTGCCTGAGGATTGGCGGAATGCGTGCATAGTGCCATTGTACAAAGGCAAAGGGGATAAGAGTGAGTGCTCAAATTACAGAGGTATAAGTTTGTTGAGTATTCCTGGCAAATTATTGTTGATATAATGACATTATATAGCTAGGGAAATTATACCATTATTGTTTATATAATATCATTATATAGCTAGGGAAATTATACCATTATTGTTGATATAATATCATTATATAGCTAGGGAAATTAACCACAAATTATATTATTTTTTATATAATTACATTATATAGGTATGGAAATTAACCACAAATTATATTATTTTTAAATGATAACATTATATAGGTAGGGAAATTAACCACAAATTATATTATTGTTTATATAATTACATTATATAGGTATGGAAATTAACCACAAATTATATTATTTTTAAATGATAACATTATATAGGTAGGGAAATTAACCACAAATTATATTATTGTTTATATAATAACATTATATATGTAGGAAAAAAAACTCAAATAATATTATTGTTTATATAACAACATTATATAGGTAGGGAAATTAACCACAAATTATATTATTGTTTATATAATGACATTATATAGGTAGGGAAATTAACTACAAACTATATTATTGTTTATATAATAACATTATATAGGTAGGGAAATTAACCACAAATTATATCATTATTGTTTATATAATAACATTATATAGGTAGGGAAATTAACCACAAATTATATTATTGTTTATATAATAACATTATATAGGTAGGGAAATTAATCACAAATTATATTATCGTTTATATGATAACATGATATAGGTAGGGAAATTAACCACACATTATATTATTGTTTATTTAATAACATTATATAGGTAGGGAAATTAACCACACATTATATTATTGTTTATATAATAACATAATATAGGCAGGGATGGGTGATTTGAATGCAAAGGTGAGTAATGTGGCAGTTGAAGGAATAATTGGTATACATAGGGTGTTCAGTGTTGCAAATGGAAATGGTGAAGAGCTTGTAGATTTATGTGCTGAAAAAGGACTGGTGATTGGGAATACCTGGTTTAAAAAGCGAGATATACATAAGTATACATATGTAAGTAGGAGGGATGGCCAGAGAGCATTTTTGGATTACGTGTTAATTGACAGGCGCGCGAAAGAGAGACTTTTGCATGTTAATGTGCTGAGAGGTGCAACTGGAGGGATGTCTGATCATTATCTTGTGGAGGTGAAGGTGAAGACTTGTATGGGTTTTCAGAAAAGAAGAGAGAATGTTGGGGTGAAGAGGGTGGTGAGAGTAAGTGAGCATGGGAGGAGACTTATGTGAGGAAGTACCAGGAGAGACTGAGTACAGAATGGAAAAAGGTGAGAACAAAGGAGGTAAGGGGAGTGGGGGAGGAATGGGATGTATTTAGGGAAGCAGTGATGGCTTGCGCAAAAGATGCTTGTGGCATGAGAGGTGTGGGAGGTGGGTTGATTAGAAAGGATAGTGAGTGGTGGGATGAAGAAGTAAGATTATTAGTGAAAGAGAAGAGAGAGGCATTTGGACGATTTTTGCAGGGAAAAAATGCTAATGAGTGGGAGATGTATAAAAGAAAGAGACAGGAGGTCAAGAGAAAGGTGCAAGAGGTGAAAAAGAGGGCAAATGAGAGTTGGGATGAGAGAGTATCATTAAATTTTAGGGAGAATAAAAAGATTTTCTGGAAGGAGATAATTAAAGTGTGTAAGACAAGGGAGCAAATGGGAACTTCAGTGAAGGGTGCTGATGGGGAGGTGATAACAAGTAGTGGTGATGTGAGAAGGAGATGGAGTGAGTATTTTAAAGGTTTGTTGAATGTGTTTGATGATAGAGTGGTAGATATAGGGTGTTTTGGTCGAGATGATGTGCAAAGTGAGAAGGTTAGGGAAAATGATTTGGTAAACAGAGAAGAGGTAGTAAAAGCTTTGCGGAAGATGAAAGCCGGCAAGGCAGTAGGTTTGGATGGTATTGCAGTGAAATTTATTAAAAAAGGGGGTGACTGTATTGTTGACTGGTTGGTAAGGTTATTTAATGTATGTATGACTCATGGTGAGGTGCCTGAGGATTGGCGGAATGCTTGCATAGTGCCATTGTACAAAGGCAAAGGGGATAAGAGAGAGTGCTCAAATTACAGAGGTATAAGTTTGTTGAGTATTCCTGGTAAATTATATGGGAGGGTATTGATTGAGAGGGTGAAGGCATGTACAGAGCATCAGATTGGGGAAGAGCAGTGTGGTTTCAGAAGTGGTAGTGGATGTGTGGATCAGGTGTTTGCTTTGAAGAATGTATGTGAGAAATACTTAGAAAAGCAAATGGATTTGTATGTGGCATTTATGGATCTGGAGAAGGCATATGATAGAGTTGATAGAGATGCTCTGTGGAAGGTACTAAGAATATATGGTGTGGGAGGCAAGTTGTTAGAAGCAGTGAAAAGTTTTTATCGAGGAAGTAAGGCATGTGTACGTGTAGGAAGAGAGGAAAGTGATTGGCTGTCAGTGAATGTAGGTTTGTGGCAGGGGTGTGTGATGTCTCCATGGTTGTTTAATTTGTTTATGGATGGGGTTGTTAGGGAGGTGGATGCAAGAGTTTTGGGAAGAGGGGCAAGTATGAAGTCTGTTGTGGATGAGAGAGCTTGGGAAGTGAGTCAGTTGTTGTTCGCTGATGATACAGCGCTGGTGGCTGATTCATGTGAGAAACTGCAGAAGCTGATGACTGAGTTTGGTAAAGTGTGTGAAAGAAGAAAGTTAAGAGTAAATGTGAATAAAAGCAAGGTTATTAGGTACAGTAGGGTTGAGGGTCAAGTCAGTTGGGAGGTAAGTATGAATGGAGAAAAACTGGAGGAAGTAAAGTGTTTTAGATATCTGGGAGTGGATCTGGCAGTGGATGGAACCATGGAAGCGGAAGTGAATCATAGGGTGGGGGAGGGGGCAAAAATCCTGGGAGCCTTGAAGAATGTGTGGAAGTCGAGAACATTATCTCGGAAAGCAAAAATGGGTATGTTTGAAGGAATAGTGGTTCCAACAATGTTGTATGGTTGCGAGGCGTGGGCTATGGATAGAGTTGTGCGCAGGAGGATGGATGTGCTGGAAATGAGATGTTTGAGGACAATATGTGGTGTTAGGTGTTTGATTGAGTAAGTAATGCAAGGGTAAGAGAGATGTGTGGAAATAAAAAGAGCATGGATGAGAGAGCAGAAGAGGGTGTTTTGAAATGGTTTGGGCACATGGAGAGAATGAGTGAGGAATGATTGACCAAGAGGATATATGTGACCGAGGTGGAGGGAACGAGGAGAAGTGGGAGACCAAATTGGAGGTGGAAAGATGGAGTGAAAAAGATTTTGTGTGATCGGGGCCTGAACATGCAGGAGGGTGAAAGGCGGGCAAGGAATAGAGTGAATTGGATTGATGTGGTATACTAGGGTCGACGTGCTGTCAATGGATTGAATCGGGGCATGTGAAGCATCTGGGGTAAACCATAGAAAGTTCTGTGGGACCTGGATGTGGAAAGGGAGCTGTGGTTTCGGGCATTATTGCATGACAGCTAGAGACTGAGTGTGAACGAACGGGGCCTTTGTTGTCTTTTCCTAGTGCTACCTCGCACACATGAGGGGGGAGGGGGATGTTATTCCATGTGTGGCGAGGTGGCAATGGAAATGAATAAAGGTAGACCGTGTGAATTGTGTGCATGTGTATATATGTAGGTGTCTGTGTGTGTATATATATATGTGTACATTGAGATGTATGGGTATGTATATTTGCGTGTGTGGACGTGTATGTATATACATGTGTATGGGGGTGGGTTGGGCCATTTCTTTCGTTTGTTTCCTTGGGCTACCTCGCAAACGTGGGAGACAGCGACAAAGCAAAATAAATAAATAAATAAATAACATTATATAGGTAGGGAATCTAACCACAAATTGTATTATTGTTTATATAATAACATTATATAGGTAGGGAAATTAACCACAAATTATATTATTGTTTATACAATAACATTATATAGGTAGGGAAATTAACCACAAATTATATTATTGTTTATATAATAACATTATATATGTAGGGAAATTAACCACAAATTATATTATTGTTTATATTATAACATTTTATAGGTAGGGGAATTAACCACAAATTATATTATTGTTTATATAACATTATATAGGTAGGGAAATTAACAACAAATTATATTAATGTTTATATGATAACATTATATAGGTAGGGGAATTAACCACAAATTATATTATTGTTTATATAATAACATTATATAGGTAGGAAATTTAACCATGAAATATATTATTGTTTATATGATAACATTATATAGGTAGGGAAATTAACCACAAATTATATTATTGTTTATATGATAACATTATATAGGTAGGGAAATTAACCACAAATTATGTTATTGTTTATATGATAACATTATATAGGTAGGGAAATTAACCTCAAATTATTTTTTTGTTTACTTAATAACATTATATACGTAGGGAATTTAACCACAAATTATATTATTGTTTATATAACATTATATAGTTAGGGATATTAACCACAATTTATGTTATTGTGTTTATAATAACATTATATAGGTAGGGAAATTAACCATAGAATATATTATTGTTTATGTAATAGCATTTTATAGGTAGGGAAATCAACCACAAATTATATTGTTGTTTATATGATAACATTATGTAGGTAGGGAAATCAACCACAAATTATATTGTTGTTTATATGATAACATTATATAGGTAGGGAAAGTAACCACAAATTATTATTGTTTACATGATAACATTATATAGGTAGGGAAATTAACCACAAATTATATTATTGTTTATATGATAACATTATATAGGTAGGGAAATTAACCACAAATTATTATTGTTTACATGATAACATTATATAGGTAGGGAAATCAACCACAAATTATATTATTGTTTATATGATAACATTATATAGGTAGGGAAATTAACCACAAATTATATTATTGTTTATATGATAACATTATATAGGTAGGGAAATTAACCACAAATTATATTATTGTTTATATAGTAGCATTATATAGGTAGGGAATTTAACCACTAATTATATTATTGTTTATATGATAACATTATATAGGTAGGGAAGTTAAACACATTTTATATTATTGTTTATATAATAACATTATATAGGAGGAATTATTAACCATAGAATACATTATTGTTTTTATAATAGCATTATTTAGGTAGGGAAATCAACCACAAATTATATTGTTTATATGATAACATTATGTAGGTAGGGAAATCAACCACAAATTATATTATTGTTTATATTATAACATTATGTAGGTAGGGAAATCAACCACGAATTTTATTATTGTTTATAGGATAAGAATATGTAGGTAGGGAAATCAACCACAAATTATATTATTGTATATATGATAACATTATGTAGGTAGGGAAATTAACCACAAATTATATTATTGTTCATATGATGATATCATGTAGGTAGGGAAATCAGCCTCAAATTATATCATATTGTTTATAACATTATGTAGGTAGGGAAATCAACCACAAATTATATCATTATTGTTTATATGATAACATTATGCAGGTAGGAAAATCAACCACAAATTATATTATTGTTTATATGATAACATTATTTTGGTAGGGAAATTAACCACTAATTATATTATTGTTTATATGATAACATTATGTAGGTAGGGAAATCAACCACTAATTATATAATTGTTTATATGATAACATTATGTAGGTAGGGAAATCAACCACAAATTATATCATTATTGTGTATATGATAACATTATGCAGGTAGGAAAATCAACCACAAATTATATTATTGTTTATATGATAACATTATTTAGGTAGGGAAATTAACCACTAATTATATTATTGTTTATATGATAACATTATGTAGGTAGGGAAATCAACCACAAATTATGTTATTGTTTATATGATACAGATATGTAGGTATGGTGCTGGGTAAGTCAGTGCTACCCCCCAGACAGCCAGCCAGCCAGCCAGGCACCCCACACATGGTACAGTGCAGGGATGGTGCTGGGTAAGGCAGTGCTACCCCCCAGACAGCCAGCCAGCCAGGCACCCCACACATGGTACAGTGCAGGGATGGTGCTGAGTAAGGCAGTGCTACCCCCCAGACAGCCAGCCAGCCAGGCACCCCACACATGGTACAGTGCAGGGATGGTGCTGGGTAAGGCAGTGCTACCCCCCAGACAGCCAGCCAGCCAGGCACCCCACACATGGTACAGTGCAGGGATGGTGCTGAGTAAGGCAGTGCTACCCCCTAGACAGCCAGCCAGCCAGGCACCCCACACATGGCACAGTGCAGGGATGGTGCTGAGTAAGGCAGTGTTACCCCCCAGACAGCCAGCCAGCCAGGCACCCTACACATGGCACAGTGCAGGGATGGTGCTGAGTAAGGCAGTGCTACCCCCCAGACAGCCAGCCAGCCAGCCAGGCACCCCACACATGGCACAGTGCAGGGATGGTGCTGGGTAAGGCAGTGCTACCCCCCAGACAGCCAGCCAGCCAGGCACCCCACACATGGCACAGTGCAGGGATGGTGCTGAGTAAGGCAGTGCTACCCCCTAGACAGCCAGCCAGCCAGCCAGGCACCCCACACATGGCACAGTGCAGGGATGGTGCTGGGTAAGGCAGTGCTACCCCCCAGACAGCCAGCCAGCCAGGCACCCCACACATGGCACAGTGCAGGGATGGTGCTGAGTAAGGCAGTGCTACCCCCCAGACAGCCAGCCAGCCAGGCACCCCACACATGGTACAGTGCAGGGATGGTGCTGGGTAAGGCAGTGCTACCCCCCAGACAGCCAGCCAGCCAGGCACCCCACACATGGCACAGTGCAGGGATGGTGCTGAGTAAGGCAGTGCTACCCCCCAGACAGCCAGCCAGCCAGGCACCCCACACATGGTACAGTGCAGGGATGGTGCTGGGTAAGGCAGTGCTACCCCCCAGACAGCCAGCCAGCCAGGCACCCCACACATGGTACAGTGCAGGGATGGTGCTGGGTAAGGCAGTGCTACCCCCCAGACAGCCAGCCAGCCAGGCACCCCACACATGGCACAGTGCAGGGATGGTGCTGGGTAAGGCAGTGCTACCCCCCAGACAGCCAGCCAGCCAGGCACCCCACACATGGTACAGTGCAGGGATGGTGCTGGGTAAGGCAGTGCTACCCCCCAGACAGCCAGCCAGCCAGGCACCCCACACATGGCACAGTGCAGGGATGGTGCTGGGTAAGGCAGTGCTACCCCCCAGACAGCCAGCCAGCCAGGCACCCCACACATGGTACAGTGCAGGGATGGTGCTGGGTAAGGCAGTGCTACCCCCCAGACAGCCAGCCAGCCAGGCACCCCACACATGGTACAGTGCAGGGATGGTGCTGGGTAAGGCAGTGCTACCCCCCAGACAGCCAGCCAGCCAGGCACCCCACACATGGTACAGTGCAGGGATGGTGCTGGGTAAGGCAGTGCTACCCCCCAGGCAGCCAGCCAGCCAGGCACCCCACACATGGCACAGTGCAGGGATGGTGCTGGGTAAGGCAGTGCTACCCCCCAGACAGCCAGCCAGCCAGGCACCCCACACATGGTACAGTGCAGGGATGGTGCTGGGTAAGGCAGTGCTACCCCCCAGACAGCCAGCCAGCCAGGCACCCCACACATGGCACAGTGCAGGGATGGTGCTGAGTAAGGCAGTGTTACCCCCCAGACAGCCAGCCAGCCAGGCACCCCACACATGGTACAGTGCAGGGATGGTGCTGGGTAAGGCAGTGCTACCCCCCAGACAGCCAGCCAGCCAGGCACCCCACACATGGCACAGTGCAGGGATGGTGCTGGGTAAGGCAGTGCTACCCCCCAGACAGCCAGCCAGCCAGGCACCCCACACATGGCACAGTGCAGGGATGGTGCTGAGTAAGGCAGTGCTACCCCCCAGACAGCCAGCCAGCCAGGCACCCCACACATGGTACAGTGCAGGGATGGTGCTGGGTAAGGCAGTGTTACCCCCCAGACAGCCAGCCAGCCAGGCACCCTACACATGGTACAGTGCAGGGATGGTGCTGGGTAAGGCAGTGCTACCCCCCAGACAGCCAGCCAGCCAGGCACCCCACACATGGCACAGTGCAGGGATGGTGCTGAGTAAGGCAGTGTTACCCCCCAGACAGCCAGCCAGCCAGGCACCCCACACATGGTACAGTGCAGGGATGGTGCTGGGTAAGGCAGTGCTACCCCCCAGACAGCCAGCCAGCCAGGCACCCCACACATGGCACAGTGCAGGGATGGTGCTGAGTAAGGCAGTGTTACCCCCCAGACAGCCAGCCAGCCAGGCACCCCACACATGGTACAGTGCAGGGATGGTGCTGGGTAAGGCAGTGCTACCCCCCAGACAGCCAGCCAGCCAGCCAGGCACCCCACACATGGCACAGTGCAGGGATGGTGCTGGGTAAGGCAGTGTTACCCCCCAGACAGCCAGCCAGCCAGGCACCCCACACATGGCACAGTGCAGGGATGGTGCTGAGTAAGGCAGTGTTACCCCCCAGACAGCCAGCCAGCCAGGCACCCCACACATGGTACAGTGCAGGGATGGTGCTGGGTAAGGCAGTGCTACCCCCCAGACAGCCAGCCAGCCAGGCACCCCACACATGGTACAGTGCAGGGCTGAGGCTGGGGTAAGGCAGTACACTAGGGTAGGGCTGGGGTAAGGCAGTACACTAGGGTAGGGCTGGGGTAAGGCAGTAAGCTATGGTAGGGCTGGTGTAGGGCATTGCGCTAGTAGGGCTGGGGCGGGGTAGTACGCTAGAGTTGGGATGGGATAGGGAAGTACGCAAGGGTAGGGCTGGGGCAGGGTAGTATGCTAGGGTATAGCTGGGGTAAGACAGTACGTTAGGGTAGGGTTGGTGTAGGGCATTGCAATAGGGTAGGGCTGGGCATGGCAGTATGCTAGAGTAGGGATGGGGTAGGAAAGCACGCTAGGGTAGGGCTATGGCAAGGTAGTCCTGGGACAGGGCGGTATGCTAGTGTAGGGCTGGGGCAAGGCAGTATGCTAGGGTAGGGCTGGATTAAGACAGTACCCCAGGATAGGGCTGGGGTAAGACAGTACGTTAGGTTAGGGCTGGGTTAGGGCATTATGCTAGGGTAGGGCAGTACGCTAGGGTAGGCCTGGGGTATGGAAGTATACTAGGGTAGAGCTGGAGTAGGGCAGTATGCTAGGGTAGGGCTGGGACAGGGCAGTATGCTAGGATAGGGCTGGGACAGAGCAGTATACTAGGGTAGGGCTAGGACAGGGCAGTACACTAGGGTAGGGCTGGGGTAGGGCAATACATACCCTATTCAGCCCCCTCAGGAATCCCTTACTGAATGGGCTGGTCATGATGTTACAGATATTGCATTGCCCAACCAAACATCTTACCAACCAACTAACTAATCATCCTACTAACCAATCAACCAACCAACTTAGAATCTGTTTAACTTACCAACCATCCAACCAACCAACTAAGTAACCTTCGAACCAACCTACCAGTCAACCAACAAAGCATGTAATCAAACAGTGAACGATCAAACAAACCTCCAGCCAGCCATCAAACCATCCATCCTTCCAGCCATTAAACTAACTATCAAACTAGCAAACCAACCATCCAACCAATTAACCAGCCATCAAACCAACAACTAACCAGTGAAGTATCATACCAACCAGCCAACCAACCAATAATCCATCCATCCGACAACCAACCTACCAACCAACCAGCCAGCTATCCAACCAACCAACTAACTGTCCAAAAAACCACCCAACCAGCTAACTAGCATATGAACCAACCAACTAACCAACTATCCATCCATCAAACCAACCGGCCAAGCGACCATAAAACAATGAACCAGTTAACTATCAAACCAACCATATAACAAATAAACTGTCCAACCAACCAGTCAACTATAAAACCAACCAAGCAACTATCCAACTAACAAACCAGCCAACTAACCATCCAACCAATCAATCATTTATCCAACCAACCAATAAATCAACTATCAAACCAACCAGTGACATCATCCGTCCTTCCAGCCAGTCATCCTACCAACCAATTAACAATCAAACCAACCACCCAACCAACTAATCAACCAGTCAGCCATCAAACCAAACAACGATTTAACCAACCAGCCAACAAACTAGCTATCCAGCCAACCAACCATTCAACCAGTTATTAAACAGCCATCAAACCAACAACCTACCAGTCAACCACCAAACCATCCAGCCAACCATCAACCATATAACAACCCATCTATCCAGCCAGATAACCATCAAAACAACCGATCAACCAGACAACTATCAAACCAACCATCCACCCATCAGTCATCCAACCAGCCAACCAACCATCCACCCATCCAGCCAGCCAGCCAGCTAGTCAGCCATCCAGCTAGCTAACCAAGCAAGCAAGCAAGCAAACAACCAGCCAAGCAACTATGCAGCCAACTAACCAATTATTATTGGATCATCAAATCAACCAGCCAATAAGTCATCAAGGCAACCATCAAATCATCCTACCAGTGAACCATCAAAGCAGCCACTCAACTGTCAAACCAGCCAACCAGCCAGCTGTCAGACACGCCAGCCGACTAGCCAACCAACTAGCAAATCAATCAGCTGTCCATCATGCCAACCAGTCATCAATCAAATAGCCAAACAAAGCAGCCAATCAATACTCTAACCAACCAACCAACCAACCAACATTCATCCAGCCAACCATCCAATTAACTAACCAGCCATCAAACTAACCAACCAATCAGTCAGTCATCAGACCAACCAACAAATCAGCCAACTATCATACCAACCATCCAACCATCCAACTAATCAATCAACTATCAGACTAACTAATCAGTCAACCTTCAAACCAGCCATCCAGCCATCCACACATCCATTCAATCAACTAAGCTATCAACTGTACATCCAACCAGTCATCATTAAACTAACCAAGTAAACAATCAACCATGAAACCAACCAGCCTACCAGCCAGCCAGCCAGCTAACCAACCAAATCTCCAATCAAATAACCAGCCACCATACCAACCAATCAACCATAAACCAGCCAACCATCTAACTTACCAGCCAACCAACCATACATACAACCATTGCACAAACCAACCATCCAGCCAGCCACCCAACCAACCAGTCAACCATCAACCCAACCAACCAGCCAATCAACCATCACATTAACCAATAGACCAGCCAGAAATCAAACCAACGAGCCAATCAACCATGAAACCAACCAACCACCATCAAACCAACCAACCATCTAGCCAATCATCAAACCAACTAACCAACTTACAATCAATGATCGAACTAACCAATCACCCATGTAACCAGCCTTCCACCCAACCAACCATTCATTCTTCAAACTAACCATACATTCATACAACCAACCATTCAATCATCCAGCCAACCAACCAACTATCCATCCATTCATCTAACTAGCCAATCAACCATCCATCCATCATACCAGCAACCAACCAACCAACCAACCAACCAATCAGTCATTCAGTCCAATTATCCATCCATCCAGGCAGTCAACCAACCAACCTGTCAGCCAGCAAGCCAACCAACTAGCCACCTTTCCAGCTAGCCAGCCACCAACTGAACATGCTGCTTAGCTTGTTACCCATGCATCAGCTAGCTAGCCAACCAGTCAGCCACTGTGCCACCCAACCAGCCTGTCAGAAGCAAAAGAATGGTGAGATGATTGTCAGGTGACAATGGGAAGGGGTAGGAGGGGTGCCAGTTGATGCACTGTGGGGTAGGGCATGAGAGCTGCCAACTGGCATTAGGTGGAGCCAGAGGGCAGAGTGCCAGGGGAATGTGTTGGGCAGGCAGGCAGTTGCCCCAACCACATCACAGTAGATACCAACCAGACATACTCACCAGGCCCTCCATCTCTCCTGCCTTGAAACTCTCACAACAGTTTCCACGGCTTACATTTTCCTTGCTCTTTTTGGAGACCCACTTTACATTCTCTCATTATTCTGCGAGAGCTGCTTTGAATGCCTATGGTTGTCGTGCAGTAGTAGCCTCTGACATACATTGATCATAACACTGTTGTGGCCTGTGACACAAATAGACCATCACATAGTAGTGATGTGTGGTGTACATTGATTAACACTGAGTAGTGTAGTGAATTATGATGCACTTTGATCACATGGTATTAACCCGTAATGCATGTAGATCATTAAGCAGTAGTGATCTGTGATGTACATGTATCATCTCACAGTAGTCACTTTTGATGCACATCAGTCATTGCACAGAAGTGACCTGTTATGCATGTAGATCATTACACAGTAGTGATCTGTGATACCTATTCATTGTGACCTAGTTACTGGCCTGTGACACTCATAGATTATTACACAGGTGTGTCCTGTGATGCATTAATGGACCATTACGCTTAATTGATGGCAAGGAAATGTAGTGAGGCTTTGGTGATAGAGGAGACTTAATTAAGCCAGCCCTAGTAACAGAGCAGACATAGTCAAGGCCAAGTGTCATACGAGACGTAGTGAGGTTCTGGTGACAGGAGAGGTACCACATATAGTGTTAAAGCATTCTTTGGTCTGTTTGTACACCTGTTAGTGTTTGCTACAAGAATCAGGTGAACATGTCGTACCGTGGCGCTGCAAGCATGGTTCGCTCACCAGCAGATGATGATGGCAGGAGGCCCTTCACTCTATACTCACGCCAAGGTGCCAGTATGATATATTGCTTATAAGTATTCTTTAAGTAGTGTGATTAGAAAATTCATTTAAGATTTATATGATGGGCTTTAACTACTTACTTCTTGACATAGTTTTCTTTCCATTCTTGTACGTGCCGCTTTTCAAGTTCCTTAAAAGATATACATAACTTTATAGTTTCACAGACATTTACATAACAATGAAAAAAATCACTTCAGAGGTGTTTTCCATCCATTACTGTCATTCTTATAATGTGGAGAAGTTTGCAGATGTTTTCCTTGATTTGTAAAAAGCATGGGAGTAAAGGCATTACTACTGTTTGATCATTTGTTTTATCTTCTAGGTAAATTTGAATACTGATTATAGTTATGGTTTATCCTATATATATCTTTCCTTGTTGTAATGAATGTGATTCATGGATAATTTTTTCATAATAGCAGAGCCATATGAAAGTTTCTGAACTTACCAGCCATACCAGTTAGATGCAGTCTTGTCAAGGTCAGGTGGGCACTAGCACCGCTGCCTATACTTTTGCTAGAAACACATTCCCCTGCCTCATCTTGGTCAACTTTCAGTCCTTGAAAAGTCAGCGTTCGTAAATTGAGCCTTCTTTTGATTGGGAGACAGATTACTGACATCAAGTAATTAAGAATCATCATCTTCCTTCTAAATCTAGCTAATTATTAGCTACCCAGTTTCCTTCCTAGGAAACTCAAAAGAATGTGCGGTTATTGGAATGGTTAGAGGATGACTGACTGAGGCCAGAAATTATCATGCATTATGTTTAGAGGAGTCATCCATTGTGTGTAAATATCCATCTAGAGGAGTTAAGGGTTTAAACATTGTTAATTTTGTTAGTTTTATACTGAGTATTTGGAAATATGTACATTTATAAGAGGTGTGATAAAGAATTTCTGTCTTAGCATTTGTTTTAAAGAGCATTGTATATACATAATTATCAAAAGTAATCCCCTTCAAATTGATGATATGCAGGTGTCCCAGAGTTTCTACCTCTTTTGGAAGCAACACTGGAATTCTCCAGCTCAGAGCTGATCAAGTTACACTTTCACATTATTATGGATGGTTAGATTGCCATCATATCTTCTAACTTTCAGCTTCATATTGATTTTTAGAAACAGAAAAATCACCTTGGGGTGAGGCCAGGGGAATGCAGTAGGTGCGATATTACAGGAATGTTTTGAAAGCCAAAAATACCTGAATGGAAACAGTAGTGTGTGAAGGAATGTTTCCATAGTTCATAAACCATTGACCATTTTCAGACAGGTAGTGGTGGCTTCTACTAACTTTATCTCTGTTGAATCAGAAACTCTCTGTAAAATGCTTGGTTTACTGTCTGGCCACTTTCTATAGATAGTAGCTGGCACCACCTGTAATAGACAAAGTTTTAGAACTTTCTGATCACACCTTGTGTGTGCGTATATATATATTTTTTATTTTTTTTTCATACTATTCGCCATTTCCTGCGTTAGCAAGGTAGCGTTAAGAACAGAGGACTGGACCTTTGAGGGAACATCCTCACCTGGCCCCCTTCTCTGTTCCTGCTTTTGGAAAATTAAAAAAAACTTAGAGGGGAGGATTTCCAGCCCCCCGCTCCCTTCCATTTTAGTCGCCTTCTACGACACGCAGGGAATACGTGGGAAGTATTCTTTCTCCCCTATCCCCAGGGATAGGGGAGAAAGATATATATATATATATATATATATACATTTCCTTTTCCATAGCCAGAGGTTGAACCATTATGTGACATTCATTTTTTTCATTCATTTCAAGCTAAAAGTTTGTTTTCTAAATTGTTTCTTACATTTTTCATATGTATATATATGTATGTGTGTGTGTGTGTGTATGTGCGTATGTGTGTGTATGTGTGTGTGTGTGTGTATATGTATATATATATGTATATTATCCCTGGGGATAGGGGTGAAAGAATACTTCCCACGTATTCCTCGCGTGTCGTAGAAAGCGACTAGAGGGGACGGGAGCGGGGGGCCGGAAATCCTCCCCTCCTTGTATTAACTTTCTAAAATGGGAAACAGAAGAAGGAGTCACGCGGAGAGTGATCATCCTCCTCGAAGGCTCAGAGTGGGGTGCCTAAATGTGTGTGGATGTAACCAAGATGTGAAAAAAGGAGAGATAGGTAGTATGTTTGAGGAAAGGAACCTGGATGTTTTGGCTCTGAGTGAAACGAAGCTCAAGGGTAAAGGGGAAGAGTGGTTTGGAAATGTCTGGGGAGTGAAGTCAGGGGTTAGTGAGAGGACAAGAGCAAGGGAAGGAGTAGCAATACTCCTGAAACAGGAGTTATGGGAGTATGTGATAGAATGTAAGAAAGTAAATTCTCGATTAATATGGGTAAAATTGAAAGTTGATGGAGAGAGGTGGGTGATTATTGGTGCATATGCACCTGGGCATGAGAAGAAAGATCATGAGAGGCAAGTGTTTTGGGAGCAGCTGAATGAGTGTGTTAGCGGTTTTGATGCACGAGACCGGGTTATAGTGATGGGTGATTTGAATGCAAAGGTGAGTAATGTGGCAGTTGAGGGAATAATTGGTATGCATGGGGTGTTCAGTGTTGTAAATGGAAATGGTGAAGAGCTTGTAGATTTATGTGCTGAAAAAGGACTGATGATTGGGAATACCTGGTTTAAAAAGCGAGATATACATAAGTATACTTATGTAAGTAGGAGAGATGGCCAGAGAGCGTTATTGGATTACGTGTGAATTGACAGGCGTGCGAAAGAGAGACTTTTGGATGTTAATGTGCTGAGAGGTGCAACTGGAGGGATGTCTGATCATTATCTTGTGGAGGCTAAGGTGAAGATTAGTATGGGTTTTCAGAAAAGAGGAGTGAATGTTGGGGTGAAGAAGGTGGTGAGAGTAAGTGAGCTTGGGAAGGAGACCTGTGTGGGGAAGTACCAGGAGAGACTGTGTACAGAATGGAAAAAGGTGAGAACAATGGAAGTAAGGGGAGTGGGGGAGGAATGGGATGTATTTAGGGAATCAGTGATGGATTGCGCAAAAGATGCTTGTGGCATGAGAAGAGTGGGAGGTGGGCTGTTTAGAAAGGGTAGTGAGTGGTGGGATGAAGAAGTAAGAGTATTAGTGAAAGAGAAGAGAGAGGCATTTGGACGATTTTTGCAGGGAAAAAATGCAATTGAGTGGGAGAAGTATAAAAGAAAGAGACAGGAGGTCAAGAGAAAGGTGCAAGAGGTGAAAAAAAGGGCAAATGAGAGTTGGGGTGAGAGACTATCATTAAATTTTAGGGAGAATAAAAAGATGTTCTGGAAGGAGGTAAATAGGGTGCGTAAGACAAGGGAGCAAATGGGAACTTCAGTGAAGGGCATAAATGGGGAGGTGATAACAAGTAGTGGTGATGTGAGAAGGAGATGGAATGAGTATTTTGAAGGTTTGTTGAATGTGTCTGATGACAGAGTGGCAGATATAGGGTGTTTTGGTCGAGGTGGTGTGCAAAGTGAGAGGGTTAGGGAAAATGATTTGGTAAACAGAGAAGAGGTAGTAAAAGCTTTGCGGAAGATGAAAGCCGGCAAGGCAGCAGGATTGGATGGTATTGCAGTGGAATTTATTAAAAAATGGGGTGACTGTATTGTTGACTGGTTGGTAAGGTTATTTAATGTATGTATGACTCATGGTGAGGTGCCTGAGGATTGGCGGAATGCGTGCATAGTGCCATTGTACAAAGGCAAAGGGGATAAGAGTGAGTGCTCAAATTACAGAGGTATAAGTTTGTTGAGTATTCCTGGTAAATTATATGGGAGGGTATTGATTGAGAGGGTGAAGGCATGTACAGAGCATCAGATTGGGGAAGAGCAGTGCGGTTTCAGAAGTGGTAGAGGATGTGTGGATCAGGTGTTTGCTTTGAAGAATGTATGTGAGAAATACTTAGAAAAGCAAATGGATTTGTATGTAGCATTTATGGATCTGGAGAAGGCATATGATAGAGTTGATAGAGATGCTCTGTGGAAGGTATTAAGAATATATGGTGTGGGAGGCAAGTTGTTAGAAGCAGTGAAAAGTTTTTATCGAGGATGTAAGGCATGTGTACGTGTAGGAAGAGAGGAAAGTGATTGGTTCTCAGTGAATGTAGGTTTGCGGCAGGGGTGTGTGATGTCTCCATGGTTGTTTAATTTGTTTATGGATGGGGTTGTTAGGGAGGTAAATGCAAGAGTCCTGGAAAGAGGGGCAAGTATGAAGTCTGTGGGGGATGAGAGAGCTTGGGAAGTGAGTCAGTTGATGTTCGCTGATGATACAGCGCTGGTGGCTGATTCATGTGAGAAACTGCAGAAGCTGGTGACTGAGTTTGGTAAAGTGTGTGGAAGAAGAAAGTTAAGAGTAAATGTGAATAAGAGCAAGGTTATTAGGTACAGTAGGGTTGAGGGTCAAGTCAATTGGGAGGTGAGTTTGAATGGAGAAAAACTGGAGGAAGTGAAGTGTTTTAGATATCTGGGAGTGGATCTGTCAGCGGATGGAACCATGGAAGCGGAAGTGGATCATAGGGTGGGGAAGGGGGCGAAAATTTTGGGAGCCTTGAAAAATGTGTGGAAGTCGAGAACATTATCTCGGAAAGCAAAAATGGGTATGTTTGAAGGAATAGTGGTTCCAACAATGCTGTATGGTTGCGAGGCGTGGGCTATGGATAGAGTTGTGCGCAGGAGGATGGATGTGCTGGAAATGAGATGTTTGAGGACAATGTGTGGTGTGAGGTGGTTTGATCGAGTAAGTAACGTAAGGGTAAGAGAGATGTGTGGAAATAAAAAGAGCGTGGTTGAGAGAGCAGAAGAGGGTGTTTTGAAATGGTTTGGGCACATGGAGAGAATGAGTGAGGAAAGATTGACCAAGAGGATATATGTGTCGGAGGTGGAGGGAACGAGGAGAAGAGGGAGACCAAATTGGAGGTGGAAAGATGGAGTGAAAAAGATTTTGTGTGATCGGGGCCTGAACATGCAGGAGGGTGAAAGGAGGGCAAGGAATAGAGTGAATTGGAGCGATGTGGTATACAGGGGTTGACGTGCTGTCAGTGGATTGAATCAGGGCATGTGAAGCGTCTGGGGTAAACCATGGAAAGCTGTGTAGGTATGTATATTTGCGTGTGTGGACGTGTGTATGTACATGTGTATGGGGGGGGTTGGGCCATTTCTTTCGTCTGTTTCGTTGCGCTACCTCGCAAACGCGGGAGACAGCGACAAAGTATAAAAAAAAAAAAAAATATATGTATATATATATGTATATATATTTACATATATATATATATATATATATATATATATATATATATATATATATATATATATATATATATATATATATATTTTTTTTTGTCACTGTCTCCCGCGTTTGCGAGGTAGCGCAAGGAAACAGACGAAAGAAATGGCCCAACCCACCCCCATACACATGTATATACATACGTCCACACACGCAAATATACATACCTACACAGCTTTCCATGGTTTACCCCAGACGCTTCACATGCCCTGATTCAATCCACTGACAGCACGTCAACCCCGGTATACCACATCGATCCAATTCACTCTATTCCTTGCCCTCCTTTCACCCTCGTGCATGTTCAGGCCCCGATCACACAAAATCTTTTTCACTCCATCCTTCCACCTCCAATTTGGTCTCCCACTTATCCTCGTTCCCTCCACCTCCGACACATATATCCTCTTGGTCAATCTTTCCTCACTCATTCTCTCCATGTGCCCAAACCACTTCAAAACACCCTCTTCTGCTCTCTCAACCATGCTCTTTTTATTTCCACACATCTCTCTTATCCTTACGTTACTTACTCGATCAAACCACCTCACGCCACACATTGTCCTCAAACATCTCATTTCCAGCACATCCATCCTCCTGCGCACAACTCTATCCATAGCCCATGCCTCGCAACCATACAACATTGTTGGAACCACTATTCCTTCAAACATACCCATTTTTGCTTTCCAAGATAATGTTCTCGATTTCCACACATTCTTCAAGGCTCCCAGGATTTTCGCCCCCCTCCCCCACCCTATGATCCACTTCCGCTTCAATGGTTCCATGTGTGTGTGTGTGTATATGTGCGTGTGTATGTGTATGTATATATATATGTATATATATGTATATTATCCCTGGGGATAGGGGTGAAAGAATACTTCCCACGCGTTCCTCGCGTGTCGTAGAAGGCGACTAGAGGGGACGGGAGCAGGGGGCCAGAATCCTCCCCTCCTTGTATTTTTTAACTTCCTAAAATGTGAAACAGAAGAAGGTGTTTTGAAATGGTTTGGGCACATGGAGAGAATGAGTGAGGAAAGATTGACCAAGAGGATATATGTGTCGGAGGTGGAGGGAACGAGGAGAAGAGGGAGACCAAATTGGAGGTGGAAAGATGGAGTGAAAAAGATTTTGTGTGATCGGGGCCTGAACATGCAGGAGGGTGAAAGGAGGGCAAGGAATAGAGTGAATTGGAGCGATGTGGTATACCGGGGTTGACGTGCTGTCAGTGGATTGAATCAAGGCATGTGAAGCGTCTGGGGTAAGCCATGGAAAGCTGTGTAGGTATGTATATTTGCGTGTGTGGACGTATGTATATACATGTGTATGGGGGGGGGTTGGGCCATTTCTTTCGTCTGTTTCCTTGCGCTACCTCGCAAACGCGGGAGACAGCGACAAAGTATAAAAAAAAAATATATATATATATATATATATATATATATATATATATATATATATATATATATATATATTTTTTTTTTTTTTTTTTATACTTTATTTATTTATTTTTATTTTGCTTTGTCGCTGTCTCCCGCGTTTGCGAGGTAGCGCAAGGAAACAGACGAAAGAAATGGCCCAACCCACCCCCATACACAATGTATACACACACACGTCCACACACGCAAATATACATACCTCTACATCTCAATGTACACATATATATACATAACACAGACACATACATATATACCCATGCACACAATTCACACTGTCTGCCCCCATTCACTCCCATCGCCACCTCGCCACACATGGAATACCTTCCCCTTCCCCCCTCGTGTGTGCGAGGTAGCACTAGGAAAAGACAACAAAGGCCCCATTCGTTTACACTCAGTCTCTAGCTGCCACGCAATAATGCCCGAAACCATAGCTCCCTATATTTTATATTGATTTATTTTGAATTGTCGCTGTCTCCTGCGTTTGCGAGGTAGCGCAAGGAAACAGACAAAAGAAACGGCCCAACCCACCCCCATACACATATATATACATACACGTCCACACACGCAAATATACATACCCATACATCTCAATGTACACATATATATACACACACAGACACATACATATATACACATGCACACAATTCACACTGTCTGCCTTTATTCATTCCCATCGCCACCTCGCCACACATGGAATAACATCCCCCTCCCCCCTCATGTGTGCGAGGTAGCGCTAGCAAAAGACAACAAAGGCCCCATTCATTTACACTCAGTCTCTAGCTGTCATGCAATAATGCCCGAACCACAGCTCCCTTTCCACATCCAGGCCCCACACAACTTTCCATGGTTTACCCCAAACGCTTCACATGCCCTGATTCAATCCATTGACAGCACGTCGACCCCGGTATACCACATCGATCCAATTCACTCTATTCCTTGCACGCCTTTCACCCTCCTGCATGTTCAAGCCCTGATCACTCAAAATCTTTTTCACTCCAGCTTTCCACCTCCAATTTGGTCTCCCACTTCTCGTTCCCTCCACCTCTGACACCTATATCCTCTTGGTCAATCTTTCCTCACTCATTCTCTCCATGTGCCCAAACCATTTCAAAACACTCTCTTCTGCTCTCTCAACCACGCTCTTTTTATTTCCACACATCTCTCTTACCCTTACATTACTTACTCGATCAAACCACCTCACACCACATATTGTCCTCAAACATCTCATTTCCAGCACATCTACCCTCCTGTGCACAACTCTATCCATAGCCCACGCCTCGCAACCATACAACATTGTTGGAACCACTATAACATAGCCATTTTTGCTTTCGGAGATAATGTTCTCGACTTCCACACATTCTTGAAGGCTCCCAGGATTGTTGCCCCCTCCCCCACCCTATGATTCACTTCTGCTTCCATGGTTCCATCCGCAGCCAGATCCACCCCCAGATATCTAAAACACTTTACTTCCTCCAGTTTTTCTCCATTCAAACTTACCTCCCAATTGACTTGACCCTCAACCCTACTGTACCTAATAACCTTGCTCTTATTCATATTTACTTTTAACTTTCTTCTTTCACACACTTTACCAAACTCAGTCACCAGCTTCTGCAGTTTCTCACATGAATCCCTGGGGATAGGGGAGAAAGAATACTTCCCACGCATTCCTTACGTGTCGTAGAAGGCAACTAAAGGGGACAGGAGCGGGGGGCCAGAAACCCTCCCCTCCTTGAATTTAACTTTCTAAAAGGGAAAACATAAGAAGGAGTCACACGGGGAGTGCTCATCTTCCTTGAAGGCTCAGATTGGGGTGTCTAGATGTGTGTGGATGTAACCAAGATGAGAAAAAAGGAGAGATAGGTAGTATGTTTGAGGAAAGGAACCTGGATGTTTTGGGTCTGAGTGAAATGAAGCTCAAGGGTAAAGGGGAAGAGTGGTTTGGGAATGTGTTGGGAGTAAAGTCAGGGGTTAGTGAGAGGACAAGAGCAAGGGAAGGAGTAGCACTGCTCCTGAAACAGGAGTTGTGGGAGTATGTGATAGAGTGTAAGAAAGTAAATTCTAGATTGATATGGGTAAAACTGAAAGTTGATGGAGAGAGATGGGTGATTATTGGTGCATATACACCTGGGCATGAGAAGAAAGATCATGAGAGGCAAGTGTTTTGGGAGCAGCTGAATGACTGTGTTAGTGGTTTTGATGCACAAGACCAGGTTATAGTGATGGGTGATTTGAATGCAAAGGTGAGTTATGTGGCAGTTGAGGGAATAATTGGTATACATGGGGTGTTCAGTGTTGTAAATGGAAATGAAGAGCTTGTAGATTTGTGTGCTGAAAAAGGACTGGTGATTGGGAATACCTGGTTTAAAAAGCGAGATATACATAAGTATACGTATGTAAGTTAATACAAGGAGGGGAGGATTTCCGAGGATGTAAGGCATGTGTACGTGTAGGAAGAGAGGAAAGTGATTGGTTCTCAGTGAATGTAGGTTTGCGGCAGGGGTGTGTGATGTCTCCATGGTTGTTTAATTTGTTTATGGATGGGGTTGTTAGGGAGGTAAATGCAAGAGTCTTGGAAAGAGGGGCAAGTATGAAGTCTGTTGGGGATGAGAGAGCTTGGGAAGTGAGTCAGTTGTTGTTCGCTGATGATACAGCGCTGGTGGCTGATTCATGTGAGAAACTGCAGAAGCTGGTGACGGAGTTTGGTAAAGTGTGTGGAAGAAGAAAGTTAAGAGTAAATGTGAATAAGAGCAAGGTTATTAGGTACAGTAGGGTTGAGGGTCAAGTCAATTGGGAGGTGAGTTTGAATGGAGAAAAACTGGAGGAAGTGAAGTGTTTTAGATATCTGGGAGTGGATCTGTCAGCGGATGGAACCATGGAAGCGGAAGTGGATCATAGGGTGGGGGAGGGGGCGAAAATTTTGGGAGCCTTGAAAAATGTGTGGAAGTCGAGAACATTATCTCGGAAAGCAAAAATGGGTATGTTTGAAGGAATAGTGGTTCCAACAATGTTGTATGGTTGCGAGGCGTGGGCTATGGATAGAGTTGTGCGCAGGAGGATGGATGTGCTGGAAATGAGATGTTTGAGGACAATGTGTGGTGTGAGGTGGTTTGATCGAGTAAGTAACGTAAGGGTAAGAGAGATGTGTGGAAATAAAAAGAGCATGGTTGAGAGAGCAGAAGAGGGTGTTTTGAAATGGTTTGGGCACATGGAGAGAATGAGTGAGGAAAGATTGACCAAGAGGATATATGTGTCGGAGGTGGAGGGAACGAGGAGAAGAGGGAGACCAAATTGGAGGTGGAAAGATGGAGTGAAAAGGATTTTGTGTGATCGGGGCCTGAACATGCAGGAGGGTGAAAGGAGGGCAAGGAATAGAGTGAATTGGAGCGATGTGGTATACAGGGGTTGACGTGCTGTCAGTGGATTGAATCAAGGCATGTGAAGCGTCTGGGGTAAACCATGGAAAGCTGTGTAGGTATGTATATTTGCGTGTGTGGACGTGTGTATGTACATGTGTATGGGGGGGGTTGGGCCATTTCTTTCGTCTGTTTCCTTGCGCTACCTCGCAACCGCGGGAGACAGCGACGAGGTATAAAAAAAAAAAAAAAAAAAAACGTATGTAAGTAGGAGAGACAGCCAGAGAGTGTTATTGGATTACGTGTTAATTGATAGGCGCGCGAAAGAGAGACTTTTGGATGTTAATGTGCTGAGAGGTGCAACTGGAGGAATGTCTGATCATTATCTTGTGGAGGCAAAGGTGAAGATTTGTAGGGGTTTTCAGAAAAGAAGAGAGAATGTTGGGGTGAAGAGAGTGGTGAGAGTAAGTGAGCTTGGGAAGGAGACTTGTGTGAGGAAGAACCAGGAGGGACTGAGTACAGAATGGAAAAAGGTGAGAACAAAGGAGGTAAGAGGAGTGGGGGAGGAATGGGATGTATTTAGGGAAGCAGTGATGGCTTGGGCAAAAGATGCTTGTGGCATGAGAAGTATGGGAGGTGGATTGATTAGAAAGGGTAGTGAGTGCTGGGATGTAGAAGTAAGTTTTCTGGAAGGAGGTAAATAAAGTGTGTAAGACAAGGGAGCAAATGGGAACTTCAGTGAAGGGGGCTAATGGGGAGGTGATAACAAGTAGTGGTGATGTGAGAAGGAGATGGAGTGAGTATTTTGAAGGTTTGTTGAATGCGTTTGATGATAGAGTGGCAGATATTGGGTGTTTTTGTTGAGGTGGTGTGCAAAGTGAGAGGGTTAGGGAAAATGATTTGGTAAACAGAGAAGAGGTAGTAAAAGCTTTGTGGAAGATGAAAGCTGGCAAGGCAACAGGTTTGGATGGTATTGCAGTGGAATCTATTAAAAAAGGGGGTGACTGTATTGTTGACTGGTTGGTAAGGTTATTTAATGTATGTATAATTCATGGTGAGGTGCCTGAGGATTGGCGGAATGCTTGCATAGTGCCATTGTACAAAGGCAAAGGGGATAAGAGTGAGTGCTCAAATTACAGAGGTATAAGTTTGTTGAGGGTTGAGGGTCAAGTCAATTGGGAGGTGAGTTTGAATGGAGAAAAACTGGAGGAAGTGAAGTGTTTTAGATATCTGGGAGTGGATCTGGCAGCGGATGGAACCATGGAAGCGGAAGTGGATCATAGGGTGGGGAGGGGGCGAAAATTCTGGGGGCCTTGAAGAATGTGTGGAAGTCGAGAACATTATCTCGGAAAGCAAAAATGGGTATGTTTGAAGGAATAGTGGTTCCAACAATGTTGTATGGTTGCGAGGCGTGGGCTATGGATAGAGTTGTGCGCAGGAGGATGGATGTGCTGGAAATGAGATGTTTGAGGACAATGTGTGGTGTGAGGTGGTTTGATCGAGTGAGTAACGATTAAGGGTAAGAGAGATGTGTGGAAATAAAAAGAGCGTGGTTGAGAGAGCAGAAGAGGGTGTTTTGAAGTGGTTTGGGCACATTGAGAGAATGAGTGAGGAAAGATTGACCAAGAGGATATATGTGTTGGAGGTGGAGGGAACGAGGAGAAGAGGGAGACCAAATTGGAGGTGGAAAGATGGAGTGAAAAAGATTTTGTGTGATCGGGGCCTGAACATGCAGGAGGGTGAAAGGAGGGCAAGGAATAGAGTGATTTGGAGCGATGTGGTATACCGGGGTTGACGTGCTGTGAGTGGATTGAATCAAGGCATGTGAAGCGTCTGGGGTAAACCATGGAAAGCTGTGTAGGTATGTATATTTGCGTGTGTGGACGTATGTATATACATGTGTATGGGGGGGGTTGGGCCATTTCTTTCGTCTGTTTCCTTGCGCTACCTCGCAAACGCGGGAGACAGCGACAAAGTATAATAAATATAAAATATAATAAGTTTGTTGAGTATTCCTGATAAATTATATGGGAGGATATTGACTGAGAGGGTAAAGGCATGTACAGAGCATCAGATTGGGGAAGAGCAGTGTGGTTTCAGAAGTGGTAGAGGATGTGTGGATCAGGTGTTTGCTTTGAAGAATGTATGTGAGAAATACTTAGGAAAGCAAATGGATTTGTATGTAGCATTTATGGATCTAGAGAAGGCATATGATAGAGTTGATAGAAAAGCTCTATGGAAGGTATTAAGAATATATGGTGTGGGAGGCAAGTTTTAAGAAGCAGTGAAAAGTTTTTATCGAGGATGTAAGACATGTGTACGTGTAGGAAGAGAGAAAAGTGATTGGTTCTCAGTGAATGTAGGTTTGCGGCAGGGGTGTGTGATGTCTCCATGGTTGTTTAATTTGTTTATGGATGGGGTTGTTAAGGAGGTGAATGCAATAGTTTTGGAAAGAGGGGCAAGTATGAAGTCTGTTGTGGATGAGAGAGCTTGGAAAGTGAGTCAGTTGTTGTTTGCTGATTATACAGCGCTGGTGGCTGATTCATGTGAGAAACTGCAGAAGCTGGTGACTAAGTTTGGTATAGTGTGTAAAAGGAGAAAGTTAAGAGTAAATGTGAATAAGAGCAAGGTTATTAGGTACTGTAGGGTTGAGGGTTAAGTCAATTGGGAGGTAAGTTTGAATGGAGAAAAACTGGAGGAAGTAAAGTGTTTTAGATATCTGGGAGTGGATCTGGCAGTGGATGGAACCATGGAAGCGAAAGGGAATCATAGGGTGGGGGAGGGGGCGAAAATTCTGGGAGCCTTGAATAATGTTTGGAAGTCGAGAACATTATCTTGGAAAGCAAAAATGGGTATGTTTGAAGGAATAGTGGTTCCAACAATGTTGTATGGCTGTGAGGGATGGGCCATGGATAGAGTTGTGCGTAGGAGGGTGGATGTGCTGGAAATGAGATGTTTGAGGACAATATGTGGTGTGAGGTGGTTTGATCGAGTAAGTAATGTAAGGGTAAGAGAGAATCTGTGGAAATAAAAAGAGTGTGGTTGAGAGAGCAGAAGAAGGTGTTTTGAAATGGTTTGGTCACATGGAGAGAATGAGTGAGGAAAGATTGACCAAGAGGATATATGTGTCGGAGGTGGAGGGAACGAGGAGAAGAGGGAGACCAAATTGGCGGTGGAAAGATGGAGTGAAAAAGATTTTGTGTGATCGGGGCCTGAACATGCAGGAGGGTGAAAGGAGGGCAAGGAATAGAGTAAATTGGAGCGATGTGGTATACCGGGGTTGACGTGCTGTGAGTGGATTGAATCAAGGCATGTGAAGCGTCTGGGGTAAACCATGGAAAGCGGTGTAGGTATGTATATTTGCGTGTGTGGACGTATGTATATACATGTGTATGGGGGTGGGTTGGGCCATTTCTTTCGTCTGTTTCCTTGCGCTACCTCGCAAACGCGGGAGACCGGCAAAAAAAAAAAAAAAAATATATGTTTTTATTTTTATTTTTGCTTTGTCGCTGTCTCCCACTCCTGCGAGGTAGCGCAAGAAAACAGATGAAAGAAATGGCCCAACCCACCCCCACACACATGCACACACACACGTTCACACACACAAACATACACACCCACACATCCCAACGTTCACACATATATACACACACAGATACACACATTTACACACATGCACACAATTCACACTGTCTGCACCTACTCACCCCCATCGCCACCCCGCCACACATGGAATAACATCCCCCTCCCCCTTCATGTGTGCGAGGCAGCACCAGGAAAAGACAACAAAGGCCCCATTCGCTCACACTCAGTCTCCAGCTGTCATGCAATAATGCCCGAAACCACAGCTCCCTTTCCACATCCAGGCCCCACAGAACTTTCCATGGTTTACCCCAGACACTTCACATGCCCTGATTCAGTCCATTGACAGCACGTCGACCCCGGTATACCACATCGATCCAATTCTCTCTATTCCTTGCCTGCCTATCATCCTCCTGCATGTTCAGGCCCCGATCACTCAAAATCTTTTTCACTCCATCTTTCCACCTCCAATTTGGTCTCCCACTTCTCTTTGTTCCCTCCACCTCTGACACATATATCCTCTTGGTCAATCTCTCCTCACTCATTCTCTCCATGTACCCAAACCATTTCAAAATACCCTCCTCTGCTCTCTCAACCACACTCTTTTTATTTCCACACATCACATGGAACCATGGAAGCGGAAGTGGATCATAGGGTGGGGGAGGGGGCGAAAATTCTGGGAGCCTTGAAGAATGTGTGGAAGTCGAGAACATTATCTCGGAAAGCAAAAATGGGTATGTTTGAAGGAATAGTGGTTCCAACAATGTTGTATGGTTGCGAGTCGTGGACTATGGATAGAGTTGTGTGCAGGAGGATGGATGTGCTGGAAATGAGATGTTTGAGGACAATGTGTGGTGTGAGTTGGTTTGATCGAGTAAGTAACGTAAGGGTAAGAGAGATGTGTGGAAATAAAAAGAGCGTGGTTGAGAGAGCAGGAGAGGGTGTTTTGAATTGGTTTGGTCACATGGAGAGAATGAGTGAGGAAAGATTGACCAAGAGGATATATGTGTCGGAGGTGGAGGGAACGAGGAGAAGAGGGAGACCAAATTGGAGATGGAAGGATGGAGTGAAAAGGATTTTGTGTGATCGGGGCCTGAACATGCAGGAGGGTGAAAGGAGGGCAAAGAATAGAGTGAATTGGAGCGATGTGGTATACCGGGGTTGACGTGCTGTCAGGGGATTGAATCAAGGCATGTGTATGGGGGTGGGTTGGGCCATTTCTTTCGTCTGTTTCCTTGCGCTACCTCGCAAATGCGGGAGACAGCGAAAAAGAAAAAAAAAATCTCTCTTACCCTTACATTACTTACTCGATCAAACCACCTCACACCACATATTGTCCTCAAACATCTCATTTCCAGCACATCCACCCTCCTGCGCACAACTCTATCCATAGCCCACGCCTCGCAACCATACAACATTGTTGGAACCACTATTCCTTCAAACATAGCCATTTTTGCTTTCGGAGATAATGTTCTCGACTTCCACACATTCTTCAAGGCTCCCAGGATTTTCACCCCCTCCCCCACCCTATGATTTACTTCCGCTTCCATGGTTTCATCTGCTGCCAGATCCACTCCCAGATATCTAAAACACTTTACTTCCTCCAGTTTTTCTCCATTCAAACTTACCTCCCAATTGACTTGACCCTCAACCCTACTGTACCTAATAACCTTGCTCTTATTCACATTTACTCTTAACTTTCTTCTTTCACACACTTTGCCAAACTCAGTCACCAGCTTCTGCAGTTTCTCACATGAATCATCCACCAACGCTGTATCATCAGCGAACAACAACTGACTCACTTCCCAAGCTCTCTCATCCCCAACTGACTGCATACTTGCCCCTCTTTCCAAAACTCTTGCATTTACCTCCCTAACGACTCCATCCATAAACAAATTAAACAACCATGGAGACATCACACACCCCTGCCGCAAACCTACATTCACTGAGAACCAATCACTTTCCTCTCTTCCTACATGTACACATGCCTTACATCCTCGATAAAAACTTTTCACTGCTTCTAACAACTTGCCTCCCACACCATATATTCTTAGTACCTTCCACAGAGCATCTCTATCAACTCTATCATATGCCTTCTCCAGATCCATATATGCTACATACAAATCCATTTGCTTTCCTAAGTATTTCTCACATACATTCTTCAAAGCAAACACCTGATCCACACATCCTCTCCCACATTTGAAACCACACTGCTCTTCCCCAATCTGATGCTCTGTACATGCCTTCACCCTCTCAATCAATACCCTCCCATATAATATACCAGGAATACTCAACAAACTTATACCTCTGTAATTTGAGCACTCACTCTTATCCCCTCTGCCTTTGTACAGTGGCACTATGCAAGCATTCCGCCAATCCTCAGGCACCTCACCATGAATCATACATACTTTAAATAACCTTACCAACCAGTCAACAATACAGTCACCCCCTTTCTTAATAAATTCCACTGCAATACCATCCAAACCTGTTGCCTTGCCGGCTTTCATCTTCTGCAACGCTTTTACTACCTCTTCTCTGTTTACCAAATCATTTTCCCTAACCTTCTCACTTTGCACATCATCTCGACCAAAACACCCTATATCTGCCACTCTATCATCAAACACATTCAACAAACCTTCAAAATACTCACTCCATCTCCTTCTCACATCACCACTACTTGTTATCACCTCCCCATTAGCGCCCTTCACTGAAGTTCCCATTTGCTCCCTTGTCTTACGCACTTTATTTACCTCCTTCCAGAACATCTTTTTATTCTCCCAAAAATTCAATGATACTCTTTCACCCCAATTCTCATTTGCCCTCTTTTTCACCTCTTGCACCTTTCTCTTGACCTCCTGTCTCTTTCTTTTATACATCTCCACTCGTTTGCATTTTTTCCCTGCAAAAATCATCCAAATGCCTCTCTCTTCTCTTTCACTAATAATCTTACTTCTTCATCCCACCACTCACTACCCTTTCTAATCTAACCACCTCCCACGCTTCTCATGCCACAAGCATCTTTTGCGCAAGCCATCACTGCTTTCGGTGCATTATACATGACAGCTAGAACTGAGTGTGAACGAATGTGGCCTTTGTTGTCTTTTCCTAGCGCTACCTCGCACACATGTGGTGGGAGGGGATTGTTATTCCATGTGTGGTGGGGTGGCGATGAGAATAGATAAAGGCAGACAGTATGAATTATGGATGTCCTGGAAATGAGATGTTTGAGGACAATATGTGGTGTGATGTGGTTTGATTGAGTAAGTGATAATAGGGTAAGAGAGATGTGTGTAAATAAAAAGAGTGTGGTTGAGAGAGCAGAAGAGGGTGTTTTGAAATGGTTTGGTCACATGGAGAGAATGAGTGAGGAAAGATTGACAAAGAGGATATAGGTGTCAGAGGTGGAGGGAACGAGGAGAAGTGGGAGACCAAATTGGAGGTGGAAAGCTGGAATGAAAAAGATTTTGAGTGATCGGGGCCTGAACATGCAGGAGGGTGAAAGGCGTGCAAGGAATAGAGTGAATTGGAACGATGTGGTATACCGGGGTCGACGTGCTGTCAATGGATTGAACCAGGGCATGTGAAGCGTCTGGGGTAAACCATGGAAAGTTGTGTGGGGCCTGGATGTGGAAAGGGAGCTGTGGTTTCGGTGCATTATTACATGACAGCTAGAGACTGAGTGTGAACGAATGGGGCCTTTGGTGTCTTTTCCTAGCGCTACCTCGCATACATGAGGGGGAGGGGGTTGTTATTCCATGTGTGGCGAGGTGGCGATGGGAACAAATAAAGGTAGACAGTATGAATTATGTACATGTGTATATATGTATATGTCTGTGTGTGTATATATATGTGTACATTGAGATGTATAGGTATGTATATTTGCGTTTGTGGACGTGTATGTATATACATGTGTATGTGGGCGGGTTGGGCCATTCTTTCGTCTGTTTCCTTGTGCTACCTCGCTGATGCGGGAGACAGTGACAAAGCAAAATAAATAAATAAATAAATAAATAAATATATATACACAGACATATATATATATACACATGTACATATATTTACATACACAGACATATACATATATACTCATGTACATAATTCATACTTGCTACTTATTCATTCCCGTCGCCACCCCGCCACACATGGAATGACAACCCCCTCCCCTTGCATGCATGTGAGGTAACGCTAGGAAAAGACAACAAAGGCCACATTCGTTCACACTCAGTCTCTAGCTGTCATGTATAATGCACCGAAACCACAGTTCCCTTTCCACATCCAGGCCCCACAAAATTTTCCATGGTTTACCCCAGACGCTTCACATGCCCTGGTTCAATCCATTTAAAGCACACCGTCAACCCTAGTATACCACATCATTCCAATTCACTCTCTTCCTTGCACGCCGCTCACCCTCCTTTATGTTCAGGCCCCGATCACTCAAAATCTTTTTCACTCCATCTTTCCACCTTCAATTTGGTCTCCCACTTCTCGTTCCCTCCACCTCTGACACATATATCCTCTTTGTCAATCTTTCCTCACTCATTCTCTCCATGTGACCAAACCATTTCAAAACACCCTCCTCTGCTCTCTCAACCACACTCTTTTTATTACCACACATCTCTCCTACCCTATTATTACTTACTCGATCAAACCACCTCACACCACATATTGTCCTCAGACATCTCATTTCCAACACATTCACCCTCCTCTGCACAACTCTGTCTATAGCCCATGCCTCACATCCATATAACGTTGTTGGAACCACTATTCCTTCAAGCATACCCATTTTTGCTTTCCAAGATAATGTTCTCACCTCCCACACATTTTTCAACACTCCCAGAACTTTCACCCCTCCCCCACCCTGTGACTCACTTTCGCTTCCATGGTTCCATCCGCTGCCAAATCCACTCCCAGATATCTAAAACACTTCACTTCCTCGAGTTTTTCTCCATTCAAACTTACCTCCCAGCTGACTTGTCCCTCAACCGTACTGTACCTAATAACCTTGCTCTCATTCACATTTACTCTTAGCTTTCTTCTTTCACACACGTTACCAAACTCAGCCACCAGCTTCTGCAGTTTCTCACCTGAATCAGCCAACAGTGCTGTATCATCAGCAAACAACAACTGACTCACTTCCCAAGCTCTCTCATCCACAACAGACAGCATACTTACCCCCTCTCTCCAAAACTCTTGCATTCACCTCCCTAACAACCCCATCCGTAAACAAATTAAACAACCATGGAGACATCACGCACCCCTGCCGCAAACCGACATTCATTGAGAACCAATCACTTTTCTCTGTTCCTACTCATAAACATGCCTTACATCCTCGATAAAAACTTTTCACTGCTTCTAACAACTTGCCTCCCACACCATATATTCTTAATACCTTCCACAGAGCATCTCTATCAACTTTGTCATATGCCTTCTCCCGATCCATAAGTGCTACATACAAATCCATTAGCTTTTCTAAGTTTTTTCACATACATTCTTCAAAGCAAACACCTGATCCACACATCCTCTACCACTTCTGAAACCACACTGCTCTTCCCCAATCTGATGCTCTATACATACCTTCACCCTCTCAATCAATACCTTCCCATATAATTTCGCAGGAGTGCTCAACAACCTTATACCTTTGTAATTTGAACACGCACCTTTATCTCCTTTGCCTTCGTACAATGGCACTATGCATGCATTTCGCCAATCCTCAGGCACCTCACCATGAGTCATACATACATTAAATATCCTTACCAACCAGTCAACAACACAGTAACCCCCTTTTTTAATAAATTCCACTGCTGTACCATCCAAGTCCACTGCATTGCCAACTTTCATCTTCCACAAAGCTTTTACTACCTCTCCTCTGTTTGCCAGATCATTCTCCCAAACCCTCTCACTTCACACACCACCTCAACCAAAACACCCTATATCTGCCACTCTATCATCTATGACATTCAATAAACCTTCAAAATACTCACTACATCTCCTTCTCATATCACCACTACTTGTAATCACCTCCCCATTAGCCCCCTTCACCGATGTTCCCATTTGTTCTCTTGTCTTACGCACTTTATTTACCTCCTTCCAAAACATCTTTTCATCCTCCCTAAAATTTAATGATATTCTCTCACCCCAACTCTCATTTGCCCTCTTTTTCACCTCTCTTCACATCTCCCAGTCATTTGCACTATTTCCCTGAAAAATTCGTCCAAATGTCTCTCTCTTCCCTTTCACTAATAATCTTACTTCTTCATCCCACCGCTCACTACCCTTTCTAATCGGCCCACCTCCCATGCTTCTCATGCCACAAGCATCTTTTATGCAAGCCATCAGTGCTTCCCTAAACACACCCCATTCCTCCCCCATTCCCCTTACATCCTTTGCTCTCACCTTTTTCCATTCTGCACTCAGTCTCTTCTGACACTTCCTTACTCCCGTCTCCTTCCCAAGCTTACTTACTCTCACCACTCTCTTCACCCCAACATTCTCTCTTCTTTTCTGAAAACCTCTACAAATCTTCACCTTCGCCTCCACAAGATAATGATCAGACATCCCTCCAGTTGCACCTCTCAGCACATTAACATCCAAAACTCTCTCTTTCGCACAACTATCAGTTAACAGGTAATCCAATAACGCTCTCTGGCCATCTCTCCTACTAATGTACGTATACTTTTGAATATCTCTTTTTACTAGGCATTCCCAATCACCAGTCCTTTTTCAGCACACAAATCTACAAGCTCGTCACCATTTCCATTTATAACACTGAACACCCCATGTGCACCAATTATTCCCTTAACTGCCACATTACTCACCTTTGCATTCAAATCACCCATCAATATAATCCGGTCTCGTGCATGAAAACTACTAACACACTCACTCAGCTGCTCCCAAAACACTTGCCTCTCATGATCTTTCTTCTCATGCCCAGGTGCATATGAACCAATAATCTCCCATCTCTCTCCATCCTCTTTTATTTTTACCCATATCAATCTCGAGTTTACTTTCTTACACTCTTATCACATACTCCCACCACTCCTCTTTCAGGAGTATTGCTACTCCTTCCCTTGCTCTTGTCCTCTCACCAACCCCTGACTTTACTCCCAAAACATTCCCAAACCACTCTTCCCAATTACCCTTGAGCTTCATTTCACTCAGAGCCAAAACATCCAGGTTCCTTTCCTCAAACATGATATCTATCTCTCCTTTTTTCTCATCTTGGTTACATTCAAACAATCATTACAATCCACCCTTGAGCTGCTGATGGCCACACAATAATCATATGATGCAGCAGCCTGCCGAGTATTGTGTGGTCAAGCTAGTAGTGTGGGCACACAAACAATCAGCTCTCAGGAGCAAAAGCCAAAGTAATACCTATAGAAGAAGGAAAGTGAACCAACATTGTAGTGTAGGGCATGGGGGTCAACTTTTGTAGTTAGCATAGGACAATTTATAAGGTGGACCGCTTTCAACTCAGCTTTGTTAAGTAAGGTAGCAGAGCTAGAACCACTCCAAATGTAAGAGCAGTGCTCCATACAAGGATGAATCAGTCCCTTGTATAAATGGAGCTACTGTTCAGAAGAGAAGAAATTTAGACATCTAAACAGGAAACCCAGTTTCTTAGAGGCAGACTTATCTATTCATGTAATGTGGATATAAGAGTTTGTTGTTGGATGGAGAGTTTGGATGTGTTGCAAGAAGTTTGGACCAAGGATGTGGATATTTTATCGGTAGCTGGTAACATGGTTCATTTTTACAGGAAGCGAGAGTCCAGTGTTTGGCCATGAGGGATTCCATGTGGATACTGCCTTAAAGGGCATTAAGGTTATGATGGAAGTTGAGGACTCCCCAAGGCCCAACAAGATCTCAGCACCATATGAGGTTCCACAGTTCCCTATTGAACAGATTGAAGACAAACTTAAGCTTCATCGTCAGCTTAGTGCAATGTTAGTATTAGCTTTGAATTTGTTGTGTTCAATTGTACAGTTTCTGTCAGTTTAATGCAAAGAAAATGTAGGTAAGTAAATGCTACTGTTACCTTAGTATATTTTCAGGGAATTTTTGATAGCAAAACTGGCTGATGTCATTGCATCTTTGACATCAACATAGTACATGGGTAATGTCAGCATGCATGAAGGTAGTTTGAACTAAATTCAAGTTTATTTTAGACAATGCAAATTTAGTATGTGCATAGTGGAAAGCTAAGATCAATACATGATCATAGTTAGTACAAGTTTCTAAGACAGTGGATTGTACATGGTTCATATTTTGATTTTGAAATAGTACAATATGTGGTGTGAGATGGTTTGATTGAGTAAGTAATAATACGGTAAGAGAGATGTGTGGTAATAAAAAGAGTGTAGTTGAGAGAGCAGAAGAGGGTGTTTTGAAATGGTTTGGTCACATGGAGAGAATGAGTGAGGAAAGATTGACAAAGAGGATATATGTGTCAGAAGTGGAGGGAACGAGGAGAAGTGGGAGACCAAATTGGAGGTGGGAAGATGGAGTGAAAAAGATTTTGAGTGATCGGGGCCTGAACATGCAGGAGGGTGAAAGGCATGCAAGGAATAGAGTGAATTGGAATGATGTGGTATACCAGGGTCAACGTGCTGTTAATGGATTGAACCAGGGCATGTGAAGCTTCTGGGGTAAACCATGGAAAGTTGTGTGGGGCCTGGATGTGGAAAGGGAGCTGTGGTTTCAGTGCATTATTACATGACAGCTAGAGACTGAGTGTGAATGAATGTGGCCTTTGTTGTCTTTTCCTAGCGCTACCTCGTGCTCATTTGGGGGGAGGGGGTTGTTATTTCATGTGTGGCGGGGTGGCGATGGGAATGAATAAGGGCAGACAGTATGAATTATGTACATGTGTATATATGTATATGTCTGTGTGTGTATATATATATATATATATATATATATATATATATATATATATATATATATATATATGTATATATGTATACTTGAGATGTATAGGTATGTATATTTGTGTGTGTGGACATGTATGTATATACATGTGTATGGGGTGTGTTGGGCCATTTCTTTCGTCTGTTTCCTTGCGCTACCTCGCTAACACGGGAGACAGCAACAAAGCAAAATAAGTAAATGTATAGTACATGTATAAGCTAAAGTCATCTTATTGCATGGTGAATGTTTGATTGTTCAAGATAAAGCATTGTGCATGGTTGATAGTAGCTTAATTTTGAAATTACATATAAAGTTCAAGATGGTATCAAATGTGAATGGTTGATGGCAGCTTAATTTTGAAATTACTTATAAAGTTCAAGATGGTATCAGCCTAGTAGAAAGTAACATTTTATTGTAGGATTAGTGTTAGCATAGTGCTACATTAGTGTTAGCTTTATGTAAGGATTATGCCTATGTAATGATACTTTAGTAGCAACTTAGACCCTATTTCCTTGTTAGTGTTTTGCCATAGAACTTTGGGGGTTTCAGCTTGATGCAAGAATGATTTTATATCATATTAGTAATGATGATTTTGATGATATCCCTTGGGGATAAGGAAGAAAGAATACTGCCCATGAGTGTCACATGTGTGTAGTAGGTGACTAATAGGGTTGCGAGCAGGGGACTGGAAATCCTTCCCTCCTTTATTACTTTCCAAAAGAAGGAACAGAGGAAAAAAACCAAAGAGGGTCTTTTTACATTAAGGCTGTTTATTGTACTGGACGTTACCTTGCTCATACAAAAAATAGTGATTTTTTGAAAGAGAAAATATAGTATAAGTAGTAATGAAAATAATATCATCATTGTCACTGTTTTTATCATTGTAAGTACAGTATTATTATTATCATTATTTTTTCTATTCATTATACTTGATTGCCATTTCCCGCATCAGCGAGGTAGCGCCAGGAAACAGATGAAGATGGCCCATCCACTCATATACACATACATACACACACACTTAGGCTTCTCTCTCTCTGGAATCATGAAATCGTCTTTTGAAAAGGAAAAATGAGAAGGAAAGGAAGGGAAACTTAGATATTCATAGGTATTTCTTTGTGGTAGATTTTTTTTCCCAGAGCCCACACTTTTCATTTAGAAATATAGCTGTATGAGTCTTATAGCATACCCATTTGAAGAAAAAGTCATAAAAAACAAAGCAAAGAAGAGGTAACCCTTAATGATGACTTTCCTACAGCTCCAGATCATCCTCTTCTGAAGAGACCATAACCAAAGCCACACAACCATTTCCAAATAGTTATTGTTGAACCAGGGTGCTTGTTTAATTCCAAAATTCTTTCTTCCTAATCTAACCTAATGAGAGGTGTCCTCATAAAGGCCAGATGTGATGCTGTTTAGTACTATGCCAGACTTGCCCTCATCCAGGGACCTGTTAAGGGTGAGGCACCAGAAGTTATAGAGGCATAATCTGCTGATAAATGAATTTATTTGTATGAGCTGCTGTTACAACAAAGGTACTATTAACATAAAACGTGATGGGTATTGGCTTCCTATATAGGTAATTTAAATTTTACAGCATAGTACAAGAGTGGTCTTAACTGATAAATATGAATTAGTGAGCTCCTTAGAAGGGAAGGATCTGTATGGAGCTTGAAGTGTTTGGTTTGTTCCAGGTTACTGTTAAATCAGCGCCTAATAAGAATCAACATTGTTTTAAGATTAATGTAACCGTAGTGATTATTAGCATCAGGTTGATATCTCATCAGTGTTACTTGGTGTGTTGTATTTTTCTCTTCAGAGGTCTCATTAGTTTTGGTATCATGCGTTGCAAATTTGTACATGCCCTCACCTTAATGTCTCACAAGTTGCAGTTTAGTATCTCTTTGTGTGACCTTTGTCTTTTAAGTTAACATTGTGTTTCTGTTGTCAGTATAGGATTTGTAGTAGTTTAGTAACAGTTTACCATTAGCAGTGCATTTTTTATTTTGTTAATTTTGCTCATTTCAACTTTTCATACAATACTTTATTGATATATTCTGGCTTTTTTGGTTTCTTTTAGGCTATCATCTTATTACTGGAAGCTGGCATCTTTTGTAAAGTCATCTCATTATCTTCCTGGTTCATCTTGTCTTGATAGATTCACCTTTTTGTCCTGTTATGTGTCACCTTATGATACAAATGTTATCAGCTTTTACAATGAATCAGTGCCAGCTATCTGCCAGTATAGTCACATTAAAGTGGTTATCATCATATTTATACAGCAACATATTTTGTTATTCACATCATCTACAGAAATAATGTCATATAAGAGTGTTATTTCTGATGTGGTACACTATTAATTCATCAGAGCTGTTGAGCGAACATCTAAATATGAGCCATCAGAAACTGCTGTGGATGAGGAAGATGCAAAAGTTTTTGAACTGGATGAGGCTGATTACACCCCCCATTACCAGCGGGTCTTCATTAGTGGTGAAGAAACAGCTAGTGTAAGTTACTTTTCATTTGCACGCTTCCTTTTTTTTATCTTTGTTATGTTTTCAATTGTCACATACTCATACCTCACTCTTAATGCTATCTGCCAAAGTAGGTAGCTTCCAGTGCATCATTATTTTCTTGCCACTGTAGAATCTAACTTGCTAGTTTGTATGTGCTGCTGGCTGTAAAGGTGACCCACTGCTTGTATCATTTGATTGCATCACTGATTCATCATACAACAGCAGTGCTAATTACTCTTCAGAGCCTTTGTTGTATTGTACTGTACAGAGGTTTTTGCCATACACAAACAAACTTTCGTATAAGTTCACCATTTCCCACCTGAGAGGGATAGCATGGAGAAGAGTGACTGAGCCTTATTGAAAAATATCTTTGTTTGGTTCCTTGCTGTCTTTTTTTTCTTTTGGAAACTACAGGTTGAGCATCCTTAATCCAAAAATCTGAAATTCTCCAAAATCCAAAGTTTTTGAGTGGCAACATGACGAAACAAGTGGAAAATTTCACACCTGACGTCACTTGCCCATTCTGGGCACTGATGTTCTGTAGGCACCAGTTTGTTACAAGCCATCATCACTACCAGACCTGCGTGCATTACTCACTGTATTTTTTGCTTATTCTCTAGTCTGTGGTACAAAGATATTGTTGAAGATATCATGAAGGCCAGTAGATGATATGGCTCCAGTTGTTCATTCACTGACCGATAGTGAAATAGCTGAAATGGTTCTAAATCAAGGTGATCATGATAATAGAGACATTGAAGATGACTTTATTAACACCACAGAAAAAGTGTATGATGGACTTATTAAAGGACTAGAGCAGTGTGCATTCATAACAAAACAAGAAATCACATCAGTTTATAAGATCAAGGAGAGACTTGTAAGACAAAACCATTGTTAATGAGGCAGATGACTCTGAAGGAAATGTTTAAAAAGCCATCCAGCAGGATGTCTCCTCATCCCTAGTGGACCAACTTCCTGATCCCTCAACTTCTGATGTTCCTTCTCACAATGATGTCAACAGTGATATACCCTCCCTCTCAAGTTTCTCAGGTCATATGTAGTTTTAGTGTTTGTTGGTGCATTTATATTCTTTTGTAAGCAGAGATCAAATTTTTTGTAAGGGCAAAGCATTATTTTCATGTGAAATCTGAATTTCATATCCAGCTAAAATGCCATGCTTGAATGTAACATGAGCAGCAACATTATTGCATTAAAATTTTTCTCACAGTTAGTTATCATTACATTTACAGCCACCTGTAATTATCATGAATTAATTGCTTATTAATTTTTATATCTCAAATAAAACATAGAAAATAAGATATTGTGTACTGTAGCCTTTTAATCAAAACACAGCATCGTAGGTGGAAACTGAAGACCTGCAGTTGTTTATTGTTGTTAATGTTTAACAGCTGATACAGGTTTTCTGAAGAAGCTACTTAGTTACCCTAAACACATTATTTTTCGATATATTGATGGTCTTTCATATTTTTTTATACTATTGAGTACTTATGTGTGAATAAGTTTAAGAAAATGATTGCTTATCAGGAGCATTTAGATTCAGTTAGGAATGAAGTTGATGCCAAACAACCACAGATTGTTCACATGGGCAGCTGAGGCTGTGACACCTTAGCTTTCTGATGGTTCATGCACAAAATTATTAAGAATGTCGTATAAATTACCTTCAGGCTATGTAAGGTGTACGTATATGAAACATAAATGGATTTTATGTTTAGACTTGGGTCCCACCCCCTAGATATCTTATTATGTATATGTAGATATTCCAAAATACGAAAAGATCCAAAATCCGAAACACTTCTGGTCCTAGGCATTTCGGACAAGGGATACTCAAGCTTTTATTACTAAAGGGAAGGATATCAAGCACTCCAAGCAAACACAGCTTCAGTATGAAATGAAGATTGTTGATTGAGTTTATGAATGTTATTGTTATTAGTAGTTACAGTAGGTAGTAGGCAGGCACTGACTAGAGAGGAACTACCATTTGAGTGTCAGGAGATATAGCAGTGACAGCTCAGTGTGCCATCATTTTGGTGGCTGTCACCTTCCCATTCCTGGCCCAGGTTGCCTTCTTGCCTTCAACCTTATGGGTTGCTGGAATTCAGTCCACAAGCTCAAACTTCCTCTCCATTTTATAATTAATCCATAAGAACATGCAATGAGCAATTCAAACTGTTTTTCTGTACCATAAGAATGCGGTCCTGTCTGTCTGTAGACATTCTGAGTAAATTATCAGATGTATGACGGCTAACCTCCATACACATTTGCCAATTAATCATCCATGTCCATGGCAGAATAGACCTATATGTACCTTCCCCAGTTGCTTCACACATCTTGGTTCAGTCCATTGACAGTGTGTCACCCCTTGCATACCACATTGCTCTAGTTCACTCTGTTACATGCTCAGCTTTCTCTCTCCTGCATGCTCAGGCCCTAAGAACTCAAAATCATTTTCATCCTGCTGTCTCCAATTTGGTTTTCCCCTTTTTGTCCCCTCCATTTCTGACATACTTATATGTATCCTCTTTGACAACCTTTTCTCACTCATTCTTTTCATGTGTCTGCATTATTTAAATGTTACCCCCCTGTTTACCACATTGCTCCAGTTAACTCTGTTACATGCTCACCTTTCACTTTCCTGCATGTTCAGGCCCTGGGCACTCAAAATTCCTCCTTTTCCAGTTTGGTGTCCTCCTTGTTATTGTCCTCATGTATCCTCTGTCAACCTCTCTTCATTCATTCTCTCCATATATCATATATTCACGTCATTTCAGTGCACTCTCTTTTACTCTCTCAACCATACTCTTTTTATTACCACACCTCTTTGTTACCTGGAGTTGCTTTATTAATCAACCCTTCTCACACTACATATTTTTCTCAAACATTTAGCTTCCAACACATTCACCCTCTCAACATTTTTTGGGACCAAAATACTTTCAAACAAGCCCATTTTTTCCCTGTCAGATAGAGACCTTGTTTTCCACACTCATTTATTAATGCTTCCAGAATCTTTGACCCCTTATCCACCCTGTGACTTACTTATGCTTCCATGGTTGCTGTGTCCACTTGCAGGTATCTAAAACAGTTCACTTCCTCCAAGTTTTTCCCATTCTAATGCATATCCCCATCTAACCTGTCTCTTTTTACTGCTAAACTTAATAACCTTGCTTTTATTCATATCACCTCTCAACTTTCACCACTCACACATTTTCCCAAAGTCAGACACCAACTTCCGTAGTTTCTTGCTCAGACCGTCAACGAGCTCTGTTTCATCAGCAAACAGCAACTGATTCACTCTCCAGAATGCATCTTACCCCCTACAGACTGCATACCTGCCCCTTTCTTCAAGACTTGCATTTATCTCCCTCTCCACCCTATTCATAAACAAGTAAAATAAACATGGTGCCATAACACACCCCTGCCACAGAACCTCCTTCACTTGGGACCATTCACCCACCTCTCTCCCTACTTGAACACATGCCTTACTGTATTGATAAAAATACTTTACTGCTTGTAGTAGCTTTCTACCCATACCATATATTCGTAAAATCAGCCACAAAGCATCTCTATCAACCCTATCATATGCATACTTCAGATCCATAAATGCCACATACAGATCTTTCTTTTTAAGTATTACACATATACATTTTTCAAGGCAAACACTTGATCTGCATATCCTTTACCACTCCTAAAAGTAACTGTCTGATGCTTTGAGCATACTATCAGTCACTTAGTCACCACTCTTCTGTACAATTTACTAGGTACGCTTAACAATGCTATGCCTCTATTGTGTATACAATGGCACTGTACATATATTTTGCCAATCCTTAGGAGCCTTATCATGATCCATATGTCTATTGGAAACCATAGCTAATCCTATCCCTGGGGATAGGGGAGAAAGAATACTTCCCATGCATTCCTCACGTGAAACAGAAGGAGTCATACGGGGAGTGCTCATCCTCCTCGAAGGCTTAGATTGGGGTGTCTAAATGTGTGTGGATGTAACCAAGATGAGAAAAAAGGAGAGATAGGTAGTATGTTTGAGGAAAGGAACCTGGATGTTTTGGCTCTGAGTGAAATGAAGCTCAAGGGTAAAGGGGAAGAGTAGTGTGGGAATGTCTTGGGAGTAAAATCGGGGGTCGGTGAGAGGACAAGAGCAAGGGAAGAAGTAGCACTACTCCTGAAACAGGAGTGGTGGGAGTATGTGATAGAATGTAAGAAAGTAAACTCTAGATTGATATGGGTAAAACTGAAAGTTGATGGAGAGAGATGGGTGATTATTGGTGCATATGCACCTGGGCATGAGACGAAAGATCATGAGAGGCAAGTGTTTTGGGAGCAACTGAGTGAGTGTGTTAGTAATTTTGATGCATGAGACCGGGTTATAGTGATGGGTGATTTGAATGCAAAGGTGAGTAATGTTGCAGTTGAGGAAATAATTGGTATACATGGGTTGTTCAGTGTTGTAAATGGAAGTGGTGAAGAGCTTGTAGATTTGTGTGCTGAAAAAAGACTGGTGATTGGGAATACCTGGTTTAAAAAGAGATATACATAAGTATACGTATGTAAGTAAGAGAGATGGCCAGAGAGCGTTATTGGATTACGTGTTAATTGATAGGCACGTGAAAGAGAGACTTTTGGATGTTAAAGTGCTGAGAGGTGTGGCTGAAGGGATGTCTGATCATTATCTTGTGGAGGCGAAGGTGAACATTTGTAGAGGTTTTCAGAAAAGAAGAGAGAATGTTGGGGTGAAGAAAGAGGTAAGAGTAAGTGAGCTTGGGAAGGAGACTTGTGTGAGGAAGTACAAGGAGAGACTGAGTGCAGAATGGAGAGAGGTGAGAGCAAAGGATGTAAGGGGAGTGGAGGAGTAATGGGATGTATTTAGGGAAGTAGTGATGATTTGCGCAAAAGATGCTTGTGTCATGAGAAGCATGGGAGGTGGTTAGATTAGAAAGGGTAGTGAGTGGTGTGATGAAGAAGTAAGATTATTAGTGAAAGAGAAGAGAGAGGCATTTGGACAATTTTTGCAGGGAAATAATGCAAATGACTGGGAGTTATATAAAAGAAAGAGGCAGGAGGTCAAGAGAAAGGTGTAAGAGGTGAAAAAGAGGGCAAATGAGAGTTGGGGTGAGAGAATATCATTAAATTTTAGGGAGAATAAAAAGATGTTTTGGAAGGAAGTAAATAAAGTGCATAAGACAAGAGAACAAATAGAAACATTGGTGAAGGGGGCTAATGGGAAGCAGATAACAAGTAGTGGTGATGTGAGAAGGAGATGGAGTGAGTATTTTGAAGGTTTGTTGAATATGTTAGATGATAGAGTGGCAGATATAGGGTGTTTTGGTTGAGGTGATGTGTGAAGTGAGGGGGTCAGGGAGAATGATTTGGTAAACAGAGAAGAGGTAGTAAAAGGTTTGTGGAAGATGAAAGCTGGCAAGGCAGCAGGTTTGGATGGTACTGCAGTGGAACTTATTAAATAAGGGGGTAACTGTGTTTTTGACTGGTTGGTAAGGATATTCAATGTATGTATGACTCATGGTGAGGTGCCTGAGGATTGGCGGAATGCTTGCATAGTGTCATTGTACAAAGGCAAAGGGGATAAAGGTGAGTGCCTAAATTACAGAGGTATAAGTTTGTTGAGTATTCCTGGGAAATTATATGAAAGGGTATTGATTTAGAGGGTGAAGGCATGTACAGAGCATCAGATTGGGGAAGAGCAGTGTGGTTTCAGAAGTGGTAGAGGATGTGTGGATCAGGTGTTTGCTTTGAAGAATGTATGGGAGAAATACTTAGAAAAACAAATGGATTTGTATGTAGCATTTATGGATCTCGAGAAGGCATATGATAGAGTTGATAGAGATGCTTTGTGGAAGGTATTGATAATATATGGTGTGGGAGGCAAGTTGTTAGAAGCAGTGAAAAGTTTTATCGAGGATGTAAGGCATGTGTATGAGTAGGAAGAGAGGAAAGTAATTGGTTCTCAGTGAATGTCGGTTTGTGGCAGGGGTGCATGATGTCTCCATGGTTGTTTAATTTGTTTATGGATGGTGTTGTTAGGGAGGTGAATGTAAGAGTTTTGGAGAAAGGGGCAAGTATGCAGTCTATTGTAGATGAGAGAGCTTGGGAAGTGAGTCAGTTGTTGTTCGCTGATGATACAGCGCTGGTGGCTGATTCATGTGAGAAACTGCAGAAGCTGGTGACTGAGTTTGGTAAAGTGTGTGAAAGAAGAATGCTGAGAGTAAATGTGAATGAGCAAGGTTATTAGGTTCAGTAGGGTTGAGGGACAAGTCAATTGGGAGGTAAGTTTGAATGGAGAAAAACTGGAGGAAGTGAAGTGTTTTAGATATCTGGAAGTGGATCTGGCAGCGGATGGAACCATGGAAGCGGAAGTAAGTCACAAGGTGGGGTAGGGGGCAAAAGTTCTGGAAGTGTTGAAAAATGTGTGGAAGGTGAGAGCATTATCTCAGAAAGCAAAAATGGGTATGTTTGAAGGAATAGCAGTTCTAACAATGTTATATGGTTGCGAGGTGTGGGCTATAGATAGGGTTGTGTGGAAGAGGGTGGATGTGTTGGAAATGAGATGTTTGAGGACAATATGTGGTGTGAGGTGGTTTGATCGAGTAAGAAATGAAAGGGTAAGAGAGATGTGTGGAAATAAAAGAGTGTGATTAAGAGAGCAGAAGAGAGTGTTTTGAAATGGTTTGGTCACATGGGGAGAATGAGTGAGAAAAGATTGACAAAGAGGATATATGTGTCAGAGGTGGAGGGAACGAGAAGTGGGAGACCAAATTGGAAGTGGAAAGATGGAGTGAAAAAGATTTTGAGCGATTGGAGCCTGAACATGCATGCGGGTGAAAGGCGTGCAAGGAATAGAGTGAATTGGAACGATTTGGTATACCGGGGTCGACATACTGTCAATTGATTGAACCAGGGCATGTGAAGCGTCTAGGGTAAACCGTGGAAAGTTTTGTGGGGCCTGGATGTGGAAAGGGAGCTGTGGTTTTGGTGCATTATACATGACAGCTAGAGACTGAGTGTGAACAAATGTGGCCTTTGTTGTCTTTTCCTAGTGCTACCTCTCGCACATGTGGGGGGAGGGGGTTGTTATTTCATGTGTGGCGGGGTGGTGATGGGAATGAATAAAGGTAGCAAGTATGAATTGTGTACATGTGTATATATGTATATGTCTGTGTATGAATATATATGTATACATTGAAATGTATAGGTATGTGTATGTGCACATGTGGACATGTATGTATATACATGTGTATGCTGTTGGGTTGGGCATTCTTTCGTCTCTTTCCTTGCGCTACCTCACTAATGTGGGAGACAGAAACAAAGTATGATAAGTATAAATAAGCTAACCAATTATTAACAGTCACACTCTTAAGAAATTCAAGTGCAGTACTGTCAACTTCAGCCGCCTTGCCACATTTCACCTTATGCAAAGCTTTCACCACATCTCTCTCCACTAAAGCACTTTTCATGACTCACTTTCATACTCTTCTGACCAAAATACCTTAAAGCCGCTACCCTGTCATCAATCACATTCAACAGTCCTTTAAAGTCCAGATGCTCCTCAACTTATGATGGGGTTACATTCTGAGAAACCCATTGTAAGTTGAAAATTTTGTAAGTTGAAAATACATTTAATACTGTTTATATGACTTACTGAACATCATAGCTTAGTCTAGCTTACCTTAAGCATTCTTGGAACACTTACATTAGCCTACATTTGGACAAAATCATCTAACACAAAGCTTGTTTTATGATAAAGTGTTGAATATCGCACCATTGTAAAGTTGAAAAATCATAAATCAAACCATCTTGAGTTGGGCAGCATCTGTTCTTGTTCCATCTCCTGAAGAGGAAAGGAGACATCATTGTTATAAACAGAATTAAGGCTAGTACCATTCCTTGCATCACTTTGGAATGAATATCTACAGACATAGTTCCATTTGCTACTATTCTGAATTTTTGTAAGTCCAAGACTCTTTCCTCTTTGTTCCATTAACCTATTATATCTTACAAGTTTTGTTTCAGTACTTACTCTCATGGTATTCTGTAGCTGTATCTATCCATCTGTATCTCTGATGCTTGTTCCATTCTAGAACTCCCACGCTAGGGTGATTACAGCAATTAAGTCTCCATAACTAGTGAACTCTATTGCCACTTCTTAGCTGTAAGTGCCTCACCCTAATCAGGCCACTGGAAGAGGGCAAGTCTAGCGCAGTGTTTGCAGAGGCTCTTACCTTCTCTTCCTACTGACAACTACTTAGTACTCCTGTCTGATATTTCTACCTATTACTTCTACCTGATTCTCCTTCCTAAATGTTCCTACTCAGTACTTCTGTCTATTGCTCCTACAATTTTTCCAAAAAGCTGGGCTAGCATATAATGCTCACCACAGGAAAATGTATAGTTATGAAAAATAAGCTGTGTGAATTAAGTGTTGTGATGTGTTATGTGTGACAAGGAGATACTTTATGATAATTTCTTTTTAATAAATTTTCCAAAATCGATAGATTCCTACATACCTAAAACCATATAAAGAATGGATCATGATGAAAACTTAACAGAAAGATGCCAAGTCAGCAGTTGAATATAGTCAGCAAGAACCATGCTGTTTCAGTTACAGCCTGATTGTAAAGGACAGGTATCACATCATAGATAAAATGGGTAGTATACCTCCAAGGAATGCAACAATTAGCTTATATCTATGCTATAGATAAATATAGCTAGATGGAAAAGCTTATTCTTAATAATATCAACACACAAAGTTATGTCCTGTATATGATCAGTAAATAATGAAGTAAGCCACTATGTCTCTGTTTTGCTATTGTTTTCATTGCTGCTGCTGTAGTTAATCTTGCCAAACATCATAGCAAAGTCAATAAAAACAGTGTCCATTCTCTTTCTCTACATCAGAGTTTTGTGGAAGGTGTTGTAATGAGTTGATAGTGAAGTTTGCATACTTTGCTTTGGTGTAAATCCTTGCTGGCCTTTATTAAATGGTTGTTTTTGATCAGTTGTTCAAGTATGTGTCCTTTTTTATTACTCTTTCATAGACTTAACAGAGATAAAAGAATACAACAGACAGAGTCACATAGTCAGAAATGTTTTTAAGGAAGCAGGTTTCATTGTCAATCAGGAAAAATCTTGACTTGTTCCAAAACAGAAATTCTTATTCTTAGGATTAGCTGGTGCTTCCAAACAAGTTTGCTTCACGTGTTAGGGGACAAGGCTCCAGTTTATACAGAAACATCTTGTCCCTCTAGATCATAAAGTTGTTTCTGATTAGGTAAAGCATCTGCAAGAAAGCTCAGATTTAAAGGTGGGTGTATGATATAGCAAAGTTACTGGCCAGAAGAATGGTACTGTGGATTGATAGTTCTTTTCAGTAAAGTAGTGAGATATAGTAAGAGATATACCCAAAGAGCTTTGCACAGCTTTAAAATATTGGACCTACAAGGCTACAAGGAAAATCTGCAGAAAGCAAGGGCATAGAGAGCACTTGTAGACCATCAGAATGTTTGGACAGACTGGATGAGACAATCATTCATCAGAGGGTCACAAGAAGCAAGTTGTGTTGATAGTAAGAAGGTATCAGTGGTTATATATACAGAGGGTCACAAAAAGCAAGAGGTTCAGAGTTGTGTTGACATATCAGTAAGAAGTTATCATTGGTTACAGATAGGACAGGGAGATTATTTTATTGACAGCACCACAGAAAGAATATCTATCCATTGTCATGTATTCTGTGATGAACTTTGATAGGTAAAATAGAGGTAGCCAATCACAGCACGTAATGATGGTGCAGATTTTTATGTGAATTATGAAAGTAACAGAAAAATTACTTTGATATTGTTAACAGTTTATCGTCATGACTATATTTTTTTACTTACAACAAACCATCCCTCAAATGATCTTAGTTTAGTTCTCATTTTCTTGATGAAATTTTTATTGGGATTTTGTTGTGCTATAACTTTAAATATGAAATAAAGAGCTATTTCAAACAAAGTGATTTCTATCACATGTTTTTTATTATGATTTCATTATTTGTGATTGAGCAGATGCCAGACATTACCAACTAGGTTTTGTAATAACTTTGATTTTTACCCTTCTGTGCTATCTCAGGATAATCCAGAGACCAAGAGAAAGGTAAGACAAGTGATCTTGCTTGAATTGAGTAGTTTGCTTTTACTTGATTTACTCTTTCTTAGGTTTTAGTTGTGTTTTGGTTGATTGTTTTTAGCTGTCACTTGTATGTAGTGGATCAGATATTTTTTTCATATGTTAGCTGAGATGCCATGGGCAGCTGAGGTTTCTAGAAAAGAAGAGAGAATGTTGGGGAGAAGCGAGCAGTTAGAGTAAATGAGCTTGGAAAGGAGACCTGTGTGAGGAAGCACCAGGAGAAGTTGAGTGTAGAATGGCAAAAGGTGAGAGCAAATGACGTGAAGGGAGGGAAGGGATGAGGGAAGAATGGGATGTATTTAGGGAAGCAGTGATGACTTACTCAAAAGATGCATGTGGGATGAGAAAGATGGGAGGTGGGCAGATTAGAAAGGTTAGTGAGTGGTGGGATGAAGTAAAGTTGTTAGTGAAAGAGAAAAGAGAGGTGTTTGGACGATACTTGCAGTTAAGTAGTGCTAATGACTGGGAAATGTATAAAAGAAAGCAACAGGAGGTTGGGAAAGGGGTGCAAGGGGTGAAAGGGGAGGGCTGGTGAGAGTTGGCATGGGGGAGTATCATTGAGTTTTAATGAGAATAAAAGATGTTTTGGAAGGAGGTAAATGGCATGCATGTTACAAGAGAGCAAATAGAAACATTGGTGAGGGGGCAGGTAGGGAGGTAGTAACAGGGGGTGATGGAGTGAGAAGGAGATGATGAATGTGTTTGATGGAGTGGCTGATGTGGGGTGTTTTGGTTGGGGTAGTGTGAGAAGTGAAAGGGTCAGGGAGAGTGGTTTGGTAGAGAGAGAAGAGGTAGTGAAAGCTTTGTAGAAGATGGAATCCAGCAGAGTGGCGGATTAGGATGTTATTGCAGTGGAGTTTATTAAGTGCAGGGAGGGGAGGAGGGGGGCTGTGTTGTTGATTGCTTGTTAAGGATATTCATTGTATGTGTGGATCATGGTGAGGTGCCTGAGGATTAGCAGAATGCATGCATGGTGCCATTGTACAGCAGCAGAGGGGATGAGAGTGGGTGTTCAAACCACAGAGGCATAAGTTTGCTGGGTGTTCCTGAGAAATTATATGGGAGGGTATTGATTGAGAGTGTGGAGGCATGTACAGAGCATCAGACTGAGGAAGAGCAGTGTGGTTTCATAAGTAGTAGAGGGTGTGTGGATCAAGTGTTTGCTTTGAAGAATGTATGTGAGTAATACTTAGAAAAACAGATGGATTTGTATGTAGCATTTATGGATCTGCAGTGGGTATGTGGTAGGGCTGATAGAGAGGAAGGTTTTAGAGTATATGGTGTGGGAAGTAAGTTGCTAGAAGCAGTGAAAAGTTTTTACCAAGGATGTAAGGCATGTGTATGAGTAGGAAGAGAGGAAAGTAATTGGTTCCCAGTGAATGTTGGTTTGCAGCAGGGGTGTGTGTTGTCCCCATGGTTGTTTAATTTGTTTATAGATGGGGCTCTTAGGGAGGTGAATGCAAAAGTTTTGGAGAGAGGGGTGAGTGTGCAGTTTGTTATGGATGAGAGGGCCTTCATCCATTCCTGTCTACCCTGTCCCACAGGAAAATAGCATCACTATCCCCTGCTTCAGTGAGGTAGTGCCAGGAATACAGACAAAAAGGCCATATTCATTCACACTCAGTCTCTAACTGTTGTATGTAATGCACCAAAACCACAGCTCTCTATCCACATCCAGGCCCCACAGACTTTTCCTGGTTTACCCCATACGCTTTACATGCTCTGGTTAAGTCCTGTGACAGCACATTGACCCTGGTAAACCACATTGTTCCAGTGCATTCTATTCCTTACACACCTCTCACTCTCCAGTATCTTCAGGCCCCGATTGCTCAAAATTTTTTTCAGTCCATCCTTCCACCTTCAGTTTGGTCTCCCGCTTCTCCTTGTTCCCTCCACCTCTGATACATATATCCTCTCTGTCAATCTTTCCTCACTTATACTCTCCATATGTCCAAACCAATTCAGCGCACCCTTTTCTGCTCTCTCAACAAAACTCTTTGTATTTCCACACATCTCTCATACCCTTACATTACTTACTTGATCAAACCACCTCACACCACATATTGTCCTCAAACATCTCATTTCCAACACATCCAACCTCCTCTCCACAACTCTATAGCCCATGCCTCGCAACCATATAACATTGTTGGAAATACTATTCCTTCAAACATACCCATTTTTGCTGTACGAGATAATGTTCTCTCCTTCCACACATTCTTCATTGCTCCCAGAACCTGCGCCCCCTCCCCCACCCTGTGACTCACTTCCACTTTTATATATATACATCTATATATATATACATATATATATATATATATATATATATATATATATATATATATATATATATATATATATATTTTTTTTTTTTTATACTTTGTCGCTGTCTCCCGCGTTTGCGAGGTAGCGCAAGGAAACAGACGAAAGAAATGGCCCCCCCCATACACATGTATATACACACGTCCACACACGCAAATATACATACCTACACAGCTTTCCATGGTTTACCCCAGACGCTTCACATGCCTTGATTCAATCCACTGACAGCACGTCAACCCCGGTATACCACATCGCTCCAATTCACTCTATTCCTTGCCCTCCTTTCACCCTCCTGCATGTTCAGGCCCCGATCACACAAAATCTTTTTCACTCCATCTTTCCACCTCCAATTTGGTCTCCCTCTTCTTCTTGCTCCCTCCACCTCCGACACATATATCCTCTTGGTCAATCTTTCCTCACTCATCCTCTCCATGTGCCCAAACCACTTCAAAACACCCTCTTCTGCTCTCTCAACCACGCTCTTTTTATTTCCACACATCTCTCTTACCCTTACGTTACTCACTCGATCAAACCACCTCACACCACACATTGTCCTCAAACATCTCATTTCCAGCACATCCATCCTCCTGCGCACAACTCTATCCATAGCCCACGCCTCGCAACCATACAACATTGTTGGAACCACTATTCCTTCAAACATACCCATTTTTGCTTTCCGAGATAATGTTCTCGACTTCCACACATTCTTCAAGGCCCCCAGAATTTTCGCCCCCCTCCCCCACCCTATGATCCACTTCCGCTTCCATGGTTCCATCCGCTGCCAGATCCACTCCCAGATATCTGAAACACTTCACTTCCTCCAGTTTTTCTCCATTCAAACTCACCTCCCAATTGACTTGACCCTCAACCCTACTGTACCTAATAACCTTGCTCTTATTCACATTTACTCTTAACTTTCTTCTTCCACACACTTTACCAAACTCAGTCACCAGCTTCTGCAGTTTCTCACATGAATCAGCCACCAGCGCTGTATCATCAGCGAACAACAACTAACTCACTTCCCAAGCTCTCTCATCCCCAACACACTTCATATATATATATATATATATATATATATATATATATATATATATATATATATATATATATCACTTTCCTCTCTTCCTACACGTACACATGCCTTACATCCTCGATAAAAACTTTTCACTGCTCCTAACAACTTGCCTTTCACACCATATATTCTTAATACCTTCCACAGAGCATCTCTATCATCTCTATCATATGCCTTCTCCAGATCCATAAATGCTACATACAAATCCATTTGCTTTTCTAAGTATTTCTCACATACATTCTTCAAAGCAAACACCTGATCCACACATCCTCTACCACTTCTGAAACCACACTGCTCTTCCCCAATCTGATGCTCTGTACATGCCTTCACCCTCTCAATCAATACCCTCCCAGTGAATGTAGGTTTGCAGCAGGGGTGTGTGATGTCTCCATGGTTGTTTAATTTGTTTATGGATGGGGTTGTTAGGGAGGTGAATGCAAGAGTTTTAGAAAGAGGGGCAAGTATGAAGTCTGTTGGGGATGAGAGAGCTTGGGAAGTGAGTCAGTTGTTGTTCGCTGATGATACAGCGCTGGTGGCTGATTCATGTGAGAAACTGCAGAAGCTGGTGACTGAGTTTGGTAAAGTGTGTGAAAGAAGAAAGTTAAGAGTAAATGTGAATAAGAGCAAGGTTATTAGGTACAGTAGGGTTGAGGGTCAAGTCAATTGGGAGGTGAGTTTGAATGGAGAAAAACTGGAGGAAGTGAAGTGTTTTAGATATCTGGGAGTGGATCTGGCAGCGGATGGAACCATGGAAGCGGAAGTGGATCATAGGGTAGGGGAGGGGGCGAAAATTCTGGGAGCCTTGAAGAATGTGTGGAAGTCGAGAACATTATCTCGGAAAGCAAAAATGGGTATGTTCGAAGGAATAGTGGTTCCAACAATGTTGTATGGTTGCGAGGCGTGGACTATGGATAGAGTTGTGCGCAAGAGGATGGATGTGCTGGAAATGAGATGTTTGAGGACAATGTGTGGTGTGAGGTGGTTTGATCGAGTAAGTAACGTAAGGGTAAGAGAGTTGTGTGGAAATAAAAAGAGCGTGGTTGAGAGAGCAGAAGAGGGTGTTCTGAAATGGTTTGGTCACATGGAGAGAATGAGTGAGGAAAGATTGACCAAGAGGATATATGTGTCGGAGGTGGAGGGAACGAGGAGAAGAGGGAGACCAAATTGGAGGTGGAAAGATGGAGTGAAGAAGATTTTGGGTGATTGGGGCCTGAACATGCAGGAGGGTGAAAGGAGGGCAAGGAATAGAGTGAATTGGAGCGATGTGGTATACCGGGGTTGACGTGCTGTCAGTGGATTGAATCAGGGCATGTGAGGCGTCTGGGGTAAACCATGGAAAGCTGTGTAGGTATGTATATTTGCGTGTGTGGACGTATGTATATACATGTGTATGGGGGTGGGTTGGGCCATTTCTTTCGCCTGTTTCCTTGCGCTACCTCGCAAACGCGGGAGACAGCGACAAAGCAAAAAAAAAAAATATATATATATGTATATATATATATATATATATATATATATATATATATATATATATATATATATATATATATATATATATATCGGAAAGCAAAAATGGGTATGTTTGAAGGAATAGTGGTTCCAACAATGTTGTATGGTTGCGAGGCGTGGGCTATGGATAGAGTTGTGCGCAGGAGGGTGGATGTGCTGGAAATGAGATGTTTGAGGACAATGTGTGGTGTGAGGTGGTTTGATCAAGTAAGTAACGTAAGGGTAAGAGAGATGTGTGGAAATAAAAAGAGTGTAGTTGAGAGAGCAGAAGAGGGTGTTTTGAAATGGTTTGGGCACATGGAGAGAATGAGTGAGGAAAGATTGACCAAGAGGATATATGTGTCGGAGGTGGAGGGAACGAGGTGAAGTGGGAGACCAAATTGGAGGTGGAAAGATGGAGTGAAAAAGATTTTGTGTGATCGGGGCCTGAACATGCAGGAGGGTGAAAGGAGATCAAGGAATAGAGTGAATTGGATCGATGTCGTATACCGGGGTTGATGTGCTGTCAGTGGATTGAATCAGGGCATGTGAAGCGTCTGGGGTAAACCATGGAAAGCTGTGTAGGTATGTATATTTGCGTGTGTGGACGTGTATGTATATACATGTGTATGGGGGTGGGTTGATCCATTTCTTTCATCTGTTTCCTTGCGCTACCTCGCAAATGCGGGAGACAGTGACAAAGCAAAAAAAAAAAATATATATATATATATATATTTTTTATTCATTAATTATACTTTGTCGCTGTCTCCCGTGTTAGTGAGGTAGCACAAGGAAATAGACGAAAGAATGACCCAACCCACCAACATACACATATATATACATACATATATGCACACGCACATATACATACCTATACATTTCAACGTATACATGTAGATATACGTACAAAGACATATACATATATACACATGTACATAATTCATACATGCTCCTTTACTCATTTCCGCTGCCACCCCACCACACATGAAATAACCCACTCCCCCCGCAAGCACATGAGATAGAGCTAGGAAAAGATAATAAAGGCCACATTCCTTCACACTTCTACTGTAGCTGTCATGTATAATGCACCGAAACCACAGCTCCCTTTCACATCTAGGCCCCACAAAACTTTCCATGGTTTACCCCAGATGCTTCACATGCCCTGGTTCAATCCATTGATAGCATGTCGACCCCGGTATACCACATCGTTCCAATTCACTCTATTCCTTGCACACCTTTCACCCTCCTGCATGTTCAGGCCCTGATCACTCAAAATCTTTTTCTCTATACTTTCCACCTCCAATTTGGTCTCCCACTTCTCCTCGTTCAGTCCCCCTCTGACACATATATCCTCTTTGACAATCTTTCCTCACTCATTCTCTCCATGTGACCAAACCATTTCAATACACCCTCTTCTGCTCTCTAAACCACACTCTTTTTATTACGACACATCTCTCTTACCCTTTCATTACTTACTCGATCAAAGAAAAAAGCTGAGAGTAAATGTGAATAAGAGCAAGGTTTTTGGTACAGTAGGGTTGAGGGATAGGTCAATTGGGAGGTAAGTTTGAATTGAGAAAAACTGGAGGAAGTGAAGTGTTTTAGATATCTGGGAGTGGATTTGGCAGCGGATGGAATCATGGAAGCGGAAGTGAATCATAGGGTGGTGGAGGGGGCGAAAGTTCTGGGAGCGTTGAAGAATGTGTGGAAGTCGAGAACATTATCTCGGAAAGCAAAAATGGGTATGTTTGAAGAAATAGTGGTTCCAACAATGTTATATGGTTGCAAGGTATGGGTTATAGATAGAGTTGTGTGGAGGAGGGAGGATGTGCTGGAAATAAGATGTTTGAAGACAATATGTGGTGTGAGGTGGTTTGATCGAGTAAGTGATAATAGGGTAAGAGAGATGTGTGGTAATAAAAGGAGTGTGGTTGAGAAAGCAGAAGGGGGTGTTTTGAAGTGGTTTGATCACATGGAGAGAATGAGTGAGGAAAGATTGACCAAGAGGATATATGTGTCAGAGGTGGAGGGAATGAGGAGAACTAAAGGCATTCAAGGAATAGAGTGAATTGGAATGATGTGGTATACCGGAGTTGATGTGCTGTCAATGGATTGAACCAGGGCATGTGAAGTGTCTGGGGTAAACCATGGAATGTTCTGTGGGGCCTGGATGTGGAAAGGGAGCTGTGGTTTTGGTGCATTATTGCAAGACAGCTAGAGAGTGAGTGTGAATGAATGTGGCCTTTGTTGTCCTATCCTACTGCTACCCACACACATGAAGAGGGAGGGGGTTGTTATTTCATGTGTGGCAGGGTGGTGATGGGAATGAATAAAGGCAGACAGTATGAATTATGCACATGTGTATATATGTATATGACTGTGTGTGTATATATATGTATACGTTGAGATGCATATGTATGTATATTTGCGTGTGTGGACGTGTATGTATATACATGTGTATGTGGGTGGGTTGGGCCATTCTTTCATCTGTTTCCTTGTGCTACCTCGCTAACGCAGGAGACAGCGACAAAGCAAAATATATATATATTGGAAAGGATCACAATTTTGCGCGTGATCAAGATATTCCTATGAGTCCACGGGGAAAATGAAACACGATAAGTTCCCAAGTGCACTTTCGTGTAATAATCACATCATCAGGGGAGACACAAGAGAGAAATAAGTCAGTTGATATACATCGGACAATTGCATGTTTTCCAAATGGCGTTCTAGTGTAGGAAGAGAGGAAAGTGATTGGTTCTCAGTGAATGTAGGTTTGCGGCAGGGGTGTGTGATGTCTCCATGGTTGTTTAATTTGTTTATGGATGGGGTTGTTAGGGAGGTGAATGCAAGAGTTTTGGAAAGAGGGGCAAGTATGAAGTCTGTTGGGGATGAGAGAGCTTGGTAAGTGAGTCAGTTGTTGTTCGCTGATGATACAGCACTGGTGGCTGATTCATGTGAGAAACTGCAGAAGCTGGTGACTGAGTTTGGTAAAGTGTGTGAAAGAAGAAAGTTAAGAGTAAATGTGAATAAGAGTAAGGTTATTAGGTACAGTAGGGTTGAGGGTCAAGTCAATTGGGAGGTGAGTTTGAATGGAGAAAAACTGGAGGAAGTGAAGTGTTTTAGATATCTGGGAGTGGATCTGGCAGCGGATGGAACCATGGAAGCGGAAGTGGATCATAGGGTGGGGGAGGGGGCGAAAATTCTGGGAGCCTTGAAGAATGTGTGGAAGTCGAGAACATTATCTCGGAATGCAAAAATGGGTATGTTTGAAGGAATAGTGGTTCCAACAATGTTGTATGGTTCCGAGGCGTGGGCTATGGATAGAGTTGTGCGCAGGAGGATGGATGTGCTGGAAATGAGATGTTTGAGGACAATGTGTGGTGTGAGGTGGTTTGATCGAGTAAATAACGTAAGGGTAAGAGAGATGTGTGGAAATAAAAAGAGCGTGGTTGAGAGAGCAGAACAGGGTGTTTTGAAATGGTTTGGGCACATGGAAAGAATGAGTGAGGAAAGATTGACCAAGAGGATATATGTGTCGGAGGTGGAGGGAACGAGGAGAAGAGGGAGACCAAATTGGAGGTGGAAAGATGGAGTGAAAAAGATTTTGTGTGATCGGGGCCTGAAAGTGCAGGAGGGGGAAAGGAGGGCAAGGAATAGAGTGAATTGGAGCGATGTGTTATACCAAGGTTGACGTGCTGTCAGTGGATTGAATCAAGGCATGTGAAGCATCTGGGGTAAACCATGGAAAGCTGTGTAGGTAGGTATATTTGCGTGTGTGGACGTATGTATATACATGTGTATGGGGGTGGGTTGGGCCATTTCTTTCATCTGTTTCCTTGCGCTACCTCGCAAATGCGGGAGACAGCGACAAAAAAAAAATATATCTTTTTCTTTTCTTTCAAACTATTTGCCATTTCCCGCATTAGCAAGGTAGCGTTAAGAACAGAGTACTGGGCCTCTGAGGGAATATCCTCACCTGGCCCCCTTCTCTGTTCCTGCTTTGGGAAAAAAAAAAAAACAAGAGGGGAGGATTTCCAGCCCCCCGCTCCCTTCCCTTTTAGTCGTCTTCTACGACACGCAGGGAATACGTGGGAAGTATTCTTTCTCCCCTATCCCCAGGGATAAAATATATATATGTATATATATATTCTTTCTTTTTTCCTTCATACTATTCGCCATTTCCCGCATTAGCGAGGTAGCGTTAAGAACAGAGGACTGGGCCTTAGAGGGAATATCCTCACCTGGCCCACTTCTCTGTTCCTTCTTTTTGGAAAAAAAAAAAAAATGAGAGGGGGAGGATTTCCAGCCACCTGCTCCCTCCCCTTTTAGTCGCCTTCTATGACATGCAGGGAATACGTGGGAAGTATTCTTTCTCCCCTATCCCAAGGGATGATATATATATATATGCAAAGGTGAGTAATGTGGCAGTTGAGGGAATAATTGGTATACGTGGGGTGTTCAGTGTTGTAAATGGAAATGGTGAAGAGCTTGTAGATTTATGTGCTGAAAAAGGACTGGTGATTGGGAATACCTGGTTTAAAAAGCGAGATATACATAAGTATACGTATGTAAGTAGGAGAGATGGCCAGAGAGCATTATTGGATTACGTGTTAATTGACAGGCGCGCGAAAGAGAGACTTTTGGATGTTAATGTGCTGAGAGGTGCAACTGGAGGGATGTCTGATCATTATCTTGTGGAGGCTAAGGTGAAGATTTGTATGGGTTTTCAGAAAAGAAGAGTGAATGTTGGGGTGAAGAGGGTGGTGAGAGTAAGTGAGCTTGGGAAGGAGACTTGTGTGAGGAAGTACCAGGAGAGACTGAGTACAGAATGGAAAAAGGTGAGAACAATGGAAGTAAGGGGGGTGGGGGAGGAATGGGATGTATTTAGGGAATCAGTGATGGATTGCACAAAAGATGCTTGTGGCATGAGAAGAGTGGAGGGTATGTTGATTAGAAAGGGTAGTGAGTGGTGGGATGAAGAAGTAAGATTATTAGTGAAAGAGAAGAGAGAGGCATTTGGACAATTTTTGCAGGGAAAAAATACAATTGAGTGGGAGATGTATTAAAGAAAGACAGGAGGTCAAGAGAAAGGTGCAAGAGGTGAAAAAGAGGGCAAATGAGAGTTGGGGTGAGAGAGTATCATTAAATTTTAGGGAGAATAAAAAGATGTTCTGGAAGGAGATAAATAAAGTGCATAAGACAAGGGAGCAAATGGGAACTTCAGTGAAGGGGGCAAATGGGGAGGTGATAACAAGTAGCGGTGATGTGAGAAGGAGATTGAGTGAGTATTTTGAAGGTTTGTTGAATGTGTTTGATGATAGAGTGGCAGATATAGGGTGTTTTGGTCGAGGTGGTGTGCAAAGTGAGAGGGTTAGGGAAAATGATTTGGTAAACAGAGAAGAGGTAGTAAAAGCTTTGCGGAAGATGAAAGCCGGCAAGGCAGCAGGTTTGGATGGTATTGCAGTGGAATCTATTAAAAAAGGGGGTGATTGTATTATTGACTGGTTGGTAAGGTTATTTAATGTATGTATGACTCATGGTGAGGTGCCTGAGGATTGGTGGAATGCGTGCATAGTGCCATTGTACAAAGACAAAGGGGATAAGAGTGAGTGCTCAAATTACAGAGGTATAAGTTTGTTGAGTATTCCTGGTAAATTATATGGGAGGGTATTGATTGAGAGGGTGAAGGTATGTACAGAGCATCAGATTGGGGAAGAGCAGTGTGGTTTCAGAAGTGGTAGAGGATGTGTGGATCAGGTGTTTGCTTTGAAGAATGTATGTGAGAAATACTTAGAAAAGCGAATGGATTTGTATATAGCATTTATGGATCTGGAGAAGGCATATGATAGAGTTGATAGAGATGCTCTGTGGAAGGTATTAAGAATATATGGTGTGGGAGGCAAGTTGTTAGAAGCAGTGAAAAGTTTTTATCGAGGATGTAAGACATGTGTACATGTAGGAAGAGAGGAAAGTGATTGGTTCTCAGTGAATGTAGGTTTGGGGTAGGGGTGTGTGATGTCTCCATGGTTGTTTAATTTGTTTATGGATGGGGTTGTTAGGGAGGTGAATGCAAGAGTTTTGGAAAGAGGGGCAAGTATGAAGTCTGTTGGGGATGAGAGAGCTTGGGAAGTGAGTCAGTTGTTGTTCGCTGATGATACAGCGCTGGTGGCTAATTCATGTGAGAAACTGCAGAAGCTGGTGACTGAGTTTGGTAAAGTGTGTGAAAGAAGAAAGTTAAGAGTAAATGTGAATAAGAGCAAGGTTAATAGGTACAGTAGGGTTGAGGGTCAAGTCAATTGGGAGGTAAGTTTGAATGGAGAAAAACTGGAGGAAGTAAAGAGTTTTAGATGTCTGGGAGTGGATCTGGCAGCGGATGGAACCATGGAAGCGGAAGTGGATCATAGGGTGGGGGAGGGGGCGAAAATCCTGGGAGCCTTGAAGAATGTGTAGAAGTCGAGAACATTATCTCGTAAAGCAAAAATGGGTATGTTTGAAGGAATAGTGGTTCCAACAATGTTGTATGGTTGCAAGGCGTGGGCTATGGATAGAGTTGTGCACAGGAGGATGGATGTGCTGGAAATGAGATGTTTGAGGACAATGTGTAGTGTGAGGTGGTTTGATCGAGTAAGTAACGTAAGGGTAAGAGAGATGTGTGGAAATAAAAAGAGCATGGTTGAGAGAGCAGAAGAGGGTGTTTTGAAATGGTTTGGGCACATGGAAAGAATGAGTGAGGAAAGATTGACCAAGAGGATATATGTGTCGGAGGTGGAGGGAACGAGGAGAAGTGGGAGACCAAATTGGAGGTGGAAAGATGGAGTGAAAAAGATTTTGTGTGATCGGGGCCTGAACATGCAGGAGGGTGAAGGGAGGGCAAGAAATAGAGTGAATTGGATCGTTGTGGTATACCGGGGTTGATGTGCTGTCAATGGATTGAATCAGGGCATGTGAAGCGTCTGGGGTAAACCATGGAAAGCTTTGTAGGTATGTATGTTTGCGTGTGTGGACGTATGTATATACATGTGTATGGGGTTGGGTTGGGCCATTGCTTTCGTCTGTTTCCTTGCGCTACCTCGCAAATGCGGGAGACAGCGACAATGCAAAAAAATATATATATATATATATATATATATATATATATATATATATATATATATATATATATATATATATATATATATATATTTTTTTTTTTTTTTCTTTTTTTTTGCCTTGTCGCTGTCTCCCGCGTTTGCGAGGTAGCGCAAGGAAACAGACTAGGAATGGCCCAACCCACCCACATACACATGTGCATACATAAATGCCCAAACATGCATATATACATACATATACATTTCATTGTATACATACAGACATATACATATATAAACACATACATATCCATACTTGCTGCCTTCATCATTTCCCGTCACCACTCCACCACGCACGAAATAGCATCCCTCCTCAATCACTGTTTCCCGCATCAGCGAGGTAGCGCCAGGATACAGACAAAGAATGTCCCATCCACTCATATACACACATATATATACATAAAGGCCATATATGCACATATACATACATATACATACATATACACACATGTACATAGTCATGCTTGCCTTCATCCATTCCTGTTGCTCCCCTGCCCCACAGGAAACAGCATCACTACCCCCCACTTCAGATAGGTAGTGCAAGGAAAACAGACAAAAAGGCCACATTCGTTAACACTGTCATGTGTAATGCACAGACCTTTCCATGGTTTACTCCAGACGCTTCACAAGCCCTGGTTCAGTCCAATGAAAGCACATCGACCCCAGTATACCACATCATTCCAATTCGCTCTATTCTTTGCGCACATTTCACCCTCCTGTATGTTCAGGCCCCAATTGATCAAAATCTTTTTCACTCCTTCCTTCTACCTCCAATTTAGTCTCCCACTTCTTGTTCTCTCCACTTTATCACTTTATCACTTTATCACTGTCTCCCGTGTTAGCGAGGTAGTGCAAGGAAACAGACGAAAGACTGTCCCAACCCACCCACATACACATGTATATACATACACGTCCACACACGCAAATATACATACCTATACATCTCAAAGTATACATATATATTCACACATAGAAGACATATACATATAAACACATGTACATAATTCATACTGTATGCCTCTATCCATTCCAGTCGCCACCTCACCACACATGAAATAACAACCCCCTCCCCCCCTAATGTGTGCGAGGTAGCGCTAGGAAAAGACAACAAAGGCCACATTCGTTCACACTCAGTCTCTAGCTGTCATGTAATAATGCACCAAAACTACAGCTACCTTTCCACATCCAGGCCCCACAGAACTTTCCATGTTTTACCCCAGACGCTTCACATGCCCTGGTTCAATCCATTGACAGCACGTCGATCCCAGTATACCACATCGATCCAATTCACTCTCTTCCTTTCACGCCTTTCACCCTCCTGCATGTTCAGGCCCCGATCACTCAAAATCTTTTTCACTCCATCTTTCCACCTCCAATTTGGTCTCCCACTTCTCCTCATTCCCTCCACCTCTGATACATATATCCTCTTGGTCAATCTTTCCTCACTCATTCTCTCCATGTGACCAAACCATTTCAAAACACCCTCTTCTGCTCTCTCAACCACACTCTTTTTATTACCCCACATCTCTCTTACCATATTATTACTTACTCGATCAAACCACCTCACACCACATATTGTCCTCAAACATCTCATTTCCAGCACATCCACTCTCCTCCACACAACTCTATCCATAGCCCATGCCTCGCAACCATATAACATTGTTTGAACTATTATTCCTTCAAACATACCCATTTTTGCTTTTCGAGATAAGGTTCTTGACTTCCACACATTTTCAACGCTCCCAGAATTTTCACCCCCTCCCCCACCCTATGATTCACGTCTTCCATGGTTCCATCTGCTGCCAGATCCACTCCCAGATATCTAAAACTCTTTACTTCCAGTTTTTCTCCATTCAAACTTACCTCCCAATTGACTTGACCCTCAACCCTACTGTACCTAATAACCTTGCTCTTATTCACATTTACTCTCAGCTTTCTTGTTTCACACACTTTACCAAACTCAGTCACCAGCTTCTGCAGTTTCTCACACAAATCAGCCACCAGCGCTGTATCATCAGTGAACAACAACTGACTCACTTCCCAAGCTCTCTCATCCACAACAGACTGCATACTTGCCCCTCTTTCCAAAACTCTTGCATTCACCTCCCTAACAACCCCATCCATAAACAAATTAAACAACCATGGAGACATCACACACCCCTGCCGGAAACCTACATTCACTGAGAACCAATCACTTTCCTCCCTTCCTACACGTACACATGCCTTCCATCCTTGATTAAAACTTTTCACTGCTTCTAACAACTTGCCTCCCACACCATATATTCTTAATACCTTCCACAGAGCATCTCTATCAACTCTATCATATGCCTTCTCCAGATCCATAAATGCTACATACAAATCCATTTGCTTTTCTAAGTATTTCTCACATACATTCTTCAAAGCAAACACCAGATCCACACATCCTCTATCACTTCTGAAACCACACTGCTCTTCCCCAATCTGATGCTCTGTACATGCCTTCACCCTCTCAATCAATACCCTCCGATATAATTTCCCAGGAACACTCATCAAACATACCTCTGTAATTTGAGCATTCTTTTTTATCCCCTTTGCCTTTGTACAATGGCACTATGCAAGCATTCCACCAATCCTCAGGCACCTCACCATGAATCATACATACATTAAATAACCTTACCAACCAGTCAACAATTCAGTCACCCCCTTTTTTTATAAATTCCACTGAAATACCATCTAAACCCGCTGCCTTACCGGCTTTCATCTTGCGCAAAGCTTTTGCTACCTCTTCTCTGTTTATCAAATCATTTTCCCTAACCCTCTCACTTTGCACACCACCTCGACCAAAACACCCTATATCTGCCACTCTATCATCAAACACATTCAACAAACCTTCAAAATACTCACTCCATCTCCTCACATCACCACTACTTGTTATCACCTCCCCATTAGCCTCCTTCACTGAAGTTCCCATTTGTTCCCTTGTCTTACACACTTTATTAACCTCCTTCCAAAGTATCTTTTTATTCTCCCTAAAATTTAATGATATTCTCTCACCCCAACTCTCATTTGCCCTCTTTTTCACCTCTTGCGCCTTTCTCTTGACCTCCTGCCTTTTTCTTTTATACATCTCCCAGTCATTTGCATTATTTCCTTGCAAAAACCATCCAAATGCCTCTCTCTTCTCTTTCACTAATAATCTTACTTCTTCATCTTACCACTCACTACCCTTTCTAATCTGCCCACCTCCCATGCTTCTCATGCCACAAGCATCTTTTGCGCAATCCATCACTGCTTCCCTAAATACATCCCATTCCTCCTTCACTCCCCTTACGTCCTTTCTCCTCACCTTTTTCCATTCTGTACTCAGTCTCTCCTGGTACTTCCTCACACAAGTCTCCTTCCCAAGCTTACTTACTCTCATCACTCTTTTCCCCCAAACATTCTCTCTTCTTTTCTGAAAACCTCTTCAAATCTTCACCTTCGCCTTCACAAGATAATGATCAGACATTCCTCCAGTTGCACCTCTCAGCACATTAATATCCAAAAGTCTCTGTTTCGCACGCCTATCAATTAACACGTAATCCAATAACGCTCTCTGGCCATCTCTCGTACTTACGTATACTTATGTATATCTCTCTTTTTAAACCAGGTATTCCCAATCACCAGTCATTTTTAGCACATGAATCTACAAGCTCTTCACCATTTCCATTTATAGCATTGAACACCCCATGTACACCAATTATTCCCTCAACTGCCACATTACTCACCTTTGCATTCAAATCACCCATCACTGTAACCCGGTCTCGTGCGTCAAAACTACTAACACACTCACTCAGCTGCTCCCAAAACACTTGCCTCTCATGATCTTTTGTCTCATGTCCAGGTGCATATGCACCAATAATCACCCATCTCTCTCCATCTACTTTCAGTTTTACCCATATCTGTGTAGAGTTTACTTTCTTACACTCTATCACATACTCCCACCACTCCTGTTTCAGGAGTAGTGCTACTCCTTCCCTTGTACTTTCTTACACTCTATCACATACTCCCCCCACTCCTGTTTCAGGAGTAGTGCTACTCCTTCCCTTGCTCTTGTCCTCTCACTAACCCCTGACTGTACTCCTAAGACATTCCCAAACCACTCTTCCACTTTACCCTTGAGCTTCGTTTCTTTCAGAGCCAAAACATCCAGGTTTATTTCCTCAAACATACTACCTATCTCTCCTTTTTTCTCATCTTGGTTACATCCACACACATTTAGACACCCCAATCTGAGCATTCGAGGAGGATTAGCTTCCCGCGTGACTCCTTCTACTGTTTCCCCTTTTAGAAAGTTAAAATACAAGGAGGGGAGGGTTTCTAGCCCCCCGCTCCTCTCCCCTTTAGTCGCCTTCTATGACACGTGAGGAATGCGTGGGAAGTATTCATTCTTCCCTTATCCCCAGGGATATATATATATATTTATTGTACTTAGTTGCTGTCTTCCGTGTTAGCACTAGGAGAAGACAACAAAGGCCACATTCATTCACACTCTTACTGTAGCTGTCATGTGTAATGCACCGAAACCACAGCTCCCTTTCCACATCCAGGCCCCACAAAACTTTCCATAGTTTATCCATGGTTTACTCTAGATGCTTCACATGCCCTGGTTAAACTCATTGACAGCACCTCGACCCTGGTATACCACATTGTTCCAATTCACTCTATGCCTTGCATGCCTTTCTCCCTCCTGTGTGTTCAGGCTCCGATCGCTCAAAATCTTTTTCACTCCATCCTTCTACCTTCAATTTAGTCTCCCACTTCTCCTCATTCCCTCCACCTCTGACACTTATATCCTCTTTGTCAATCTTTCCTGATTCTCTCCATGTTACCAACCTATTTCAATACACCCTCTTCTGCTCTATCAATTCTCTCAACCACACTCATTTTATTACCACACATCTCTCTTACCCTTTCATTATTTAATCAAACCACCTGACACCACATATTGTCCTCAAACATCTCATTTCTAACACATTTACCCTCCTCCGCACAACCCATGAGCCCATGCCTCAAAACCATACAACATTGTTGGAACCACTATTCCTTCAAACATACCAACAGCCGCAACCAGGATTCGAACCTATGCGCTTGACTCTTGGTGGCCCATGAATGCCTCACAGTCAGGAACACTGATGGCTACACCGTGGGATAGTCCAAGAAAACTGCTGTAAGAGATCTTTTTCTCTGATAAAAGGTTATTGTCTCTGATCACATTCATAATTAATATCACTTGGTTCTTTGACACACTTTCTAAGACCACACAGTCCTGTACATAGGACTGCCCGTCTAATTTTTTTCTGTCTTAACTTATATTTAGTAATTTTTTGCCCCCTTGCTTCTTATCTTTTCCTTGGATACAGTTGCTGAGGCTACCCAAACTCTTTTGTTACATTTATCTTTCTTAGTGCAAGCAGCTGGTACATACTTCATGAATGTTATCACCATAGATAGCAAGATCTCTTCAGCACATCGAAAGTGTTGCTGATTGATATCTTAGAGGCACTGATCAGATCACAAAATGAAATGAGAGATTTTCTGCAAATGTAATTGTGTTTTGACTGCAGGAGAAAGGAACATAGTATATGGAGACATAAAGGTAAGTAGCCATATGGTAGCTTATAATGATAACTTACTCGACATGATTTTGTGGTTATTAGGTATTCTGTTGTTTCAGTGATAAGATTACTGCATATTTTATATCTCACCCTATATTTTGATACTGCAATTTATTCTTTCTTTTTACTATGAATCTGAGACGGTCCTGGTACATAATGTAATTTTAGGTAAACAAGATTGCAGAGGACACTTTGATTATAAAGATCATGGGAGGTACTAGAGGGAGACTGCTTCAGGTTTAATTGCTGCAGACACACAAAGGAATTCAAACAGCAACAGACCCCTGGGTCCTTTCTAGGCTGTTTGTCAAAGCAGAAGATATCAGAAATTCAGAGGTTAGTCTGGTAAAAATTAGAAGGTATACTGATAATTCTTAAAGAATAACCAGGACAGTGTCAGGGTGACCAGTGTCAGGGTGACTAAGGAGGCACACATAATGTAAGTCATGGACTTGAATTGAAATATTTTTTCATGTTGGAGGCACCAGTCATGGACAAAAATCCACATCAAGCATGTGCCCTAATTGAAATATAGAGGAGATTATGAAAGGGAAAAAGAAGAGACAAGGGAAAGTGTTTACAAGCTTTGGAGAATGTGATAAACCTGTCTTTTAAAATGTACCAGATCATAGCTATTGTGAAAGATATGAGAGGGTAGAGAGTTCCAAAACTTTGAGATGTAGTGAAAGAAACAGTTATCAAAATGGCCAACCCTTGAGTTGCCAGTAGCCATACCGTAATCATGTGTTACAGCAGCTTGCCAAGTATGGCGTGGTCTAGCTAGTGGTGGGGGCACACAAGCAGCCAGCTCTTGGGAGCAAAAAACCGAAGTAGTACCTTTAGGAGAAGGAAAGTGAACCAACATTGCAATGTAGGGCAAGCAGGTCAAGTTTTGATGTTAGCCTGGAGAGTTAAGAAGTCAGACTGCTTTTGACTCAGCTCTGTCAAGCAGAGATGCAGAGTTGGAACCATCCTAGATGTGTGTGAGAGCAGTACTCCATACAAGGATGGATCAATCCTTTGTATTAACAAAACAACTGTGCAGAAGAAAAGAAATTTCAATATGTAAACAGGACTCCCAGTTTCTTAAGGTAGACCTAGTTATTTCCAAGAAAGAGTGGATGTTACTCTAATACCAAGTATGTTCAGTGAGTCAAGAGGTGGAATTACAGAACAGTCAAAGGAGAGAGGAAAGTTGTGAAGAATTTTTGATAGAAATGGGAAGAAACTGGGTCTTGAAGGCATTAAAGTTAACCAAATTTCATATACCCCACTGAGATATCCTGTCCAAGTCTGAGTTTATTGAGGAAGTTGTGTTGAGATGAGTGACAGAAAAATTAGCATGATTGAAGGATTTGGTGAAATGCAGTGATGAGTTGTCAGCATATGAGTGCATTTGGTTATCTGTAGCAGAGAGAACATCATTGATAAAAAGAAAAGGGGAAAAAATGTAGGGGACAGGACAGAACCTTGAGGAATGCAGCTGTTGATGGAGAAAGGGAGAAGACTTATCCATCAACAACCACAGAGATAGATTGGCTAGAGAGGAGGCTACATATAAGAGAGTAAGGGCAGGAAGCCAAAAGAGGGGAGCTGAGAGATAAGACCCTGATGCCAACCCTGTCAAATGGTTTGAATATGTTAAGGGTGACTACATAGGATTCCCAAAAATCTTTTATGAATTATAACCAGGTATTAGTAAAACTGAAAAGAATACAATCATAACCAGATATTAGTAAGACAGGAAAGAATACCACCAGTGAATCTCATCTTATGGAAACCATATGGGTGATCAGAGAGAAGATTGTGAGATTCAAGATTTCTAAGGATATGGGAGTTGAGGAAGGATTCAAAGGCTTTTGGATATGGTAAATGTCAAAGCAACGGGGTGATAGTTTGATGGGTTAGAGTGTACCAATGTATGCTTCCAAGAAAAAGGAAAAGTTCTGGTTTTTAAGCAGAAACAGAACACATGAGAAAGCACAGGTTTAGGTCAGAGGCACATTCTTTCAGTGCATAGGGATTGATGCCATCAGGGCCATAATCCTTGCTTGTGTCTAGAGAGAGAAGCACTTTTCTTACAGTCCAAAAATATTATGGGGAAGGACATAGTATCAATAAGAAGAGCATCAGGGGGTGAAGGAATGTCAGAGTCATCCAAGGTGGAGTTAGTGAAGAAAAGGGAACCAAAGAGTTGCTTAGTCGGTGGGAAAGACATCTGTTGTACCATCAGAGCAGAAAAGTGAAGGAAAAGTATAGTGATTGAAGTTGTTGGAGATGCCCATGGCCAACGACCAGAAAGACCTATCAGTGGATGATGAGGAAAGATAATCAGAATTCCCTTGTGTTAATGAATGCTTTGCCCTACATATGACTTACTTTTATTGATTACAGGCATTAATAAATGCTGAATGGGAGTTGGAGGAATGAGAGTTCTTCCAATCCCGATATGCTTGATCCCTTACCAGAATGGCCTCAGAATAGGAACAGTTGAACCAGTTGAACCATGTATTGGCATAAGAGGTTGTCTTGGAGGAAGAGGGGTAAATGCTTCCATTTCTCTAACAATAACTTCTGCTATGTATTTGGTGGAGACACGTTTCAGCACATAAGGGACAGTAATCTACCTAAGGAGAGTCAGAAAAGAATTTCCTAAGTTATTCCAGACAGCTATGTTGACATGCCAATACTTATGCTTAGAAGGGGTTGCTGGAGGGGGAGGTGCCGTTAGAATAGATATATTTATGAGAGTGTGATCAGCAATTAGGGGCAAGGTTTTTTAGTTGCATCATGAAGGATTAGAGGTGAAAAGAGATCCATAATATTAGGAGAATGGTCACAGCAGTCAGGAATACAGGTAGGATGGAAGATAATTGGGTTTAGATAATTGAGAATGGAAAACATGAGGGCTTCAGTTCCCCAGCCATCTGTATGTGAGGATTTCAACCTTTCCCTGGGGTGAATGTTGAAATTCCCAAAGTAGAGGATCTTGTCCTGTGGATGAGAGAATGCCAGTCTCATGGCAGGCATATAGATAGTCAAAGAAGGATATAGAATTTGCAGAATTAGAAGAGTAATAGGCAAAACAAAGGAAAGTCTGGTAACTGGGAGACAGACTTTGAGCCACATAAGAGAGGTTGGTGACACAAAGCCTTCAAAGTGTGCAACAGGTGTGTTGATGTTGGAATAAGCACAGACACCACCTTTGAACCTGAAATGTGAGTAGAGATTGTAGTTGGATATGAAAGAGGGCTAATGAGAACATCATTAGACACATGGGTCTTAGAGAGAAGTAAGATATTAGGAGAGGTACTAGATATATGAAGTTCAACAGAAGAGAGGTTACTAGACCATGAATGTTAGTCTAGTGAAGAGAAAAGAGGAAGGTCTATCAGAGAGGGAAAGGTTATGGGAGGGGCTGGGACTACTACTGCCTAAGCCCTTATTCTCATCGGCAGTAGAGTCAGGCAGAAACCTTGAGATTATTAGCACCCCATGATTTTGCACCCTATGATACCAGGGACTAGGGCCATAGATTTGTTGAACTCTTAACATGAGTATATTAAAAAACATTTGTGCAGACAGTAAGTGGCAAGAGAACTTATGTGAAGAAAATAAGTGAATTGTATGATGCTTGTAAAGAGAAGACAGCAGGACTAACCCAGCATTCCTGTTTTGATGAGACAGAAAGTAAGACCAGCAATCCGAACTTGAAGGGTGTAAGATGGTTCTATGCACTACTTTAATGCCCTTCAGTAAGGATGGTAGCACCACCCTCGGTAGTTGCAGTTAACAGCCTACTAACTATTTACCATTTTCCTTCTTAGATGTATATATTGCTTTCAACCACTCTATATAAATATTCCATATGTTAACAATTCTGTTGAAGGAAAAATTATTTGCCTCATTCGATGTAAGACGTTTGCCCATGAGTTTGTATCCATTACTGCATATGAAATCATACAAATCAAGTCAAAAGTAATTTGACTGTTCAAGGTTATTCAAACCTTCGATAATCTTGAATATTTGTATTAGATATCTCCTCATAGCCTTCTATTTTTCTAAGGTAGATAGATTCGAGTTGTTCAACCTGTTCTTGTACAATTCATTGCTCATCCCAGGAATCATCATCTTAGCTTGATGCTGCACTTTCTCCATTCTGCTTGTCTTTTTTATTCTAGGTAGGGTGACCAAAACTGAACACAATATTCAAGATGGGAACAAACCAATGAATTGTGAAGAGTAAGGATGATTTCTCTGGACTTAGATTTGAAGGCACTACCTATTAATTGAAGAACTGTGTTCACTTTTTTCACTGCTTCTGTGCACTGTTTAGTCAGTTTTAGGTCACCATAGAGTATTAAGCCCAATTCCTTTTCCTGCTTCTGTGCACTGCTTACTTGGTGTTAGGTTACCATAAATTGTTAAGCCCAAGTTTTTTCCTCGTTACCTTTTGTGGTTGAACAGAATTCATGCTGTAGCTTGTCTTTTCGTTTTTGCTTCCAATATGTAAAACTTTGCACTCATCTATGAGCCCAGTCCATCGGTTTGTCTATGTCAGTTTGAAGCTGCAGATGTTCAAACTCATTTATACATTGCTTTTCCAGCTTTGTATCATCAGCAGATTGTGATATCTTACAATGGTCATTATCATTGATATATATGAAAAGGAGAACTGATCTCAAGACTAATCCTTATGGCATTCCACTTGTTATGTTGAACCATTCTGAGCCTTGATCATTAATCACAACCCTTTGTTTAAGGCTAATCAGCCAAGTTCCTAGTCACTGAAATCTAACCTCAACAATGCCATGTGACTGATTTTGCTAGTATCCTTTGATGTGGAATCTTGTGGAATGCTGTATGAAAATATAGATAGATGACATCAACTGCTTAACTTTTATCATACATATTGATTATATCATAAATGAAATTGATTATTAAGAAACTGTAGACTATCAGGCATCTGCTTAAAAGTTAGAAACCACTTGAAAGGAGAATGTAGTTGTCGAGTATCTATGATACAGTTTCTTACTTAGCCATTAGATAACTAGTTTGCTTTCTGCTTCATTATCGATTGCAATCATGACAAATTGACACACTGGGTAAACTGCTCCACATTTCTTGCACATCACAACACCTGCAGTGGATGACTTTGATAACAGGTCATTGTCAGACATGAGTGATTTTGTCAAAGACCATGCTGAGAATCATTTATTAAGTGTTTCCCTCTAGATGGTTTACAATTCTATTTCAATGTTAGTTTCTATAAGTTTTCCAACTACAGACATTAATTGGATGATAATTTCCGGGCAGTGACTTATTACCTTTTATGAATATCGGTGTTACATTGGCAGACTTCTGTTCATCTGGAACTTTTCCCAAAGCATGTGGCTTATTGAAAAGGGCAGTCAAGGGCTTAACTATCTCATTTCTTGCCCCTTTCTTTATCTATGGATAAAACTTACCAGAACCTGCCATCTTATCTACCTTCATTCTGTTTATTGCCAATAGTATGTCTTCAGCTTTTATGTCACTTTGTTGAAGAACTTTGTCCTCTCTTGTCAATGAAACTGGATTTGGGACATGGATTGTGTCTTAGATCTTGAATACAGATGCAAAAACGTTAGTAAAGATTTTTGCCACAACTTCATTGTCTTGAACCAAGTCATTGTTTTCCATAATTAATGGACCTGTTTACTGGGTAATGACTCTGTGCATCATATTAATGTTTGCTTTGTTGTATAACTCTTACTTTCTCTATGCATATTTACATACCTTACTCTATTATATTGGTCATTGATCTCTTAGTTTCTTTTGAGCTACTTTCTTAGACAACAGGCACTTTTATATTTTACCATTCCATCACCTTGGCTTCATTTTAGAAATGGACTGTCTGCTACTCATTGGCATGAATGTTCCCTCTACTGCTCTGAGTTTTACAGAAGCTCTTTCAAGCTATGTTCGTGCCATTTTTATTGAACATATCATCCCAGGTTTGCCTGTCAAGAGTAATTTGAAGTTCAATAGAATTTGCATGTTATGATCAGGTATTTTTTCATGGCTGTCATTTGACCAGCATTACATATGATGTTGAATGCAAACTCAAGATCTTTTTGATGCTTTTGCTCAGGGGGAATGCTGAGTGAGGTTTTGATATTAAGTTAGCCCTTGCTATGTAAAGAATGCATTACCTGTAATTTTGGCAACTGTTACTGAATCAGACAGTTTAGAGCTGACTATTTATTTATCTATATCTCTGACACCTGTTTCCTCCAGGAACTTCCATCAAGGGGGTGGCCATGATGAGAGTCCCCACTCATCCTTGTCCTTACATGCCTGTCTCGCATACACCATTCCACACAGTCTTCCATCATTTCTCTTCCTCCAGTATTCTTCCACAATATTTCTCCATGTCACACGTGGTATTCCTCTCACACAAACCCCTTTAATTGTACTATAATACACTTTCCTTGTAGACTTCCCATCTTGCATTCTTTCTTCATGCCTAAGGCACCTCAAAGTGTTACATTTCACCCACTCCTCCACTCTACAATCCATTCCCACAGCATTCCCTGCTATACCATATCTCTCACAAAATTTCTTATTCATTCCATCTGGTCATGCCACAAGCTCCTCTCAAAGTGCTCATTTCCACAGCCTTTGTCAGGGGCTGACAACGACAGAATATCACTACACCCCTTCTCACTTTAAGAGAACCTCATGCCCATACCACCACTTTTTTTCTTTTTACTTGTATGCTATTTCCCAGATTAGTAAGATAGTACCAGGAACAGATGAAGAAAGGCTGTATTCCCTCACATCCATTCTCTAGCAGTTGTATAATGCATTGAAACTCTGCTCCCTATCCTCAACCAGGCCCCAAAATCTTTTCATGGTTTCCCTTACTGCCTCACATGTCCTAGTTCAGTCTATTGACAGTACACCGACCCCTGTCTACCACATCATTCCAGTTCACTCTATCTTGGCAATGCCTTTCACCCTCCTGCATCTTCAGGCTCCAGTCATTCAAAATTTTTCACTTCATCCTTCCATCTCCAACTTGGTCTCCCCTTTCTCTTTGTCTCCTCCACTTCTGAACTGTATGGACTTAGTTTCAAGAATGAACCAAAACCAGATCAGCAAAGAGAAGGCTAGAGATAAAAGTGGAGAAATACTAGAAATGAAAACCAGAAAGCAGATGTTGGGGATGTTATGGGAGCTTGTGAAGGAGCAGGATCAGAGGATAATAGAGCTAGAGCCAGAGTTAAAAAAATTGAGGAAGCATTTAGGATCATGAGGGAAGTCATGAGACTAAAAGGGAACAGAAACATAGTTTATTTTAGGAGGTTTAGGAGATAACAAATTAGAAGAAAGAAGGTAAAGTCATTAAATAGACGGCAAAGTATGTTATGTCTTCTATGGATGTGATTAATCAGAGGAAAAATATACGAACAATATTGGTCAAGAAATTGCAGGAGTAGTACCAGGAACCTTTCAGATGGATGAAAGAGCAGAAGTACATACTAATCTACTGGAATGATATCAAAAGCTTTTCAGGAAGAGGAAAGGACTAATGCACACACAAAGAGACTGACAAAAGTAGAGGGCAGAGAAGATCAGGAGTAAATTTGGAAGCAAATCAACAGAGCATGATGAGTGAGCAAGAGGAACATAGACCTGGGGTCACACAAACAGAGGTACACATGAAATTGAGCTTTGAAGTTTAAATTAGAATAATATCCGCTGGTAGATATGAAGCTATCAGGGAAGTGTATGGGCTAGTTGATGGAAGATTTAGAAAAATACAGAGAATACACGACAAATGCTTGATTTCGCTTGAGTTGCCTGATAAAAAGGTAATATATCATTTGTTTCCATATACCAATATACTTTATTATAAGCTATCTTTTCTGTAACTTTTCATAGGTCAGTAAGAATTTGGTTGTGAGGAATCCTTACTATATTCTAAGAAGGGTAGAGTCAAGGCATGTTTAAAAGGTACATGGTTGCAGCCAACTTTAGGTAGCCAGTTGTGAAAAAACATTTTCATTGGTTGGGAGTTGAATTATGAATTCATAAAGGATATCATCTTTACCTGTTGTCCTATATCTGAATAAGGTTATTCTGTTGCCTTATGTCTGAGTAAGGTTATTCTGTTGCCTTATATCTGAGTAAGGCTATTAGTGTTTTTTGGATTTCTTGAATGTCTGATTTAATAGAGTCATTACCTCTCTCTTGGATGGTGGTAGAAATTTCTCTGAGCTGGTCTTGCTTCTTATTGAATTACATTCATTGTAAAATGCTACAGTAATAATCAGTATGTATGTAGTCTGTTGGGGATGGGAGAGAGAGAGAGAGAGAGAGAGAGAGAGAGAGAGAGAGAGAGAGAGAGAGAGAGAGAGAGAGAGAGAGAGAGAGAGAGAGATGAGTCAGTTATTGTTGATGGTATGGCATTGGTGGCAGATTCAAGTGAGGAACTGCAGAAACTGATATCAGAGTTTAGGAGAGTTTGTGAAAGAGAAAGTTGAGAGTAAATGTGAATGAAATCAAGGTTATTAAGTGTGGCAGTGAAAAGAGACAGGTTATTTAAAGCTTGAGTTTGAATGGAGAGAACTTCAAGGAAGTGGAGTGTTTTAGATACCTGGGAGTGGACATGACAGTGAATGGGACCATATGAACTAAAGGGAACCACAGGGCAGGTGATAGAGCAAAGGTCATGGGTGCATTGAGGAATGTGTGGAAAGAGAGGTCAGTATCTTTCAGGCCAAAGATGGGTGTGTTTGATGGCATAGTAGCCCCGTTGTTGCTATGTTGGTGCGAGGCATGGGCATTAGACAAATGTAAGATATAGAGTAAATTTGTTGGAAATGAAATGTTTGAGGGCAGTATGTGTTGTGAGAAGGGTTGATCAATTGGGTAATGATAGGGCAAGAGAAAGGTGTGCTAGTTAGAGGAGTATGTATGAGGGACCTGAAGAGGACTTACTGAAATGTTTTGGACATACGGAGACGATTGAGGAAAGGCTGACAAAAGAGAATATATGTCTCAGAAGTGGAGGGAACAAGGAAAAAGGGGAAACCAAGGAGGAAATGGAAGGATGGAGTGAAAGATGTTTTGAAGGCTCAAGGCCTGAACATGCAGGAAAGTATGAGGCATGTTAAGTACTAACAAATTGGAGTGATATTGTGTACAGGGGACGATGTGCTGTTAGTGGGCTGAACCAGGGCTCATGAAGCAGTTGGGGAACCATAGAAATATCTGTGGTGCATTATACATGACAGCTAGAGAATGGCTGTGAGCAAATGAGGCCATTTCATTGTCTGTTCCTGGCACCACCTTGCTAGCAAAGGAAATCGTGAGTATGTTTGAAAAAGTATCGGCCAACATCTTCAGGGGTGTGGGGTAACTTGAAGATGTGAGTGAAAAATAGTCTAAGTGTGTCCTGCCTTGCTTGCTATTAAACTTTTCCGGACTTTGTCTGTTGGGGTTTCTAAATTTATTTGGTGACAAATGTCATTGTTGATTTGACCACGTGCTTCAGAGCAGCTATATAATGCTCACCAATGAAATAAGCATGAGGGAGTTGTGGCTAAACCATCAAGGATAAACATAAAATTTAACCACAGAAACTGTATTCACCTCCAACTATACTTCAGTGGTTTTCCTCTCTACTTCATACACTCAAGGTCCATCTTTGCCTAAATTTCATGAATTGCTGCCTTCAAGTTAGGTAGCGACAAAGTATCCCTGTTGTTTAATTTGATTTTCATAAGCACCAACAAGTTTTCTGTTGGATTCAGATACTGTGAATGCCTGGGCCAGTCTCTGAAAAACTCCACTGCACAGTCCTTAAGCCAATCAGTAACTAGTTTGATAGGGTTGCGGGGAGCCCCATTGTGCATGAACACTTTGTCCTTATATTTTTTGAATGAATCTGGAAGATCTTCACATAGTAGTCCAAGGTAATTATGTCTGTTCATGGTTTCATTCTTCAGCAAAACTGCAAGGTCCCAAACATTATGATAATTAAAACAATCCCATAACATAAGTGAAGCAGGGAACTTTGCAGTGCTTGCAATGTTCTTGGGGTCAAATGGATCAGAGCCTGATTGACTGTCACCTGTCACAGAAAGGGCAATCTCATTACTCCACAAGACACTTCTGAACTTAGCTGTATCCCACACTACACATTTCTTGCAAAATTTACCCTATTCTCTGGGTGTCCTAGGGGTATGAGTGGTTTTGGATGCAACTTACAGCTTCAGAGCATAAGGTCCTCACTTAAGTGGCTCTACACTGTCCTAACTAGCACATCACTGAGCAGTCTAGGGTTTTTCTTTTAATGTATTTGCACTCAAGCATGGATCTGCGTCCACTTGACAATTAAGAACTTTCAGAGTTTATGGAGATTTTTTTTTTGACCTTCCCATGGGATTTCACATTGGTTGGTGTAATGGCATCACCATCGTCATTAGATTTTTTCATCCATCATTGTACTGATCTTAAGCTGACACAGGTATTAGTATAAATTTCCTTAGTGGCTTATTTCCCTCATAAAGTGTAACTGTAAATACTATTTTGTCATTTGTGAGGTGAGTATTTCCTACCATGGTAAGTTTTAGAGGTACAAAAAGGGAAAAAACAATGAAAATCATGGGCATAAGTGGGGAGCACAACATGGTATTCCTGCCTCCTACAGCAGCAGAACTGATACTGAGGTAGGCTCATGTGCAATGCTTGTTAGAGAGGATGCCAACTTCACTGGCAGGCACCAACACTGTTTTAGGTGGGGTAAAGTGATTTGCATTAATACAATTGCAGCAGGCCACTGATGCCTATTTTATTGGTGAGCACAGTACATCTTTTATATTTACTTTGATTTTCAATACTGTAGTGCTTTCTTAGTATTTTTATTTGCTTTTCTTAGTTCTAGCTAATGGACATTCCTCATTCCACCTTAGGATGAAAATTTTAGAGAATAAACTCCCTTTGTACATTTAAGCATTTTAATGCTTATTTATTTATTTATTTATTTTGCTTTGTCGCTGTCTCCCGCGTTTGTGAGATAGCACAAGGAAACAGACGAAAGAAATGGCCCAACCCACCCCCATACACATGTATATACATACACGTCCCCACACGCAAATATACATACCCATACATCTCAATGTACACATATATATATACACATAGACATATACATATATACACATGCACACAATTCACACTGTCTGCCTTTATTAATTCCCATCGCCGCCTCGCCACACATGGAATAACATCCCCCTCCCCCTCATGTGTGCGAGGTAGTGCTAGGAAAAGACAACAAAGGCCCCATTCGTTCACACTCCGTTTCTAGCTGTCATGCAATAATGCCCGAAACCGCAGCTCCCTTTCCACATCCAGGCCCCACAGAACTTTCCATGGTTTACCCCAGACGCTTCACATGCCCTGATTCAATCCATTGACAGCACGTCGACCCCGGTATACCACATCGATCCAATTCAATCTATTCCTTGCCCGCCTTTCACCCTCCTGCATGTTCAGGCCCCGATCACACAAAATCTTTTTCACTCCATCTTTGCACCTCCAATTTGGTCTCCCACTTCTCCTCGTTCCCTCCACCTCCGACACATATATCCTCTTGGTCAATCTTTCCTCACTCATTCTCTCCATGTGACCAAACCGTTTCAAAACACCCTCTTCTGCTCTCTCAAACACACTCTTCTTATTTCCACACATCTCTCGTACCCTTACATTACTTACTCGATCAAACCACCTCACACCACATATTGTCCTCAAACATCTCATTTCCAGCACATCCAACCTCCTGTGCACAACTCAATGCATAGCCCATGCCTCGCAACCATACAACATTGTTGGAACCACTATTCCTTCAAACATACCCATTTTTGCTTTCGGAGATAATGTTCTCGACTTCCACACATTCTTCAAGGCTTCCAGGATTTTTGCCCCCTCCCCCACCCTATGATTCACTTCCGCTTCCATGGTTCCATCCGCTGCCAGATCCACTCCCAGATATCTAAAACACTTTACTTCCTCCAGTTTTTCTCAATTCAAACTTACCTTCCAATTGACTTGACCCTCAACCTTACTGTACCTAATAACCTTGCTCTTATTCACATTTACTCTTAACTTTCTTCTTTAACACACTTTACCAAACTCAGTCACCAGCTTCTGCAGTTTCTCACATGAATCAGCCACCAGCAGTGTATCATCAGTGAACAACAACTGACTCACTTCCCAAGCTCTCTCATCCCCAACTGAGTGCATACTTGCCCCTCTTTCCAAAACTCTTGCATTCACCTCCCTAACAACCCCATCCATAAACAAATTAAACAACCATGGAGACATCACACACCCCTGCCGCAAACCTACATTCACTGAGAACCAATCACTTTCCTCTCTTCCTACACGTACACATGCCTTACATCCTTGATTAAAACTTTTCACTGCTTCTAACAACTTGCCTCCCACACCATATATTCATAGTACCTTCCACAGAGCATCTCTATCAACTCTATCATATGCCTTCTCCAGATCCATAAATGCTACATACAAATCCATTTGCTTTTCTAAGTATTTCTCACATACATTCTTCAAAGCAAACACCTGATCCACACATCCTCTACCATTTCTGAAACCACACTGCTCTTCCCCAATGCCTTCACCCTCTCAATCAATACCCTCCCATATAATTTACCAGGAATACTCAACAAACTTATACCTCTGTAATTTGAGCACTCACTCTTATCCCCTTTGCCTTTATACAATGGCACTATGCAAGCATTTTGCCAATCCTCAGGCACCTCACCATGAATCATACATACATTAAATAACCTTACCAACCAGTCAACAATACAGTCACCCCCTTTTTTTAATTAATTCCACTGCAATACCATCCAAACCTGCTGCCTTAATGCTTATATAATTTAGAATATGTATAGGTATGCATATGTGCAAGTGTGGGCATTTATGTACATACATGTGTATGTGTGTGGGTTGAGCCATTCTTTCATCTGTTTCCTTTTGCTACCTCACTAATGCGGGAGATGGGGATTAAGTATAATGAAAAAAGAAAATACAGATATTGCTGAAATACTTCACATTATTTTCTAATATATATATATATATATATATATATATATATATATATATATATATATATATATATATATATATATATTAGAGTGAGAGAGTATCATTAAATTTTAGGGAGAATAAAAAGATGTTCTGGAAGGAGGTAAATAAAGTGCGTAAGACAAGGGAGCAAATGGGAACTTCAGTGAAGGGCGCAAATGGGGAGGTGATAACAAGTAGTGGTGATGTGAGAAGGAGATGTAGTGAGTATTTTGAAGGTTTGTTGAATGTGTTTGATGATAGAGTGGCAGATATAGGGTGTTTTGGTCGAGATGGTGTGAAAAGTGAGAGGGTTAGGGAAAATGATTTGGTAAACAGAGAAGAGGTAATAAAAGCTTTGCGGAAGATGAAAGCTGGAAAGGCAGCAGGTTTGGATGGTATTGCAGTGGAATTTATTAAAAAAGGGGGTGACTGTATTATTGACTGGTTGGTAAGGTTATTTAATGTATGTATGACTCATGGTGAGGTGCCTGAGGATTGGCGGAATGCGTGCATAGTGCCATTGTACAAAGGCAAAGGGGATAAGAGTGAGTGCTCAAATTACAGAGGTATAAGTTTGTTGAGTATTCCTGGTAAATTATATGGGAGGGTATTGATTGAGAGGGTGAAGGCATGTACAGAGCATCATATTGGGGAAGAGCAGTGTGGTTTCAGAAGTGGTAGAGGATGTGTGGATCAGGTGTTTGCTTTGAAGAATGTATGTGAGAAATACTTAGAAAAGCAAATGGATTTGTATGTAGCATTTATGGATCTGGAGAAGGCATATGATAGAGTTGATAGAGATGCTCTGTGGAAGGTATTAAGAATATATGGTGTGGGAGGCAAGTTGTTAGAAGCAGTGAAAAGTTTTTATCGAGGATGTAAGGCATGTGTACGTGTAGGAAGAGAGGAAAGTGATTGGTTCTCAGTGAATGTAGGTTTGCGGCAGGGGTGTGTGATGTCTCCATGGTTGTTTAATTTGTTTATGGATGGGGTTGTTAGGGAGGTGAATGCAAGAGTTTTGGAAAGAGGGGCAAGTATGAAGTCTGTTGGGGATGAGAGAGCTTGGGAAGTGAGTCAGTTGTTGTTCGCTGATGATACAGCGCTGGTGGCTGATTCATGTGAGAAACTGCAGAAGCTGGTGACTGAGTTTGGTAAAGTGTGTGAAAGAAGAAAGTTAAGAGTAAATGTGAATAAGAGCAAGGTTATTAGGTACAGTAGGGTTGAGGGTCAAGTCAATTGGGAGGTGAGTTTGAATGGAGAAAAACTGGAGGAAGTGAAGTGTTTTAGATATCTGGGAGTGGATCTGGCAGCGGATGGAACCATGGAAGCGGAAGTGGATCATAGGGTGGGGGAGGGGGCGAAAATTTTGGGAGCCTTGAAGAATGTGTGGAAGTCGAGAACATTATCTCGGAAAGCAAAAATGGGTATGTTTGAAGGAATAGTGGTTCCAACAATGTTGTATGGTTGCGAGGAGTGGACTAAGGATAGAGTTGTGCGCAGGAGGATGGATGTGATGGAAATGAGATGTTTGAGGATAATGTGTGGTGTGAGGTGGTTTGATCGAGTAAGTAACGTAAGGGTAAGAGAGATGTGTGGAAATAAAAAGAGTGTGGTTGAGAGAGCAGAAGAGGGTGTTTTGAAATGGTTTGGTCACATGGAGAGAATGAGTGAGGAAAGATTGACCAAGAGGATATACGTGTTGGAGGTGGAGGGAACGAGGAGAAGAGGGAGACCAAATTGGAGGTGGAAAGATGGAGTGAAAAAGATTTTGTGTGATCGGGGCCTGAACATGCAGGAGGGTGAAAGGAGGGCAAGGAATAGATTGAATTGGAGCGATGTGGTATACCGGGGTTGACGTGCTGTCAGTGGATTGAATCAAGGCATGTGAAGCGTCTGGGGTAAACCATGGAAAGCTGTGTAGGTATGTATATTTGCCTGTGTGGACGTATGTGTATACATGTGTATGGGGGTGGGTTGGGCCATTTCTTTCGTCTGTTTCCTTGTGCTACCTCGCAAATGCGGGAGACCGACAAAGCAAAAAAAAAAAAAATATATATATATATATAGGCATGTAAGGCATGTGTACATGTAGGAAGATAGGAAAGTGATTGGTTCTCAGTGAATGTAGGTTTGCGGCAGGGGTGTGTGATGTCTCCATGGTTGGTTAGTTTGTTTATGGATGTGGTTGTTAGGGAGGTGAATGCAAGAGTTTTGGAAAGAGGGGTAAGTATGCAGTCTGTTGTGGATGAGAGAGCCTGGGAAGTGAGTCAGTTGTTGTTCGCTGATGATACAGCACCGGTGGCTGATTCATGTGAGAAACTGCAAAAGCTGGTGACTGAGTTTGGTAAAGTGTGTGAAAGAAGGAAGTTGAGAGTAAATGTGAATAAGAGCAAGGTTATTAGGTACAGTAGGGTTGAGGGTCAAGTCAATTGGGAGGTAAGTTTGAATGTAGAAAAACTGGAAGTGAAGTGTTTTAGATATCTGGGAGTGGATTTGGCAGTGGATGGAACCATGGAAGTGGAAGTGAATCATAGGGTGGGGGAGGGGGCGAAAATTCTGGGAGCCTTGAAAAATGTGTGGAAGTCGAGAACATTATTTCGGAAAGCAAAAATGGGTATGTTTGAAGGAATAGTGGTTCCAACAATGTTGTATGGTTGTGAGGCATGGGCTATGGATAGAGTTGTGCGCAGGAGGGTGGATGTGCTGGAAATGAGATGTTTGAGGACAATATATGGTGTGAAGTGGTTTGATCGAGTAAGTAATAATTGGGTGAGAGATATGTGTGGTAACAAAAAGAGTGTGGTTGAGAGAGCAGAAGAGGGTATTTTGAAATGGTTTGGTCACATGGAGAGAATGAGTGAGGAAAGACTGACCAAGAGGATATATGTGTCAGAGGTGGAGGGAACGAGGAGAAGTGGGAGACCAAATTGGAGGTGGAGAGATGGAGTGAAAAAGATTTTGAGTGATCGGGGCCTGAACATGCAGGAGGGTGAAAGGAGGGCAAGGAATAGAGTGAATTGGAGCGATGTGGTATACCGGGGTTGACGTGCTGTCAGTGGATTGAATCAGGGCATGTGAAGCGTCTGGGGTAAAACATGGAAATCTGTGTAGGTATGTATATCTTTGCGTGTGTGGACGTATGTATATACATGTGTATGGGGGTGGGTTGGGCCATTTCTTTCGTCTGTTTCCTTGCGCTACCTCGCAAACGCGGGAGACAGCGACAAAGCAAAAAAAAAAAAAATATATATATATATATATATATATATATATATATTTTACCAGCACATAATTCTGAAAGACTTCTTTTTGTGTAATAAATTTCTCAGTAACTGTACAGTTGTCTACTTGCTGTTATTTTTTTTTTTTTTACATATAATTATAGCAGAGGTCTTAGATTTTTTTCTTTTTAAATCTTAGAAAAAAATTGTTTTTTATCCCTGGGGATAGGGGAGAAAGAATACTTCCCACGTATTCCCTGCGTGTCGTAGAAGGCGACTAAAAGGGGAGGGAGTGGGGGGCTGGAAATCCTCCCCTCTTGTTTTTTTTTTTAACTTTCCAAGAGAAGGAATAGAGAAGGGGGCCAGGTGAGGATATTTCCTCAGAGGCCCAGTCCTCTGTTCTTAACGCTACCTTGCTAATGTGGGAAATGGCGAATAGTTTGAAAGAAAAGAAAGAAAAAATATATATATATATATATATATATATATATATATATATATATATATATATATATATATATGAGAGCAAGGTTATTAGGTACAGTAGGGTTGAGGGTCAATTCAATTGGGAGGTGAGTTTGAATGGAGAAAAACTGGAGGAAGTGAAGTGTTTTAGATATCTGGGAGTGGATCTGGCAGCGGATGGAACCATGGAAGCGGAAGTGGATCATAGGGTGGGGGAGGGGGCGAAAATTCTGGGAGCCTTGAAGAATGTGTGGAAGTCGAGAACATTATCTCGGAAAGCAAAAATGGGTATGTTTGAAGGAATAGTGGTTCCAACAATGTTGTATGGTTGCGAGGCGTGGACTATGGATAGAGTTGTGCGCAGGAGGATGGATGTGCTGGAAATGAGATGTTTGAGGACAATGTGTGGTGTGAGGTGGTTTGATCGAGTAAGTAACGTAAGGGTAAGAGAGATGTGTGGAAATAAAAAGAGCGTGGTTGAGAGAGCAGAAGAGGGTGTTTTGAAATGGTTTGGTCACATGGAGAGAATGAGTGAGGAAAGATTGACCAAGAGGATATATGTGTCGGAGGTGGAGGGAACGAGAAGAGGGAGACCAAATTGGAGGTGGAAAGATGGAGTGAAAAAGATTTTGTGTGATCGGGGCCTGAACATGCAGGAGGGTGAAAGGAGGGCAAGAAATAGAGTGAATTGGAGTCATGTGGTATACAGGGGTTGACGTGCTGTCAGTGGATTGAAGCAAGGCATGTGAAGCGTCTGGGGTAAACCATGGAAAGCTGTGTAGGTATGTATATTTGCGTGTGTGGACGTGTGTATGTACATGTGTATGGGGGGGGGGCCATTTCTTTCGTCTGTTTCCTTGCGCTACCTCGCAAACGCGGGAGACAGCGACAAAGTATAAAAAAAAAAAATATATATATATATATATATATATATATATATATATATATATATATATATATATATATATATATATATATATATATATATATATATCCTAGTGCTACCTCGCACACATGAGGGGGGAGGGGGATGGTATTCCATGTGTGGTGAGGTGGCGGTGGGAATGAGTGGGGGCAGACAGTGTGAGTTGTGTGCATGGGTATGTGTATGTATGTGTCTGTGTGTGTATATATATGTGTACATTGAGATGTGTAGGTGTGTATATTTGCGTGTGTGGACGTGTGTGTGTGTATACATTGTGTGTGGGGGTGGGTTGGGCCATTCCTTTCGTCTGTTTCCTTGCGCTGCCACGCGGGCGCGGGAGGCGGCGGCGAAGCAAAATGAAGTATATAAAATAGATTTATTTATATATATATATATATATATATATATATATATATATATATATATATATATATAAAAGGGAAGGGAGCGGGGGGCTGGAAATCCTCCCCTCTCATTTTTTTTTAAATTTTCCAAAAGAAGGAACAGAGAAGGGGGCCATATGAGGATATTCCCTCAAAGGCCCGGTCCTCTGTTCTTAACGCTACCTCGCTAATGCGGGAAATGGCGAATAGTATGAAAAAAAAAAAAAATATATATATATATATATATATATATATATATATATATATATATATATATATATATATGGATACTCAGAAAAGCAAATGGATTTGTATGTAGCATTTATGGATCTGGAGAAGGCATATGATAGAGTTGATAGAGATGCTCTGTGGAAGGTATTAAGAATATATGGTGTGGGAGGCAAGTTGTTAGAAGCAGTGAAAAGTTTTTATCGAGGATGTAAGGCATGTGTACGTGTAGGAAGAGAGGAAAGTGATTGGTTCTCAGTGAATGTAGGTTTGCGGCAGGGGTGCGTGATGTCTCCATGGTTGTTTAATTTGTTTATGAATGGGGTTGTTAGGGAGGTGAATGCAAGAGTTTTGGAAAGAGGGGCAAGTAAGAAGTCTGTTGGGGATAAGAGAGCTTGGGAAGTGAGTCAGTTGTTGTTCGCAGATGATACAGCGCTGGTGGCTGATTCATGTGAGAAACTGCAGAAGCTGGTGACTGAGTTTGGTAAAGTGTGTGAAAGAAGAAAGCTAAGAGTAAATGTGAATAAGAGCAAGGTTATTAGGTACAGTAGGATTGAGGGTCAAGTCAATTGGGAGGTGAGTTTGAATGGAGAAAAACTGGAGGAAGTGAAGTGTTTTAGATATCTGGGAGTGGATCTGGCAGCGGATGGAACCATGGAAGCGGAAGTGGATCATAGGGTGGGGGAGGGGGCGAAAATTCTGGGGGCCTTGAAGAATGTGTGGAAGTCGAGAACATTATCTCGGAAAGCAAAAATGGGTATGTTTGAAGGAATACTGGTTCCAGCAATGTTGTATGGTTGCGAGGTGTGGGCTATGGATAGTTGTGCGCAGGAGGATGGATGTGCTGGAAATGAGATGTTTGAGGACAATGTGTGGTGTGAGGTGGTTTGATCGAGTGAGTAACGTAAGGGTAAGAGAGATGTGTGGAAATAAAAAGAGCGTGGTTGAGAGAGCAGAAGAGGGTGTTTTGAAGTGGTTTGGGCACATGGAGAGAATGAGTGAGGAAAGATTGACCAAGAGGATATATGTGTCGGAGGTGGAGGGAACGAGGAGAAGAGGGAGACCAAATTGGAGGTGGAAAGATGGAGTGAAAAAGATTTTGAGTGATCGGGGCCTGAACATGCAGGAGGGTGAAAGGAGGGCAAGGAATAGAGTGAATTGGAGCGATGTGGTATACCGGGGTTGACGTGCTGTCAGTGGATTGAATCAAGGCATGTGAAGCGTCTGGGGTAAACCATGGAAAGCTGTGTAGGTATGTATATTTGCGTGTGTGGACGTATGTATATACATGTGTATGGGAGGGGGTTGGGCCATTTCTTTCGTCTGTTTCCTTGTGCTACCTCGCAAATGCGGGAGACCGACAAAGCAAAAAAAAAAAAAAATATATATATATATATAGGCATGTAAGGCATGTGTACATGTAGGAAGATAGGAAAGTGATTGGTTCTCAGTGAATGTAGGTTTGCGGCAGGGGTGTGTGATGTCTCCATGGTTGGTTAGTTTGTTTATGGATGTGGTTGTTAGGGAGGTGAATGCAAGAGTTTTGGAAAGAGGGGTAAGTATGCAGTCTGTTGTGGATGAGAGAGCCTGGGAAGTGAGTCAGTTGTTGTTCGCTGATGATACAGCACCGGTGGCTGATTCATGTGAGAAACTGCAAAAGCTGGTGACTGAGTTTGGTAAAGTGTGTGAAAGAAGGAAGTTAAGAGTAAATGTGAATAAGAGCAAGGTTATTAGGTACAGTAGGGTTGAGGGTCAAGTCAATTGGGAGGTAAGTTTGAATGTAGAAAAACTGGAAGTGAAGTGTTTTAGATATCTGGGAGTGGATTTGGCAGTGGATGGAACCATGGAAGTGGAAGTGAATCATAGGGTGGGGGAGGGGGCGAAAATTCTGGGAGCCTTGAAAAATGTGTGGAAGTCGAGAACATTATTTCGGAAAGCAAAAATGGGTATGTTTGAAGGAATAGTGGTTCCAACAATGTTGTATGGTTGTGAGGCATGGGCTATGGATAGAGTTGTGCGCAGGAGGGTGGATGTGCTGGAAATGAGATGTTTGAGGACAATATATGGTGTGAAGGGGTTTGATCGAGTAAGTAATAATTGGGTGAGAGATATGTGTGGTAACAAAAAGAGTGTGGTTGAGAGAGCAGAAGAGGGTATTTTGAAATGGTTTGGTCACATGGAGAGAATGAGTGAGGAAAGACTGACCAAGAGGATATATGTGTCAGAGGTGGAGGGAACGAGGAGAAGTGGGAGACCAAATTGGAGGTGGAGAGATGGAGTGAAAAAGATTTTGAGTGATCGGGGCCTGAACATGCAGGAGGGTGAAAGGAGGGCAAGGAATAGAGTGAATTGGAGCGATGTGGTATACCGGGGTTGACGTGCTGTCAGTGGATTGAATCAGGGCATGTGAAGCGTCTGGGGTAAAACATGGAAATCTGTGTAGGTATGTATATCTTTGCGTGTGTGGACGTATGTATATACATGTGTATGGGGGTGGGTTGGGCCATTTCTTTCGTCTGTTTCCTTGCGCTACCTCGCAAACGCGGGAGACAGCGACAAAGCAAAAAAAAAAAAATATATATATATATATATATATATATATATATTTTACCAGCACATAATTCTGAAAGACTTCTTTTTGTGTAATAAATTTCTCAGTAACTGTACAGTTGTCTACTTGCTGTTATTTTTTTTTTTTTTACATATAATTATAGCAGAGGTCTTAGATTTTTTTCTTTTTAAATCTTAGAAAAAAATTGTTTTTTATCCCTGGGGATAGGGGAGAAAGAATACTTCCCACGTATTCCCTGCGTGTCGTAGAAGGCGACTAAAAGGGGAGGGAGTGGGGGGCTGGAAATCCTCCCCTCTTGTTTTTTTTTTTAACTTTCCAAGAGAAGGAATAGAGAAGGGGGCCAGGTGAGGATATTTCCTCAGAGGCCCAGTCCTCTGTTCTTAACGCTACCTTGCTAATGTGGGAAATGGCGAATAGTTTGAAAGAAAAGAAAGAAAAAATATATATATATATATATATATATATATATATATATATATATATATATGAGAGCAAGGTTATTAGGTACAGTAGGGTTGAGGGTCAATTCAATTGGGAGGTGAGTTTGAATGGAGAAAAACTGGAGGAAGTGAAGTGTTTTAGATATCTGGGAGTGGATCTGGCAGCGGATGGAACCATGGAAGCGGAAGTGGATCATAGGGTGGGGGAGGGGGCGAAAATTCTGGGAGCCTTGAAGAATGTGTGGAAGTCGAGAACATTATCTCGGAAAGCAAAAATGGGTATGTTTGAAGGAATAGTGGTTCCAACAATGTTGTATGGTTGCGAGGCGTGGACTATGGATAGAGTTGTGCGCAGGAGGATGGATGTGCTGGAAATGAGATGTTTGAGGACAATGTGTGGTGTGAGGTGGTTTGATCGAGTAAGTAACGTAAGGGTAAGAGAGATGTGTGGAAATAAAAAGAGCGTGGTTGAGAGAGCAGAAGAGGGTGTTTTGAAATGGTTTGGTCACATGGAGAGAATGAGTGAGGAAAGATTGACCAAGAGGATATATGTGTCGGAGGTGGAGGGAACGAGAAGAGGGAGACCAAATTGGAGGTGGAAAGATGGAGTGAAAAAGATTTTGTGTGATCGGGGCCTGAACATGCAGGAGGGTGAAAGGAGGGCAAGAAATAGAGTGAATTGGAGTCATGTGGTATACAGGGGTTGACGTGCTGTCAGTGGATTGAAGCAAGGCATGTGAAGCGTCTGGGGTAAACCATGGAAAGCTGTGTAGGTATGTATATTTGCGTGTGTGGACGTGTGTATGTACATGTGTATGGGGGGGGGGCCATTTCTTTCGTCTGTTTCCTTGCGCTACCTCGCAAACGCGGGAGACAGCGACAAAGTATAAAAAAAAAAAAAAAAATATATATATATATATATATATATATATATATATATATATATATCTATATATCCTAGTGCTACCTCGCACACATGAGGGGGGAGGGGGATGGTATTCCATGTGTGGTGAGGTGGCGGTGGGAATGAGTGGGGGCAGACAGTGTGAGTTGTGTGCATGGGTATGTGTATGTATGTGTCTGTGTGTGTATATATATGTGTACATTGAGATGTGTAGGTGTGTATATTTGCGTGTGTGGACGTGTGTGTGTGTATACATTGTGTGTGGGGGTGGGTTGGGCCATTCCTTTCGTCTGTTTCCTTGCGCTGCCACGCGGGCGCGGGAGGCGGCGGCGAAGCAAAATGAAGTATATAAAATAGATTTATTTATATATATATATATATATATATATATATATATATATATGTATGTGTATGTATATATATATATATATAAAAGGGAAGGGAGCGGGGGGCTGGAAATCCTCCCCTCTCATTTTTTTTTAAATTTTCCAAAAGAAGGAACAGAGAAGGGGGCCATATGAGGATATTCCCTCAAAGGCCCGGTCCTCTGTTCTTAACGCTACCTCGCTAATGCGGGAAATGGCGAATAGTATGAAAAAAAAAAAAAATATATATATATATATATATATATATATATATATATATATATATATATATATATATATATGGATACTCAGAAAAGCAAATGGATTTGTATGTAGCATTTATGGATCTGGAGAAGGCATATGATAGAGTTGATAGAGATGCTCTGTGGAAGGTATTAAGAATATATGGTGTGGGAGGCAAGTTGTTAGAAGCAGTGAAAAGTTTTTATCGAGGATGTAAGGCATGTGTACGTGTAGGAAGAGAGGAAAGTGATTGGTTCTCAGTGAATGTAGGTTTGCGGCAGGGGTGCGTGATGTCTCCATGGTTGTTTAATTTGTTTATGAATGGGGTTGTTAGGGAGGTGAATGCAAGAGTTTTGGAAAGAGGGGCAAGTAAGAAGTCTGTTGGGGATAAGAGAGCTTGGGAAGTGAGTCAGTTGTTGTTCGCAGATGATACAGCGCTGGTGGCTGATTCATGTGAGAAACTGCAGAAGCTGGTGACTGAGTTTGGTAAAGTGTGTGAAAGAAGAAAGCTAAGAGTAAATGTGAATAAGAGCAAGGTTATTAGGTACAGTAGGATTGAGGGTCAAGTCAATTGGGAGGTGAGTTTGAATGGAGAAAAACTGGAGGAAGTGAAGTGTTTTAGATATCTGGGAGTGGATCTGGCAGCGGATGGAACCATGGAAGCGGAAGTGGATCATAGGGTGGGGGAGGGGGCGAAAATTCTGGGGGCCTTGAAGAATGTGTGGAAGTCGAGAACATTATCTCGGAAAGCAAAAATGGGTATGTTTGAAGGAATACTGGTTCCAGCAATGTTGTATGGTTGCGAGGTGTGGGCTATGGATATTGTGCGCAGGAGGATGGATGTGCTGGAAATGAGATGTTTGAGGACAATGTGTGGTGTGAGGTGGTTTGATCGAGTGAGTAACGTAAGGGTAAGAGAGATGTGTGGAAATAAAAAGAGCGTGGTTGAGAGAGCAGAAGAGGGTGTTTTGAAGTGGTTTGGGCACATGGAGAGAATGAGTGAGGAAAGATTGACCAAGAGGATATATGTGTCGGAGGTGGAGGGAACGAGGAGAAGAGGGAGACCAAATTGGAGGTGGAAAGATGGAGTGAAAAAGATTTTGAGTGATCGGGGCCTGAACATGCAGGAGGGTGAAAGGAGGGCAAGGAATAGAGTGAATTGGAGCGATGTGGTATACCGGGGTTGACGTGCTGTCAGTGGATTGAATCAAGGCATGTGAAGCGTCTGGGGTAAACCATGGAAAGCTGTGTAGGTATGTATATTTGCGTGTGTGGACGTATGTATATACATGTGTATGGGAGGGGGTTGGGCCATTTCTTTCGTCTGTTTCCTTGCGCTACCTCGCAAACGCGGGAGACAGCGACAAAGTATAATAAAAAAGATAAAAAAAAAAATATATATATATATTATCCCTGGGGATAGGGGTGAAAGAATACTTCCCATGCATTCCTCGCGTGTCGTAGAAGGCGACTAGAGGGGACGGGAGCGGGGGGCCAGAAATCCTCCCCTCCTTGTATTTTTTAACTTTCTAAAATGGGAAACAGAAGAAGGAGTCACGCGGGGAGTGCTCATCCTCCTCGAAGGCTCAGGCTGGGGTATCTAAATGTGTTTGGATGTAACCAAGATGTGAAAAAAGGAGAGATAGGTAGTATGTTTGAGGAAAGGAACCTGGATATATATATATATATATATATATATATATATATATATATATATATATATATATATATATATATATATGGAGCGATGTGGTATACCGGGGTTGACGTGCTGTCAGTGGATTGAATCAAGGCATGTGAAGCGTCTGGGGTAAACCATGGAAAGCTGTGTAGGTATGTATATTTGCGTGTGTGGACGTATGTATATACATGTGTATGGGGGGGTTGGGCCATTTCTTTCGTCTGTTTCCTTGCGCTACCTCGCAAACGCGGGAGACAGCGACAAAGTATAATAAAAAAAAAATAAAATAATATATATATATATATATATATATATATATATATATATGTTATCCCTGGGGATAGGGGAGAAAGAATACTTCCCGCGTATTCCCTTCGTGTCGTAGAAGGCGACTAAAAATGGAGGGAGAGGGTGGCTGGAAATCCTCCCCTCTCTTTTTTTTTAATTTTCCAAGAGAAGGAACAAAGAGGGCCAGGTGACAATATTCCCTCAAAGGCCCAGTCCTTTGTTCTTAACACTACCTCGCTGATGCGGGAAATGGCGAATAGTATGAAAAAAAAGAAAAAATTCTAATAATGCTTATTGGTGAATGACAGATTTTACCTTGTCTGTCTGTTGATACCAGCACTTTTTCATTATTTTCCATTTACCTTTGGAGCAAATGGGATTCCAGTTGGATGATACTTTGTATAACAAATAAATTGGATGATGATTTCTACTGCCTGCTTTGGTGCATACTGTTACCGTGCATTGGGGTGGTAAGCAGCTATTTCATAAGAAAAGATCTAATGTAGATTCTTGAACATTTCTGGGATTGAACCTTTGTACAAATTGGAGGAGTGAGTAATGAGAGGCTTGGTGACTTACCGATAAAATCGTGAAGAATACAGCCAGCAGAGTTACTGCCTCTGGCTTGCCTATGATTACATCAATCATTGCAGTCTCCAGTAATGGTTATATCCTCATTTTCTTAAGATGCATAGTGTTCTAATTTGTTTTAGTTGAAATTACTGGATGGGTTGTACTATAATATAATGCTTAATGGTTTGCAACTGAATTTCATGATGCAACCATAAATTTTAGTTTTCCCTTTATCAGATGGACTGCATGAAAGATGTTTTATGTCTAATTCTCTTCTAACTGAAATAGTAAGACCTCCCTCTTCCCCTTTCCTATCTTGTCGAAGCAAATGAAACCCCATGTACGAATTTTTACATTGCGGTTTTAAGTAGATTTCCATGATACATATGACTTTGTTTTGTCTAATCCCTTTTGAAATTCCCTTAAGTTACAATGGATGCTGAATGCTTTCCAAAAACATATATTGAGCTTCTTAGTTATGTTGAATTAGGCTTTGCTTTCCTAGTATTGTATTACCATTAATCTCTGTGAGTGAATCCTGGATCTGTGGTGCTTCAGGGTTCAACTCAATATCTCTTTTTCTTATTTGTCGATTAATCTTCACACTTAGGTTTTAAGTATTTCTTTAATCTCATCTTTGATATCTTTAATGTTTTTGTTGTCCTTCAAATTAATCTTTTATCAAATAGGAATGTTGCAAATTCTTCTTGATAGTTTAGAATTATAACTATCTATCTATCTGTTTATCCGTTGCCTGTTCCCTCTGGGAACTCCCATCAAGGTGGTGGCCATGGCAAATGAGTCCTCCCTCATCTTTGTCTTTACATGACTCCCTTGCATACAGCATTCCATGCATTCTTCTGCCATTTGTCTCCCTCCACCACCACTGTTTCCCCATATCACAGGTTTCCCCATATCACAGGTTGCCTTCATCACACACCAACCCATTAAATCGTACTATTGTATATTCTCCTTGTAAACTCCCTGTTTTGCATTCTTTCCAAATGCCCAAACCACCTCAGAGTATTACATTTCACCCACTCTATCACTACAATTTGTTCCCATTGCATTCCCTTCCATACCACATCTCTCATACATCCCCTCATTTCTTTCTTCATTCCACCTAGTCAGACCACCTGTTTCTCTCAAATGATTCATTTTCTTTGCTTGGATTCTTGACATCTGTGACTCATTCCATGTCCATATTTTGACTGCATAGGTCAGGCTTAAGAGGACTATACTGTTCCTTAATTCTTCTTCACTTCCATACTTACACCTCTTCCCTACATTATTCTATGATGGGACCCAGTGACTCTTCTACCCTGTACTGCTCTTTACCTTATCTCTCCTTCCATATCACCAAACTTACCCAAGATAACTTCAAAATGCTTAGATTCTCTAACCTCTTCCAGTCTTTCTCCACCATATCTATAACATGGTTTAGTACACTTTCTTCTTATACTCTGTAGGGTTTTGAAAAACTTACACTTTCACTCTGTTACCTTTCAGACACCATTACTTTACAATTACTTGCATTTACCTTCAATTGTCTATGCTTTCACATCATAAAAGACATTTACAACCTTCTGCAACTACTCTTTACTTGCAGCAAACAACACAGTGTAATCCGCTACACTCCATCTCTTACCCCCCCTTTCCCAAGTTTTGCTTTCATCTCTCTTATCACTTCATCCATGTATATGTTAAAAAGCCATGATGACATCACACAGCCCTACCTCACACCAGCATGTCTACCAAAACTTTTCTCAACTTTCCGTCCACTCATACATGTGCACTTGCTGCTCTGTAGAGAGCTTTCACACCATTCAACAGTTCTCAACCTTCCCCCATATATCCTTTACACATCCCATAAAGCATTCCACTCAACTATCATATGCTTTTTCCTTAGCCCTAAAAAGTGCATGCAATCCTTATCTTTCATTATATAGTTTTCCACAGTCATTTTTACCACAAAATTCTGATGCATTCATTCCCTACCTTTCCTAACCCCCCCCGCTTTTAATTTATTCTGCTCTCCGTCACTTCCATCACACTGTTAGTTATCACTGTTGCATACACTTTTCATGGTATAATTTAACAGATGTCAAATTTGAATGGAGAAAAATTGGGGAAGTGGAGTGTTTTAGGTATCTGGGAGTGGACTTGGCAATAAATTGAACCATAAAAGCAGAAGTAAGTCATAGGGTGGGGGAGGGGGCAAAGTTTTGGGAGCAATGAAGAATGTGTGGAAAGAGAGAACATGATCTCATAGGGCAAAAAGTAATAGTTGAGGTAATAGTTGTTCCACCAATATTGTATGGTTGCACAGCGTGTGCTATAGATAGGGTTGTGCAGAGGTGGATGGATGTATTGGAAATGAAATGTTTGAGGAAAATATGTGGTGGGAGGGGTTTTGATCAAGTAAGTAATGAAAGGATAAGAGAGATGTGTGGAAGTAAAAATAGTGTGATTGAGAGAGTAGAAGATGGAGAGAATGGGTGAGGAAAGGTTGACAAAGAGGATATATGTGTCAGAGGTGGAGGGAACAAGGAGGAGCGGGAGACCAAATTGGAGGTGGAAGGATGGAGTGAAAAACATTTTGAGCAATTGGGGCCTGAATAAGCAGGAGGGTGAGAGGCATGCAAGGAATATAGTGAATTGGAACACTGTGGTATACTGGGGTCGATGTGCTGTCAATGGACTGAACCAGGGCCTGTGAAACGTATGGGGTAAACCATGGAAAGATCTATGGGGCCTGGATGTGGATAGGGAGTTGTGGTTTCAGTGCATTACACATAATAACTAGAGACAGTGTGAACGAATGTGGCCTTTTTTTTTGTCTGTTTTCCTGATGCAACCTTGCTGACACAAGGGGTGTTGATGCTGTTTCCTGTAGGGCGGGATGGCATCAAGAATGGATGAAAGCAGGTTGATGGTAATTAAGAAAAGGGCCAGCATAATATGTGGTATTCAATAAATGCTAGGTAAGGATTCCGAATTCCAGATGTATAATTACTATATCTAGTGGATTTGGAGCAATGGCTGCCAAGTTATTGAGGGGACTCTTAAAAGGAAGTTAGATGGCTAGAACTAAGGGGAATGTTATAATTAGTAAGAATGAGAATTTTATGTTCTGCAATAATTTAGGTCATGCTACTGTGATGTATGGGAAACTGATATGAATATGCAAGTAATAAGAGGCCATTTAAAGGCACTGACAATCTTTGTTTTTTTAATGAAGCATGAAATTACCAATGAGAGATATGCTTAAGAGAGTATGATGTAAAAAAAGAGAAAAAGTTGAATATATCAGTATGATGTATAAATATTTTATGAATGTGAACAGAATAGCTTCACAATTGATGACAAAGAAAGAATGTATATCATAGCCCCTAGAAGGAAGTTGACCTCATGAGATATTACATGCTGAGAGGGGGCAATATCAAAAGAGATCTAATTTTTTAATTGATTGCTTCTTTCTTGTGGTAAAATATACAACCATTGATTCTTGTAGTGGATTCCATCTGTTCTTTCCTGACACTGCAGGCCTAAAATTTTACCACTTACTGACTAGTAAATGTGAAAATGTCAAGGATGTGCTCTTATGTTATGAAACAATTGTTAAAGCTTTGTCACTCTTACAAGATAACAGATATCACTGACGAAAACCATCAATAATTATATTTCTTTCTTTTACAAAAGTATGCTTCTCACTTGGTATGCCTGAATATACTTCTGGAGTACCTCATATGCATGGAAATAGTGCAGTATAAGTTAAAGGTGGTGCAGCACTTGTGAATGATGTTTAACTAGGTTTGGCTGTGTATCATTTTATATAGAAAATTACATTCTAGTAAATTATAAGAACTTAGGAAGATATTCTTTTTATTTAATACTTGAAAATGCTGTGCAATGAGAAGTACTGCAGTTGCCTCACATAAAGGTTGATTAAGGAAGGATTAAACTGGGGGAGAGGTAAGCCAATAATGAGGGAAGATAAGAGTGATATGGATGGTAGCTAATAGATTTGTGTAGAAATAGGGGTATATACAGGAAATATTGCATTAGTCACCTTGCCAAATAGTGGGAGATTGTATATGGACCGTAAAGAAAGATGTATAAGTTACATTGAATGTTACAACTGGTCAGTAAGAAGTTGGTTTGTAGCTACTTTCAAACAAATCAGTGTGTGTAGAGAGAAAAGAATTATACAGAAATATTTTGTAGTTACACACCAAGTTTTAATCTGGATATTGTTAGATTATCGTTTGTCATCAAATTATTGGTGAAACCTCTTAGAAGCTAATTTACTTTAATTTTATAACATTCCTCTGGTAAGTCACAAAACAATGACTTACAGAAATTCAAGATAATTATTCTATATTGTCCCTTTGAAATATTTTCCATGGGCAAAAGAAGCCTTAAAAAGTATATTTCCTTTATCATTAAAGAAAACTGCATCTGAAACCTTTCAATTTTCTTTACAGTATCTCCTTGACAACCTGATCACCAGTGTAAGTCAGCAACAATATTGTTCTCATGGTAGTTTGTTTACATCATCCTACATTGTATTACTTGAATCCACTTTGTTAGTTTCAAAACCTACCCTTAACATATCCTCATCCTACCACCAAGCAAAGGTATATGCCCATTTAGGTATGTCCTACCCTCATCTCTAGTTCCATCTGATACACCTGTTAACATTATATCTGACATATCCTCTAACTTTGCCACAAGTAAATCATAAAATAGCTTAACCCTCTTCTTGACAAAACCTTACGTTACCTCAAACGTTCTCTATCTCCATCGTTTTTCCTTGTAGTATTAGGAACATACATGTATATGTATCATACAAAAAAAGTTTGGAGTATATATTTTTGTAATTATAGAATTCCTCCCCATGTTTTAATGGGCCAGTCATAAATATAGGCATTTATAGTTGCCATATTTTACCAGCAACTCAAAATCGTCAAGCCTTTCAATTACAAATACATTACTGGTGATGTGCTGAATGAGACCTCATGATTCCCTAGTATCTTCACCCTGCTGGGTCACTGGTGATGTGCTGGATGAGGCCTCATGATTCCCTAGTATCTTCAGCCTGCTGGGTCACTGGTGATGTGCTGGATGAGACCTCATGATTCCCTAGTATCTTCACCTTGCTGGGTCACTGGTGATCTGCTTGAAGAGACCTCATGATTCCGTAGTATCTTCACCCTGCTGGGTCACTGGTGGGTGCTGGATGAGACCTCATGATTCCCTAGTATCTTCACCCTGCTGGATCACTGGTGATGTGATGGATGAGACCTCATGGTTCCCTAGTATCTTCACCCTGGTGGGTCACTGGTGATGTGCTGGATGAGACCTCATGATTCCCTAGTATGTTCACCCTGGTGGGTCACTGGTGATGTGCTGGATGAGGCCTCATGATTCCCTAGTATTTTTACCCTGGTGGGTCACTGGTGATGTGCTGGATGAGACCTCATGATTCCCTAGTATCTTCACGCTGCTGGGTCACTGGTTATGTGCTGGATGAGGCCTCATGATTCCGTAGTATGTTCACCCTGGTGGGTCACTGGTGATGTGCTGGATGAGGCCTCATGATTCCCTAGTATGTTCACCCTGGTGGGTCACTGGTGATGTGCTGGATGAGACCTCATGATTCCCTAGTATATTCACCCTGCTGGGTCACTGGTGATATGCTGGATGAGTCCTCATGATTCCCTAGTATGTTCACCCTGCTGGGTTACTGGTGATGTGCTGGATGAGGCCTCATGATTCCCTAGTATGTTCACCCTGGTGGGTCACTGGTGATGTGCTGGAGGAGACCTCATGATTCCCTAGTATGTTCACCCTGGTGGGTCACTGGTGATGTGCTGGATGAGACCTTATGATTCCCTAGTATGTTCACCCTGGTGGATCACTGATGATGTCCTGGATGAGGCCTCATGATTCCCTAGTATGTTCACCCTGGTGGGTCACTGGTGATGTGCTGGATGAGACCTCATGATTCCCTAGTATGTTCACCCTGCTGGGTCACTGGTGATGTGCTGGATGAGACCTCATGATTCCCTAGTATGTTCACCCTGGTGGGTCACTGGTGATGTGCTGGATGAGACCTCATGATTCCCTAGTATGTTCACCCTGGTGGGTCACTGGTGATGTGCTGGATGAGACCTCATGATTCCCTAGTATGTTCACCCTGCTGGGTCACTGGTGATGTGCTGGATGAGACCTCATGATTCCCTAGTATGTTCACCCTGGTGGGTCACTGGTGATGTGCTGGATGAGACCTCATGATTCCCTAGTATGTTCACCCTGGTGGGTCACTGGTGATGTGCTGGATGAGACCTCATTTTTCCCTAGTATGTTCACCCTGGTGGGTCACTGGTGATGTGCTGGATGAGACCTCATGATTCCCTAGTATGTTCACCCTGCTGGGTGACTGGTGATGTGCTGGATGAGACCTCATTATTCCCTAGTATGTTCACCCTGGTGGGTCACTGGTGATGTGCTGGATGAGACCTCATGATTCCCTAGTATGTTCACCCTGCTGGGTGACTGGTGATGTGCTGGATGAGACCTCATGATTCCCTAGTATCTTCACCCTGGTGGGTCACTGGTGATGTGCTGGATGAGGCCCCATGATTCCCTAGTATGTTCACCCTGCTGGGTGACTGGTGATGTGCTGGATGAGGCCTCATGATTCCCTAGTATCTTCACCCTGGTGGGTCACTGGTGATGTGCTGGATGAGACCTCATGATTCCCTAGTATCTTCACCCTGCTGGGTCACTGGTGATGTGCTGGATGAGACCTCATGATTCCCTAGTATCTTCACCTTGCTGGGTCACTGGTGATGTGCTGGATGAGGCCTCATGATTCCCTAGTATGTTCACCCTGGTGGGTCACTGGTGATGTGCTGGAGGAGACCTCATGATTCCCTAGTATGTTCACCCTGGTGGGTCACTGGTGATGTGCTGGATGAGACCTCATGATTCCCTAGTATCTTCACCCTGGTGGGTCACTGTTGATGTGCTGGATGAGACCTCATGATTCCCTAGTATGTTCACCCTGGTGGGTCACTGGTGATGTGCTGGATGAGACCTCATGATTCCCTAGTATGTTCACCCTGCTGGGTCACTGGTGATGTGCTGGATGAGACCTCATGATTCCCTAGTATGTTCACCCTGGTGGGTCACTGGTGATGTGTGGAGGAGACTTCATGATTCCTTAGTATCTTCACCCTGCTGGATCACTGGTGATGTGCTGGATGAGACCTCATGATTCCCTAGTATGTTCACCCTGGTGGGTCACTGGTGATGTGCTGGATGAGGCCTCATGATTCCCTAGTATGTTCACCCTGGTGGGTCACTGGTGATGTGCTGGATGAGACCTCATGATTCCCTAGTATGTTCACCCTGGTGGGTCACTGGTGATGTGCTGGATGAGGCCCCATGATTCCCTAGTATGTTCACCCTGCTGGATCACTGGTGATGTGCTGGATGAGACCTCATGATTCCCGAGTATGTTCACCCTGGTGGGTCACTGGTGATGTGCTGGATGAGACCTCATGATTCCCTAGTATGTTCAGCCTGGTGGGTCACTGGTGATGTGCTGGATGAGGCCCCATGATTCCCTAGTATGTTCACCCTGCTGGATCACTGGTGATGTGATGGATGAGACCTCATGATTCCCGAGTATGTTCACCCTGGTGGGTCACTGGTGATGTGCTGGATGAGACCTCATGATTCCGTAGTATGTTCACCCTGCTGGATCACTGGTGATGTGCTGGATGAGACCTCATGATTCCCTAGTATGTTCACCCTGGTGGGTCACTGGTGATGTGCTGGATGAGACCTCATGATTCCCGAGTATGTTCACCCTGGTGGGTCACTGGTGATGTGCTGGATGAGACCTCATGATTCCGTAGTATGTTCACCCTGGTGGGTCACTGGTGATGTGCTGGATGAGGCCTCATGATTCCCTAGTATGTTCACCCTGGTGGGTCACTGGTGATGTGCTGGATGAGACCTCATGATTCCCGAGTATGTTCACCCTGGTGGGTCACTGGTGATGTGCTGGATGAGACCTCATGATTCCCTAGTATGTTTCCCTGTGGGTCACTGGTGATGTGCTGGATGAGACCTCATGATTCCCTAGTATGTTCACCCTGGTGGGTCACTGGTGATGTGCTGGATGAGACCTCATGATTCCCTAGTATGTTCACCCTGGTGGGTCACTGGTGATGTGCTGGATGAGGCCTCATGATTCCCTAGTATGTTCACCCTGCTGGGTCACTGGTGATGTGCTGGATGAGACCTCATGATTCCCTAGTATGTTCACCCTGGTGGGTCACTGGTGATGTGCTGGATGAGACCTCATGATTCCCTAGTATGTTCACCCTGTGGGTCACTGGTGATGTGCTGGATGAGACCTCATGATTCCCTAGTATGTTCACCCTGGTGGGTCAGTGGTGATGTGCTGGATGAGACCTCATGATTCCGTAGTATGTTCACCCTGGTGGGTCACTGGTGATGTGCTGGATGAGACCTCATGATTCCCGAGTATGTTCACCCTGGTGGGTCACTGGTGATGTGCTGGATGAGGCCTCATGATTCCCTAGTATGTTCACCCTGGTGGGTCACTGGTGATGTGCTGGATGAGACCTCATGATTCCCGAGTATGTTCACCCTGGTGGGTCACTGGTGATGTGCTGGATGAGGCCTCATGATTCCCTAGTATCTTCACCCTGCTGGATCACTGGTGATGTGCTGGATGAGACCTCATGATTCCCTAGTATCTTCACCCTGCTGGATCACTGGTGATGTGCTGGATGAGACCTCATGATTCCGTAGTATGTTCACCCTGGTGGGTCACTGGTGATGTGCTGGATGAGGCCTCATGATTCCGTAGTATGTTCACCCTGCTGGATCACTGGTGATGTGCTGGATGAGACCTCATGATTCCCTAGTATGTTCACCCTGCTGGATCACTGGTGATGTGCTGGATGAGACCTCATGATTCCCTAGGATGTTCACCCTGGTGGGTCACTGGTGATGTGCTGGATGAGACCTCATGATTCCCTAGTATGTTCACCCTGGTGGGTCACTGGTGATGTGCTGGATGAGACCTCATGATTCCCTAGTATGTTCAGCCTGGTGGGTCACTGGTGATGTGCTGGATGAGGCCTCATGATTCCCTAGTATGTTCACCCTGGTGGGTCACTGGTGATGTGCTGGATGAGGCCTCATGATTCCCTAGTATCTTCACCCTGGTGGGTCACTGGTGATGTGCTGGATGAGGCCTCATGATTCCCTAGTATCTTCACCCTGGTGGGTCACTGGTGATGTGCTGGATGAGGCCTCATGATTCCCTAGTATGTTCACCCTGGTGGGTCACTGGTGATGTGCTGGATGAGGCCTCATGATTCCCTAGTATGTTCACCCTGGTGGGTCACTGGTGATGTGCTGGATGAGACCTCATGATTCCCTAGTATGTTCACCCTGCTGGGTAACTGGTGATGTGCTGGATGAGACCTCATGATTCCCTAGTATGTTTCCTGTTGGGTCACTGGTGATGTGCTGGATGAGGCCTCATGATTCCCTAGTATGTTCACCCTGGTGGGTCACTGGTGATGTGCTGGATGAGGCCTCATGATTCCCTAGTATGTTCACCCTGCTGGGTCACTGGTGATGTGCTGGATGAGGCCTCATGATTCCCTAGTATGTTCACCCTGGTGGGTCACTGGTGATGTGCTGGAGGAGACCTCATGATTCCCTAGTATCTTCACCTTGCTGGGTCACTGGTGATGTGCTGGATGAGGCCTCATGATTCCCTAGTATGTTCACCCTGGTGGGTCACTGGTGATGTGCTGGATGAGGCCTCATGATTCCCTAGTATGTTCACCCTGCTGGATCACTGGTGATGTGCTGGATGAGACCTCATGATTCCCTAGTATGTTCACCCTGCTGGATCACTGGTGATGTGCTGGATGAGACCTCATGATTCCCTAGTATGTTCACCCTGCTGGATCACTGGTGATGTGCTGGATGAGACCTCATGATTCCCTAGTATGTTCACCCTGCTGGATCACTGGTGATGTGCTGGATGAGACCTCATGATTCCCTAGTATGTTCACCCTGCTGGGTCACTGGTGATGTGCTGGATGAGACCTCATGATTCCCTAGTATGTTCACCCTGGTGGGTCACTGGTGATGTGCTGGATGAGACCTCATGATTCCCTAGTATGTTCACCCTGCTGGGTCACTGGTGATGTGCTGGATGAGACCTCATGATTCCCTATGTTCACCCTGCTGGGTCACTGGTGATGTGCTGGATGAGACCTCATGATTCCCTAGTATGTTTCCTGCTGGGTCACTGGTGATGTGCTGGATGAGACCTCATGATTCCCTAGTATGTTCACCCTGGTGGGTCACTGGTGATGTGCTGGATGAGACCTCATGATTCCCTAGTATGTTCACCCTGCTGGGTCACTGGTGATGTGCTGGATGAGACCTCATGATTCCCTAGTATGTTCACCCTGGTGGGTCACTGGTGATGTGCTGGATGAGACCTCATGATTCCCTAGTATGTTCACCCTGGTGGGTCACTGGTGATGTGCTGGATGAGGCCTCATGATTCCCTAGTATGTTCACCCTGCTGGGTCACTGGTGATGTGCTGGATGAGACCTCATGATTCCCTAGTATGTTCACCCTGGTGGGTCACTGGTGATGTGCTGGATGAGACCTCATGATTCCCGAGTATCTTCACCCTGGTGGGTCACTGGTGATGTGCTGGATGAGACCTCATGATTCCCTAGTATGTTTCCTGTTGGGTCACTGGTGATGTGCTGGATGAGACCTCATGATTCCCGAGTATGTTCACCCTGCTGGGTCACTGGTGATGTGCTGGATGAGGCCTCATGATTCCCTAGTATGTTCACCCTGCTGGGTCACTGGTGATGTGCTGGATGAGGCCTCATGATTCCGTAGTATGTTCACCCTGGTGGGTCACTGGTGATGTGCTGGATGAGACCTCATGATTCCGTAGTATGTTCACCCTGGTGGGTCACTGGTGATGTGCTGGATGAGACCTCATGATTCCCTAGTATCTTCACCCTGGTGGATCACTGGTGATGTGCTGGATGAGGCCTCATGATTCCGTAGTATGTTCACCCTGGTGGGTCACTGGTGATGTGCTGGATGAGGCCTCATGATTCCCTAGTATGTTCACCCTGGTGGGTCACTGGTGATGTGCTGGATGAGACCTCATGATTCCCTAGTATCTTCACCCTGGTGGGTCACTGGTGATGTGCTGGATGAGACCTCATGATTCCCTAGTATGTTCACCCTGGTGGGTCACTGGTGATGTGCTGGATGAGGCCTCATGATTCCCTAGGATGTTCACCCTGCTGGATCACTGGTGATGTGCTGGATGAGGCCTCATGATTCCCTAGTATGTTCACCCTGCTGGATCACTGGTGATGTGCTGGATGAGACCTTATGATTCCCTAGTATGTTCACCCTGGTGGGTCACTGGTGATGTGCTGGATGAGACCTCATGATTCCCTAGTATCTTCACCCTGGTGGGTCACTGGTGATGTGCTGGATGAGACCTCATGATTCCCTAGTATGTTCACCCTGGTGGGTCACTGGTGATGTGCTGGATGAGGCCTCATGATTCCCGAGTATGTTCACCCTGCTGGGTCACTGGTGATGTGCTGGATGAGGCCTCATGATTCCCTAGTATGTTCACCCTGCTGGATCACTGGTGATGTGCTGGATGAGACCTCATGATTTCCTAGTATGTTCACCCTGGTGGGTCACTGGTGATGTGCTGGATGAGGCCTCATGATTCCCTAGTATGTTCACCCTGCTGGATCACTGGTGATGTGCTGGATGAGACCTCATGATTCCCGAGTATGTTCACCCTGGTGGGTCACTGGTGATGTGCTGGATGAGACCTCATGATTCCCTAGTATGTTCAGCCTGGTGGGTCACTGGTGATGTGCTGGATGAGGCCCCATGATTCCCTAGTATGTTCACCCTGCTGGATCACTGGTGATGTGCTGGATGAGACCTCATGATTCCCGAGTATGTTCACCCTGGTGGGTCACTGGTGATGTGCTGGATGAGACCTCATGATTCCCTAGTATCTTCACCCTGCTGGATCACTGGTGATGTGCTGGATGAGGCCTCATGATTCCCTAGTATCTTCACCCTGCTGGGTCACTGGTGATGTGCTGGATGAGACCTCATGATTCCGTAGTATGTTCACCCTGGTGGGTCACTGGTGATGTGCTGGATGGGACCTCATGATTCCCTAGTATGTTCACCCTGGTGGGTCACTGGTGATGTGCTGGATGAGACCTCATGATTCCCTAGTATCTTCACCCTGGTGGGTCACTGGTGATGTGCTGGATGAGGCCTCATGATTCCCTAGTATGTTCACCCTGGTGGGTCACTGGTGATGTGCTGGATGAGACCTCATGATTCCCTAGTATGTTCACCCTGCTGGATCACTGGTGATGTGCTGGATGAGACCTCATGATTCCCTAGTATGTTCACCCTGGTGGGTCACTGGTGATGTGCTGGATGAGGCCTCATGATTCCCTAGTATGTTCACCCTGGTGGGTCACTGGTGATGTGCTGGATGAGACCTCATGATTCCCTAGTATCTTCACCCTGGTGGGTCACTGGTGATGTGCTGGATGAGACCTCATGATTCCCTAGTATGTTCACCCTGGTGGGTCAGTGGTGATGTGCTGGATGAGACCTCATGATTCCCTAGTATGTTCACCCTGGTGGGTCACTGGTGATGTGCTGGATGAGACCTCATGATTCTCTAGTATCTTCACCCTGGTGGGTCACTGGTGATGTGCTGGATGAGGCCTCATGATTCCCTAGTATGTTCACCCTGGTGGGTCACTGGTGATGTGCTGGATGAGACCTCATGATTCCCTAGTATCTTCACCTTGCTGGGTCACTGGTGATGTGCTGGATGAGACCTCATGATTCCCTAGTATGTTTCCTGTTGGGTCACTGGTGATGTGCTGGATGAGACCTCATGATTCCCTAGTATGTTCACCCTGGTGGGTCACTGGTGATGTGCTGGATGAGACCTCATGATTCCCTAGTATGTTCACCCTGGTGGGTCACTGGTGATGTGCTGGATGAGACCTCATGATTCCCTAGTATGTTTCCTGTTGGGTCACTGGTGATGTGCTGGATGAGACCTCATGATTCCCTAGTATGTTCACCCTGGTGGGTCACTGGTGATGTGCTGGATGAGGCCTCATGATTCCCTAGTATGTTCACCCTGGTGGGTCACTGGTGATGTGCTGGATGAGACCTCATGATTCCCTAGTATGTTCACCCTGGTGGGTCACTGGTGATGTGCTGGATGAGACCTCATGATTCCCTAGTATGTTTCCTGTTGGGTCACTGGTGATGTGCTGGATGAGACCTCATGATTCCCTAGTATGTTCACCCTGGTGGGTCACTGGTGATGTGCTGGATGAGACCTCATGATTCCCTAGTATGTTTCCTGTTGGGTCACTGGTGATGTGCTGGATGAGGCCTCATGATTCCCTAGTATGTTCACCCTGCTGGGTGACTGGTGATGTGCTGGATGAGACTTCATGATTCCATATCATCTTCACCCTGCTGGTTTACTGGAAATATGCTGGGTTTGATATACTGCAATGTGCTGAGCATTAGGTGATATCCTTGTTGCAAGGCTTATTGGCAGCATTGTGGCAAGATTTAATGGTAGCATTATGCCAAGATTTAATGGTATCGATGTGTCATGGTTTAATGTTGGCATTGTGCCAAAATTTTTTAGTTAGATTGTGCCAAGATTTAATGGTAGTATTGTGTCAAGATTTAATGGTGGCATTGTGTCAAGATTTAATGGTGGCATTGTGCCAAGATTTAATTGGAGCATTGTGCCAAGATTTAATGGTGGCATTGTTTCAAGATATAATGGTAGCATTGTGCCAAGATTTAATGGTGGCATTGTTTCAAGATATAATGGTAGCATTGTGCCAAGATTTAATGGTGGCATTGTTTCAAGATATAATGGTAGCATTGTGCCAAGATTTAATGGTGGCATTGTTTCAAGATATAATGGTAGCATTGTGCCAAGATTTAATGGTGGCATTGTTTCAAGATATAATGGTAGCATTGTGCCAAGATTTAATGGTGGCATTGTTTCAAGATATAATGGTAGCATTGTGCCAAGATTTAATGGTGGCATTGTTTCAAGATATAATGGTAGCATTGTGCCAAGATTTAATGGTGGCATTGTTTCAAGATATAATGGTAGCATTGTGCCAAGATTTAATAGTGGCATTTTACCAAGATTTTATGGTGGTTTAGTTCCAAGATTTATTGTAAGCATTGTGCCAAGATTTAATGGTAGCATTGTGTCAAGATTTAATGGTTGCATTGTCCCAAGATTTAATAGTAGCATTGTGCCAAGATTCAATGGTGGCGTTGTGCCAAGATTTTTATGGTGGTATTGTGCCAAGATTTAATGGTGGTATTGGGTCAAAATTTAATGGCAGCATTGTGCCGAGATCTAATGTTAGCATTGTACCAAGATTCTTATGGTGGTATTGTGCCAAGATTTAATGGTGGTATTGAGTCAAAATTTAATGGTAGCAATGTACCAAGATTTAATGGTAGCATTGTGTCAAGATTTAATGGTGGCATTATGCCAAGATTTAATGATGTCATTGTGCCAAGATTTAATGGTGGTATTGGGTCAAGATTTAATGGTGGTATTGTGTTAAGATTTAATGGTAGTATGGCAAGAAAAGGCATATGATAGAGTTGATAGAGATGCTCTGTGGAAGGTATTAAGAGTATATGGTGTGGGAGGCAAGTTGTTAGAAGCAGTGAAGAGTTTTTATCGAGGATGTAAGGCATGTGTATGAGTGGGAGGAGAGGAAAGTGATTGGTTCTCAGTGAATGTCGGTTTGTGGAAGGGGTGCGCGATGTCTCCATGGCTGTATAATTTGTTTATGGATGGGGCTGTTAGGAAGATGAATGCACGAGTTTTGGAGAGAGGGGCAAGTATGCAGTCTGTTATGGATGAGAGAGCTTGGGAAGTGAGTCAGTTGTTGTTCGCTGATGATACAGTGCTGGTGGCTGATTCGGATGAGAAACTGCAGAAGCTGGTGACTGAGTTTGGTGAAGTGTGTGAAAGAAGAATGCTGAGAGTAAATGTGAATAAGAGCAAGGTTATTAGGTACCGTAGGGTTGAGAGACAAATCAATTGGGAGGTAGGTTAGAATGGAGAAAAGCTGGAGGAAGTGAAGTGTTTTAAATATCTGGGAGTGGATTTGGCAGCGGATGGAACCATGGAAGTTGAAGTGAGTCACAGGGTGGGGAAGGGGGCGAAAGTTCTGGGAGCGTTGAAAAATATGTGGAAGGCAAGAACATTATCTTGGAAAGCAAAAATGGGTATGTTTGAAGGAATAGTGGTTCCAACAATGTTATATGGTTCAAGGCGTGGGCTATAGATAGAGTTGTGCAGAGGCGGGTGGATGTGCTGGAAATGAGATGTTTGAGGACAATATGTGCTATGAGGTGGTTTGATCAAGTAAGAAATGAAAGGGTAAGAGAGATGTGTGGTAATAAAAATAGTATGGTTGAGAGAGCAGAAGAGGGTGTTTTGAAATGGTTTGACCACATGGAGAGAATGAGTGAGGAAAGATTGACAAAGAGGATATATGTGTCAGAGGTGGAGGGAACAAGGAGAAGTGGGAGACCAAATTGGAGGTGGAAAGATGGAATGAAAAAGATTTTGAGCGATTGGGGCCTGAACATGCAGGAGGGTGAAAGGCGTGCAAGGAATAGAGTGAATTGGAACGATGTGTTATACCGGGGTCGACGTGCTGTTAGTGGATTGAGCAAGGGCATGTGAAGGGTCTGGGGTAAACCATGGAAAGTTGTGTGGGGCTGGATGTGGAAAGGGAGCTATGGTTTTGGTGCATTATACATGACGGCTAGAGACTGAGTGTGAACGAATGTGGCCTTTGTTATCTTTTCCTAGTGCTACCTAGCGCACATTCAGGGGGAGGGTTTTGTCTTTTCATGTGTGGCGGGGTGGCGACGGGAAAGAATAAAGGCAGCAAGTATGAATTATGTACATGTGTATATATGTATATGTCTGTATATGTATATGTTGCAATGTATAGGTATGTATTTGTGCATGTGTGGATGTGTATGTATATACATGTGTATGTGGGTGGGTTGGGCCATTCTTTCGTCTGTTTCCTTGCACTACCTCACCAACGCGGGAGACAGTGACAAAGTATAATGAATAGATGAATAAATAGTATGGCAAGATTTAATGGTGTCTTGTGCTTAGATTTTATTGTGGCATTGTGCTATGATATCGTGACATTGTGCCAAGATTCCCACCCTGTGTCTCACTTCCATCTCCATGGTTCCATTTTCTGCAAAGTCCACTCCCAGAGATCTAAAACACTTCATTCCTCCTATTTTTCTTCATTGAAAATGATATCTCAATTACCTTGTCTCTCAACCCTACTAACCCTAATAACCTTGCTCTTATTGAAGTTAACTCTCAACTTTCTTTTTTTTACTAACTTTTCCAAACTCAGTCACCAACCTCTGCAGTTTCTTACTTGAATCAGCCACCAGGGCTGTATCTTCAGCAAACAACAACTGACTTACTTCTCAGACCCTTTCATCCCCAACAGACTTCATACTTGCCTCTCTCTCCAACACTCTTGCATTTACCTTCCTAACCACCTCATCCATAAACAAATTAAATAACCATGGGGACATCACACACCCCTTCTGCAGACCAAGCTTCACTGGGAACCAATCACTCTCCTCTCTTCCTACTCATACACATGCCTTATATCCTTGGTAAAAACTTTTCACTGCTTCTTGCAGCTTATCTCCCATGTCATATACTCTTAAGACCTTCCACAAAGCATCTTCATCAACCCTATCTCAACCTTCCCCAGATCCATAAATGTTACATACAAATCCATCTGTTTTTCTAAGTATATCTCACACACATTATTGAAAGCAATTACCTGATCCACACATCCTCTACCACTTCTGAATCCACACTGCTCTTCCCCAATCTGATGCTCTGTACATGCCTTCACCCTCTCAATCAATACCCTTCCATACAATTTCCCAGGAATACTCAACAAACTTATGCCTCTGTAGTTTGAACATTCACCTTTATCCCCTTTGTCTTTGTACAGTTGCAATATGCATGCATTCCGCCAATGCTCAGGCACTTCACCATGATCCATATATACAGTGAATATCCTAACCAACCAATGATGTGTATATATATGAGGTAAAGGAGAAAGAGTTATAACCCTGTATTCAGTGCACTGTAGAAGGTGACTAAAGGGGATGGAAGGGGGTGGTGGTGGTGAGTGGGGGGGCTGGAAGCTGTTCCATTTTGTATTTCAATTTGTAAAAGATAACACAGAAGCAGGAGCCAGGTGGAGAGTGATCATACTCATCAAAGGCCCAGACTGGGGTGTGAGTGTGAGATATAAGGAAAGAGTAGCACTTCTACCGAAGGAGGAGTTGTGGGAGTTGTAAGGAAGTGAGTTCCAGATTGATGTGGGTATATATATTTATTTATTATACTTTGTCGCTGTCTCCCGCATTAGCGAGGTAGCGCAAGGAAACATTTACTCTCAGCTTTCTTCTTTCACACACTTTACCAAACTCAGTCACCAGCTTCTGCAGTTTCTCACCCGAATCAGCCACCAGCGCTGTATCATCAGCGAACAACAACTGACTCACTTCCCAAGCTCTCTCATCCATAATAGACTGCATACTTGCCCCTCTTTCCAAAACTCTTGCATTCACCTCCCTAACAACCCAATCCATTAACAAATTAAACAACCATGGAGACATCATGCACCCCTGCCACAAACTAACATTCACTGAGAACCAATCACTTTCCTCTCTTCCTACTCGTACACATGCCTTACATCCTGGATAAAAACTTTTCACTGCTTCTAACAACTTGCCTCCCACACCATATATTCTTAATACCTTCCACAAAGCATCTCTGTCAACTCTATCATATGCCTTCTCCAGATACATAAATGCTACATACAAATCCATTTGCTTTTCTAAGTATTTCTCACATACATTCTTCAAAGCAAACACCTGATCCACCCATCCTCTACCACTTCTGAAACCTCACTGCTCTTCCCCAATCTGATGCTCTGTACATGCCTTCACCCTCTCAATCAAAACCCTCCCATATAATTTCCTAGGAATACCCAACAAACTTATACCTCTGTAATTTGAGCACTCACTTGTATCCCCTTTGCCTTTGTACAATGGCACTATGCAAGTATTCTGCCAATCATCAGGTACCTCACCATGAGTCATACATACATTAAATAACCTTACCAACTAGTCAACAATATAGTCACCCCCTTTTTTAATAAATTCCACTGCAGTACCATCCAAATCCGCTGCCTTGCTGGCTTTTATCTTCTGCAAAGCTTTTACTACCTCTTCACTGTTTACCAATCTTCCGATCTAACCTTCTCACTTTGCACACCACCTCGACCAAAACACCCTATATCTGCCACTCTATCATCAAACACATTCAACAAACCTTCAAAATACTCACTCCATCTCCTCACATCACCACTACTTGTTATCACCTCCCCATTAGCCCCCTTCACTGATGTTCCCATTTGTTTTCTTGTCTTACGCACTTTATTTACCTCCTTCCAAAACATCTTTTTGTTCTCCCTAAAATTTAATGATACTCTCTCACCCCAACTCTCATTTGCCCTCTTTTTCACCTCCTGTACCTTTCTCTTGACCTCCTGCCTCTTTCTTTTATACATCTCCCAGTCATTTGCATTACTTCTCTGCCAAAATTGTTCCAATGCCTCTCTCTTTTTTACTAATAATCTTACTTCTTCATCCCACCACTCACTACCCTTTCTAATCTGCCCATCTCCCACCCTTCTCTTGCCACAAGCATCTTTTGCACAAGCCATCACGGCTTCCCTAAATACATCCCATTCCTCCCGCACTCCCCTTACGTCCTTTGTTCTCACCTTTTTCCATTCTGTACTCAGTCTCTCCTGGTACTTCCTCATACAAGTCTCCTTCCCAAGCTCACTTAGTCTCACCACTCTCTTCATCCCAACATTCTCTCTTCTTTTCTGAAAACCTCTACAACTCTTCACCTTCGCCTCCACAAGATAATGATCAGACATCCCTCCAGTTGCACCTCTCAGCACATTAACATCCAAAAGTCTCTCTTTCGCGCGCCTATCAATTAACACGTAATCCAATAACGCTCTCTGGCCATCTCTCGTACTTACGTATACTTATGTATATCTCTCTTTTTGAACCAGGTATTCCCAATCACCAGTCCTTTTTCTGCACATAAATCTACAAGCTCTTCACCATTTCCATTTACAACACTGAACACCCCATGTACACCAATTATTCCCTCAACTGCCACATTACTCACCTTTGCATTCAAATCATCCATCACTATAACCCAGTCTTGTGCATCAAAACTACAAACACACTTACTCAGCTGCTCCCCAAACACTTTCCTCTCATGATCTTTCTTCTCATGCCCAGGTGCATATGCATCAATAATCACCCATCTCTCTCCATCCACTTTCAGTTTTACCCGTATCAATCTAGAGTTTACTTTCTTACACTCTATGACATGCTCCCACCACTCCTGTTTCAGGACTAGTGCTACTCCTTCCCTTGCTCTTGTCCTCTCACTAACCCCTGACTTTACTCCGAAGACATTCCCAAACCACTGTTCCCCTTTACCCTTGAGCTTCATTTCACTCAGAGCCAAAACATCCAGGTTCCTTTTCTCAAACATACTACCTTTCTCTCCTTTTTTCTCATCTTGGTTACATCCACACACATTTAGACACCCCAATCTGAGCCTTCGAGGAGAATGAGCACTCCCCAAATGACTCCTTCTTCTGTTTCCCCTTTTAGAAAGTTTAAATACAAGGAGGGGAGGGTTTCTAGCTTCCCGCTCCCGTCTTTAGTCGCCTTCTACAACACGTGAGGAATGCATGGGAAGTATTCTTTCTCCCTTATCCCCTATCCCCAGTGGGTAAAAATAGAAATAAGATTGAGAGTTGGTTGATTATTAGTGCTTATACTCTTAGCTATGAGAAGAATGATGAAAAGAGGCATTTGTTTCAGGAGCTTTTTTGTGAATGTGTCAGCAGTCTTGATTTGAGAGATCAGGTATTAGTGATAGATGATTTGAATGCAAAAATGGGTACACGGGGTATTTAATAAGGTGAACAGAAATGATGAACAGCTTGTGGAATTATGTGCTGAAAAAGGAACAGTGATTGGGAATCCTTGGTTAAAAAAGAGGGACATATATAAGTATATGCGGTGTAGGAAAGGTGGTAAGCAGGCATTATTGGGTTATGTAGTAATTGATGGCTATTCAAAAGATAGACTCCTGGATGTGAATGTGTTGAGAGAGGCAGTTGATGGGATGTCTGACCATAACCTTGTGGAGGCAAGGGTGAAGATTTGTAGAGACTTAAGGAAAAGAGGAAATGATATGGATGATAAAGTGTGTGGTGAAAGTAATTGAGCTTGGAAAAGAAACTTGTATGAGAAAATACCAGGAAATTTGAAGTTGAATGTTAAAAGGTGAGAGTAAATGAGGCTAGGGGAGTGGGTAAGAAGTGTGAGGCATTTAGGCAAGCGTTACTGGCATGTGCAAGAGAATTGTGTGATATGTGGAAGGTGAGAGGTGGGTAGGTGAGATGACAATGTTAAGTTGCTTGTGAAAGAGAAAAGAGAGGTGTATGGGCAGTACTCAGAAGGGATGGTAGCAAGTGATCAGAAGTGAAAGATAAAGTGGCTGGAAAGATAAAGTGGCTGGAGGTCAAGAGGAAGGTGCAGCAACTGAAATAGAGGGCGAATGGGAGTTTGAATGAGTGTGCATCAGCAAACTTAATCAGGGAGAATAAGAAAACATTTTGGAAGAAGGTTAGTAGTGAGAAAAACAAGAGAACAAATTGGAACGAAGGTGAAAGGGGCAAATGGAGAAGTAGTAACAGGCAGTGATGAGGTATAAAGGAGATAGGATGGGTACTTTGAGGGATTGTTGAATGTTTGATGTTAGGGTGGCAGATTTAGGGTGTTTGGTTCAGGGAGGTATATGAAGTGTAATGGCAATTGGTTTGGTGAAAAAAGAAGAGGTGGGTTCAGGGAGGTATATGAAGTGAAAGAGTAATGGCAATTGGTTTAGTGAAAGAAGAAGAGGTGGGTTCAGGGAGGTATATGAAGTGAAAGAGTAATGGCAATTGATTTAGTGAAAAAAAGAAGAGGTGGTGAGAGTGGTAAGGTGCCTAGAGTAGGTGGTATTGCAGTCAAATTTCCTAAGAGAGGGGTGACTGTGTTGTTGATTGGTTGGTTAGGATTTTTGTTGTATTTATGGATCATAGTGAGGTGCCTAAGGCGTGGTGGAATGTATGTATGGTGCCATTGTATGAAGGGAAGAGGGACAAAGGTGAGAATTCAAATTACAGAGGTGTAAGTTTGTAGAGTGTACCTGGTAAGTTTTATTGGAGGGTGGTGACTGAGAGGGTGGTGACAGGCAAAGAGCATCAGACTCGGATGGAACAATGTGGTTTCAGGAGTAGTAGTTGATATGTGAATCAGGTGTTTCAGTCAACACAGTTAGTAGCCTTAGAGTATTTTCCGGTGCTAGTGTCCAAATTCTATTATCAATCTGTCTATATCTCTGACACCTGTATCAAGTGGAACTCCCTCGTGACAATATAGTCTCCATAACTAGAGAATTCCAGTGCCACTTCTTAGCCTTTAGTGCCTCACCCTTATTAGGCCACTGGCAGAGGGCAACTCTAGCACAGTGATTGCAGAGGTCCTACCTAATGTTCCTGCTGACTATTACTTAATGCTCCTGCCTACTACTTCTACCTAATGTTTCTACCTAATGGTCCTGCCTCTATTATCTATTATCTACTGCTTCTATCAATTTGCCAAAAGGCAAAATGACACTTACAGCCTGCCCTTTTTGAAAGAAGTTTTCCACTTTCTGTAAATTTCTTTGATTATTTTTCCCCTTCTTTCCTATACATCTTGAGTCTTTCTCATATTTCAGTTAAAGCCTGGACTCTTTTAAGAATTTTGTCCATGACTGACTGAAGCCACTAACATTAAAGAGAAATTGAATTTAGTATTATCTGACTTGGTGTTAGTTGTAACATTATTATCAATTCCTGCTTGAATACAAAAAGACCCTTTCCTGCAAATAAGAATTGATATGATTATATTTACAGGTTCCTGTAGAAGATATCTCAAAGTCATGCAAGCTCCTGATTGAAGCATTAAGACTTCGTGAAAAGTAAGTACAAGTATTTGGTTAGATCATGTTTATTGAATGGTAAGAAACTTATATAGGTATGTTTATATGTAATTTGATGGTAGGATTTGATAAAAAGAAAAAAGATGCATGTATATGGGTGCATAGTTTGGGAGAGTGTGTGAAATAAGAAGGTTGAGAGTGATTGTAAGCAATAGTATGTTGGTAAGATGCAACAGGATGATGAGATAGGATTTTTTTTAAAGTAAATCTGAATGGGGAGGAACTGAAGGAAGTGGAGTGCACTATACACCTTAGAGTTGCCTGAGAAGTCACTGCCTTATAGATGGGTGTGTTTGTTGATATAATAATTCCCAACAGTGTTATATGGATGTGAGTTTTGGGCTGTGAATCCAAAAACGTGAAAAGGGGTGGAAATATTGAAGATGAAATGCCTGAGGACATAATGTGGTGTGAGGCAGGCTAATTGCATAAAGAATGTTATTTCAAGAGAGATATGGTTGCGAGCAGAGTATGATTGAGAGAACTGAACTGGGTGTGTATATATGTATATGTCTGTGTATGTGTATGTATATGTATGTATATGTATATATATTGATATGTATATCTTGTGGTATTTCTGTAGCAAAGTTTGTGATTCATGATCAGTATTTCCCAAAGTCACTTTTTCTATGAAATATTCTATTCATTACTCACAGGTACATGGCATGGGCAATTCAAAGTTTTCCCTCTGTGACTGCTCGATTCTTACGTGAGGCCGGCACAGAGGACCCAATGGGTTATGGTCAGCGGTATGTGGGTTCTTGCAGTGATCCCAAGAGTCTTGAAGGTTAGATCATCCTTTGCTTATGTAATCTAACCTCTCATTGCAGCATCTTTTAATTACTTAGGAAACAGCATTTTTGTTATATTTTAACTATAGGAAGGTAATGGAGGTTAGATGGAGAGTCATTAATATGGTGTAATGTAGACTCAGCAAAATATAATTTTAATCAAATCACCACTATCTTTGGGCTGTTATTTCATGTTTATAGAGCATGATAGCACGATTAATCCCAGGAAATTGTGTCACTATCATTTTGCCTAAGATTTCACCTTCTTTGCTGAAGGCACTGAACACTTACTCTTTGGGTTCTTATGCTTACCCCACAAGGACATACAACATCACCACAAGCTTTCACCTGTTGCCCCACTTGAAGGATGTTGCTGGTTTTTGGAGCACTTCAGGAACCCTATAGTGAAAGGGCTTCTGCAGCAACAACATAGAGGCAAAGGAATATATATATGACAGTTAGGGACATGTGAATGAATGGGGCATTTTTGTCTGTATTCCTGGCGTGACCTCGCTGAAGCAGGGGGTAGTGGTGCTGTTTTCCTGTGGGGTGGGGTAGCAACAGGAAAGAATGAAGGCAAGAAAGTATGAATATGTACATGTGTATGTAAGTAATATCTGTGTATGTGTATGTATATATGTTCATATGATAATATGAATAAATAAATGAATATATATTATTTATTTATTTATTTATTTTACTTTGTCACTGTCTCCGGCGTTAGTAAGGTAGCGCAAGGAAACAGACAAAAGAATGGCCCAACCCACCCACATGCACATGTATATACATGCACGCCCACACACGCAAATATACATACCTATACATCTCAACGTATACATATATATATACACACAGACATATACATATATACACATGTACATAATTTATACTATATTTATTTATTTTTTTATTTATTTTGCTTTGTTGCTGTCTCCTGCATCTGTGAGGTAGCGCAAGGAAACAGACGAAAGAAATGGCTCAACCCACCCCCATACACATGTATATACATACACGTCCACACACGCAAATATACATACCTATACATCTCAATGCACACTTATATATACACACACAGACACATACATATATACCCATGCACACAATTCACACTGTCTGCCTTTATTCATTTCCATCGCCACCTCGCCACACATGGAATACCATCCCCCTCCCCCCTCATGTGTGCGAGGTAGCGCTAGGAAAAGACAACAAAGGCCCCATTCGTTCACACTCAGTCTCCAGCTGTCATGCAATAATGCCCGAAACCACAGCTCCCTTTCCACATCCAGTCCCCACACAACTTTCCATGGTTTACCCCAGACGCTTCACATGCCCTGATTCAATCCACTGACAGCACGTCAACCCCGGTATACCACATCGATCCAATTCACTCTATTCCTTGCCCGCCTTTCACCTTCCTGCATGTTCAGGCCACGATCACTCAAAATCTTTTTCACTCCATCTTTCCACCTCCAATTTAGTCTCCCACTTCTCCTCGTTCCCTCCACCTCCGACACATATATCCTCTTTGTCAATCTTTCCTCACTCGTTCTCTCCATGTGACCAAACCATTTCAAAACACCCTCTTCTGCTCTCTCAACCACGCTCTTTTTATTTCCACACATCTCTCTTACCCTTACATTACTTACTCGATCAAACCACCTCACACCACACATTGTCCTCAAACATCTCATTTCCAGCACATCCACCCTCCTGCGCACAACTCTATCCATAGCCCACGCCTCGCAACCATACAACATTGTTGGAACCACTATTCCTTCAAACATACCCATTTTTGCTTTCCGAGATAATGTTCTCGACTTCCACACATTGTTCAAGGCTCCAAGGATTGTCGCCCCCTCCCCCACCCTATGATCCACTTCCGCTTCCATGGTTCCATCCGCTGCCAGATCCACTCCCAGATATCTAAAACACTTTACTTCCTCCAGTTTTTCTCCATTCAAACTTACCTCCCAATTGACTTGACCCTCAACCCTACTGTACCTAATAACCTTGCTCGTATTCACATTTACTCTTAACTTTCTTCTTTCACACACTTTACCAAACTCAGTCACCAGCTTCTGCAGTTTCTCACATGAATCAGCCACCAGCGCTGTATCATCAGCGAACAACAACTGACTCACTTCCAAAGCTCTCTCATCCCCAACAGACTTCATACTTGCCCCTCTTTCCAAAACTCTTGTATTCACCTCCCTAACAACCCCATCCATAAACAAATTAAACAACCATGGAGACATCACACACCCCTGCCGCAAACCTACATTCACTGAGAACCAATCACTTTCCTCTCTTCCTACACGTACACATGCCTTACATCCTCGATAAAAAGATGTTCTGGAAGGAGGTAAATAAAGTGCGTAAGACAAGAGAGCAAATGGGAACTTCAGTGAAGGGGGCTAATGGGGAGGTGATAACAAGTAGTGGTGATGTGAGAAGGAGATGGAGTGAGTATTTTGAAGGTTTGTTGAATGTGTTTGATGATAGAGTGGCAGATATAGGGTGTTTTGGTCGAGGTGGTGTGCAAAGTGAGAGGGTTAGGGAAAATGATTTAGTAAACAGAGAAGAGGTAGTAAAAGCTTTGAGGAAGATGAAAGCCAGCAAGGCAGCAGGTTTGGATGGTATTGCAGTGGAATCTATCAAAAAAGGGGGGTGACTGTATAGTTGACTTGTTGGTAAGGTTATTTAATGTATGTATGATTCATGGTGAGGTGCCTGAGGATTGGCGGAATGCGTGCATAGTGCCATTGTACAAAGGCAAAGGGGATAAGAGTGAGTGCTCAAATTACAGAGGTATAAGTTTGTTGAGTATTCCTGGTAAATTATATGGGAGGGTATTGATTGAGAGGGTGAAGGCATGTACAGAGCATCAGATTGGGGAAGAGCATTGTGGTTTCAGAAGTGGTAGAGGATGTGTGGATCAGTTGTTTGCTTTGAAGAATGTATGAGAAATACTTAGAAAAGCAAATGGATTTGTATGTAGCATTTATGGATCTGGAGAAGGCATATGATAGAGTTGATAGAGATGCTCTGTGGAAGGTATTAAGAATATATGGTGTGGGAGGCAAGTTGTTAGAAGCAGTGAAAAATAATTTATACTGTCTGCCTTTATTCATTCCCATTGCCACCCCGCCACACATGAAATAACAACCCCCTCCCCCAGCATGTTTGCGAGGTAGCACTAGGAAAAGACGACAAAGGCCACATTCGTTCACACTCAGTCTCTAGCTGTCATGTATAATGCACCAAAACCACAGCTCCCTTTCCACATCCAGGCCCCAAAGAAATTTCCATGGTTTACCCCAGACGCTTCACATGCCCTGGTTCAATCCATTGACAGCACGTCGACCTCAGTATACCACATCATTCCAATTCACTCTATTCCTTGCATGCCTTTCACCCTCCTGCATGTTCAGGCCCCGATCACTCAAAATCTTTTTCACTCCATCTTTTCACCTCCACTTTGGTCTCCCACTTCTCCTCGTTCCCTCCACCTCTGACACGTATATCCTCATTGTCAGTCTTTCCTCACTCATTCTCTCCATGTGTCCAAACCATTTCAAAACACCCTCTTCTGCTCTCTCAACCACACTCTTTTTATTACCACACACCTCTCTTACCCTTTCATTACTTACTTGATCAAAGCACGTCACACCACATATTGTCCTCAAACATTTCATTTCCAACGCATCCACTCTCCTCCACACAATCCTATCTCTAGCCCATGCCTCACAACCATATAACATTGTTTGAACCACTATTCCTTCAAACATACCCATTTTTGCTCTCCGAGATAATGTTCTTGCCTTCCACACATTCTTCAACACTCTCAGAACCTTTGCTCCCTCGCCTACCCTGTGACTCACTTCTGCTTCCATGCTTCCTTCTGCTGCTAAGTCCACTCCCAGATACCTAAAACTCTTCATTTCCTCCAGTTTTTCTCTGTTCAAACTTACCTTCCACTTGACTTGTCCCTCAACCCTACTGAACCTAATAACCTTGCTCCTATTAACATTTACTCTCAACTTTCTTCTTTCACACACTTTACCAAACTCAGTCACCAACTTCTGCAGTTTCTCACCCAAATCATCTACCAGTGCTGTGAACAACATCAGTGAACAACAACAGACTCGCATCCCAAGCCCTCTCATCCTGAACAGACTACATACTTGCCCCTCTCTCCAAAACTCTTGCATTCACCCCCCTAAACAAATCGAACAAATTGAACAACCATGGAGACATCACACACCCCTGCTGCAAGCTGACGTTCACTGGGAACCAATCACTTTCCTCTCTTCCTACATGTACACATGCCTAATGTCCTTGGTAAAAACTTATCTCTGCTTCTAACAACTTACCTCCCAAGCAATATGCTCTTAAAACCTTCCACAAAGCATCTCTATCCACTCTATCATATGTGTTCTCCAGATCTATAAATGCTACATACAAATCCATCTGTTTTTCTAAGTATTTCTCACATACATTGTTCAAAGGAAACACCTTATCCACACGTCATCGAACACTTCTGAGACCACACTGCTCTTCCTCAATCTGATCTTCTGTATGTGTCTTTACCCTCTCAGTTAATACCCTCCCATATAATTTCCCAAGAACTCTCAACAAACTTATACCTCCATAATTTGAACACTCACCTTTATCCCCTTTGCCTTCGTACAATGGTACTATGTATGCATTCTGCCAATCCTCAGGCACTTCACCATGATCCATACATACATTGAACATCCTTACCAATCAGTCAACAACACAGTCACCCCTTTTTTGATAAATTTCACTGCAGTACCATTGAAACCTGCCCCCATGCTGGCTTTCATCTTCCGCAAAGCTTTCACTACCTCTTCTCTGTTCACCAAACCCTTCTTCCTGACCCTCTCACTTTGCACACCACCCTGACCAAAACAACCTATATCTGCCACTCTGTCATCAAACACATTCAACAAACCTTCAAAATATTCACACACACACACACACACACACACACACACACATACATGCACTTGGCCTAGCCAGGTAACCATTTTATCAACCAACAACTAAGGGGGATGAACACTGGGGTTGACTGTGGACTGACTTTCATGACCAAGATTCATACCTTTGTGCTTGACCCCATGTGGCCCTTTAAGCATAACAGTGAGCACCTTTAATTGCTATACCATGGAGGTCAATGTACAGGTATTATTTTGGCCATTGTTCTCCTAATCTGTCTGCATGTGTCTCCACGCACATGGCTTGGCCAAAGGCATGCAGCTGACTGTTGCTTCCCAAAGATTCTGTGTAGAGACTGACCACTGGAAAATTAAATCTTATGATACTATTTTCTTTTCCAAAACAGTTAAGCTCTAGAAATCTCATCCTCCTTTTATCTTTCCTTCTTTGTACAGTCTTTCTGCAAGTGAGTCAGGTCTGTAGATTCCTAAAGAGCCCTGATTTATTTCTACACTCTTTTCCTCTTACTGTTTCGTCCACTTTAGATAGCCTTTGATTGGGGAATGTTTTGCCCTTGCCATGCTAGTCACTATTCAAAAACAAAGATTTTTGGGACTTGGGTAATTGGACTTATTGTACTGATAGTCAAATGGAATAAAACTGTTTTTATGCTTGTTTTGTTGGAAGACAGAATGTGTATAAGTACAGAAATATTGTGATTTTAGCTGAGTGAATGATAATGAAAGCTTTAAGCAGTTTCCTGCCCACAGATTCAATATTTAGGGAATGTCTTCCATTCTGTATACATTTGTATGATGTGTTGTAATTTCACCAGCAGATGGATGATGTTATATCCAAAACAAAAATTTCACATACCATTGTTACTGTATATCTTTTGTTATCCATATAATCCCCATGTTTCCCACTTTAGTGTCTGAGCATATTATTTATCATCAGCATTTTGTGCAGCCTAGGTACTGTGGAGTAATCCTGAGCTTGAGCCAGATCTGATGAGGTGTGTTAGAATGTTAAGGCTGCTGCTCACCCTTGGAGTCTGTCTGAAGCTCATGAGGATATGCTATTAAAGACAACGTATATATGTGTATTAGAATTTTGCTTTTTATTTAAAGTCAATTATATTTCTTATGTTTTGTGATGTACCTTTTGTGCCTCAGTTTTTTCTACCCATTGCTGCATGGAGATAGTGATTTATAATGTGTGCAAAGATAGTAGAAATTATTACAACTATAATTGATATAGTAATTCTCATTGATATAAAGTAAACTCTGGGATTGTTTGGTAAGGACAATACAGTAATTGCAGTAAGCAGTTGTGGTAGATGACACATGAAATGATGGTACAGTTAAGGTTGTATTGGGAATAGAGCAGCTGATTATATGTTATTACAGTGGTGCAGGAGGTGGTGGGCAGCAGTGGGGAGGGTGCAGACAACAATTGCTCCGGTAGGTGTATGAACCCTCACTGCTTGTGCACTGAGAACAATGTTCAACTGTTGCTTATGATTCACATCATATATGAGCTGTGGCTTAGGTAGTTAACAGATTATGATGCATTTGCAGGTATTTTGTTTGTTATAGGACACACTTATATTCTTTTAGTTTATCTTTTATTCTCTCTTTCCTTCAATGTACTGATTTTTTCTCTCTCTAATAATGTATGCTTCTGTGTCATTTATTTATTGCTTTGATAACACGAACTGCAAGGACAGAAAAGTGGAAAGTTTAATGTTCCCATCCGAGCTAGTTTCTTAAACTACGAGGTGTTAACTTACCTCTTTAGAAAAATCAAACCCCTTTTATTACTGGAAATATTCTACCAACTTTTTTCCATAATATTTTTGTGTTTTCCATATATCCATGTACAGCTTTTTTTATTATTCTAATTCAAGAACAGATCCTATTGCTTTTATTGTTCCAACATAACACTTTACTTTGGTCATGGATGTTAGTAAAGCCAGTGTGAGCTAGAGACCTCATTTGTTCAGAAAACATGAATTCTTTCATGTTTCTGTTGTGAAAGCATATCCAAAATCTGAGTGAGATGCAGGATGAAAGGTTTTAGGTGAAGGAATGTGTTCAGGAATATGATAGCCAAGAACCTATAGTAGTTAAGTTTCTTTTACCACAAGCTCTTCTTTCAAGGTCAACAAGGGGAGGTAGTCAAGCTTGTCAAATGGATAAAGATGGAGGGGGAGCAGATCACTCAGGAAAGAGAGAGAACAGGCCATTCAGGAGAGTGAAGGATATTTCAGGTGCTAGTGGACTTGTGCTTTCTGGATGGTTTTTGCAGCTTTTTAGAATAGAATATTATATGCATTTTATTTGCTGCGAGTCCTTTTGTTACTGTACTTGCTAAATCCTGCACATGGCTCTCTGTAGCCTCCTAATGATTACATTAACTCCAAAAATAGTTATGTGATCAGTTTTCTCTAACTCCTGTCCTTGATTAACAATCAAGTCTCAGATGCCATGCCAAGCGATACTGTGATTACCTGTTTGGGCAGTACAGGGAGAATGTTTTCAGTAATCCTTTCACTTCAAAAGAAATTGCTGTGAGGAGACAAGTTTAGGACTCTGTTACTCCTTATCTTAAAAAGAATAATTCTAGACAACTTTGTCATTCCTTCCATAACCCTCTGAAAAGGAGCTTTCTTGCACCCAAGCCTGACTTTGCTTTGCTGGAGGCAGAGGTGTCTTTCTGAAGCAGCCCTTTTGAGGCAGTTGAGCTGGATCTTCTGACATATTCTCTCTGGAATAGTTCTTTGCCTTTCAGGGATCGACTCCAAGACTTCTCAGACTTGAAAAATCTGAAAAGTGGATATGTCAGATAATAAAGAAAGAGGCCTGTAATAGAATTGGAATCTCAACCATCTCTGTCAAGGAAAGTCTTAGGACAGTCTGAACTTGGCAAAGTCATCAGAGAGTCTGCTGTATGACCAGTTTATATCCTTCTTTATCTGGTTAAAAAAGGGAGTTTTTATTAGCCTTTATTAGATACCCAGATGCTGAAACACAGCACAGTAGGTATCATTTGCTACGCAGCCACTTACCAGGTAGGTATATTACTAGTACCACCTGCCTGGGTATCGGTAGGGCTAGTGATGGCTGAATAGTGAGTCAGCACTTCAGTGGTTGTTAAGCTGTACTCCTCTGATCCAGTTAGTGTCTTTTTTCTGCCTTACCAACATGTGAACTACTGGCATTCTGTTACAAAACATACAATCATACACTTGACAACACCTAACTCATGCAGCTTATTCCTTGTAACTCTAGGTTTTCCTGTGGTGAGTACTGTGTGCTAGCCCTGTCTTCTGGCAAAATGGTTGGAGCCTCTGCAAACACTGGGCAAGAGTTTCCCTCTGACTGTAGCCTGTTAAGGGTGTGGCATAAAGGCTAAGACGTGGCACTGGAGATCACTAGTTAAGGAGACTCTGTAATTGTGGTTACTCCTTTGAGGGAGTTCCAGGAGGGAACAGGCTTTAGAGATATAGATATGTGAAACAGGCTCAAGATGATTATTTATGGAGCATTAGCCAGACTTAGTCAGAAATTGGACAGTCAGCTTAGACTTAAAGGATGCCTCTAGTACATTCTGGTACACCTCAGAACTATGAAATTTCTGTCATTCTAAATTGTTACACAGACAGTAATTCAAGATGATGCCTTTTGGCCTATGCATAGCCCAACAACTTTTGATCTGAGTAATCTTTTTTTCTTTTTTATGTTGGTGGCTCCACTCATGGACGAAAGTCCACATCAAGGCTGGGCCTTAATTGAAACATTGAGGTAGAACCACCCCAGATGTGATAGTACTCCATACAAGGACAAATTGATACTTTGTATAAATGGAGCAACTGTTCAGAAGAAAAGAAATTTTGACTTCGAAACAGGACTTCCAGTTTCTTAGAGGCAGACTCAGCTATTCCTGTAATGTGGGCTTCCAAGAAAGAGTAGTTGTTTCAGTAGTATCAAGTGTGTTCTTTGAGTCAGGAGTTGGAATTACAGAACCATTAAAGGAGAGATGAAAGTTGTGAGGAGTTTTCGATAGAGAGATTGGTATAAACTGGGTTTGAAGGCATTGAATTTAACTAGATTTTGTTTACCCCATTGAGATATCCTGTCCAAGCCTGTGTTTATTGAGGAGGTTGTGTTAAGAGATGCAGATCGAGTGAGAGAAGCAGGAACAGGATTGAAGGATGTAGATGAATGCAGTTTTGAGTCATCAGCTTATGAATGCATTTGGATGATTGTGAATGAGAGGAAATGGATGATAAAAAGGAACAAAGTCTAGGGGACAGGACAGACTTGAGGGACACTGCTGTCTGTTAATGATAGAAAGGGAGACATTGATCCATCAACAGCCACAGAGATAGATCAGTTGGAGTGAAGCTAGCAAAGGGGGAAGCCAAGAGATGTGAGTTTAAAGATGAGACCCTGCCACACCCTGTCAGAAGCTTTGGATGTGTCAAGGACAACTACAAAAGACTCCCCAAAATCTTTCAGGGATGATTATTGCCAGATATTAGTAAGATAGGAAAGAATATTCCCAGTTGATCATGCCTTACGGAAGCCATGTTGGTGGTTAGAGAAAAGACTGTGAGATTCAAGGCATTTAAGGATATGGGAGTTGAGGAGGGATTCAAAGACTTTGGAAATGGTAGATTTCAAAGCAAGATGATTATAGTTAAAGGGATGAGAACGGTCACCCTTCATAGAGATGGAATGTGTCAGTCACTGCATACATCCAAGAAGAAGGAAACATCTTGGTTTTTAAACAGAAATGTAACAGACAAGCAAGCACAGGTGCAATTTCAGAAGCACACTCTTTCAGTATATGGGGATGGATGTCATCAGGACCAAAAGCCTTGCTTGTGTCTCTAGAGAGAAGTGCTTTTCAGACAGTCTGAAAAGAGATTATGGGGAGGGACATGAGATAAGTAAGAGGAGCTTCAGGGGATGAAGGAATGTCAGAGTTATCCAAGGTGGAGTTAGAGGAGGACCAAGAACCAAAGAAAGTTGCTTTGTTTGTAGGAGAGACAGCTAAGTACCATCAGAATAGAAGAGTGAAGGGAAGGTAGAATGACAGAAGTTGTTAGCAATGCCTTTAGCTAAAGACCAGACAGACTTATCAGGAGAGGTTATTGCACTCTCTTTGAATAATAGAACACTATGCCTGATGGATAACCTGCTTGCAATTATTACAAGCAGTGATAAAATCTGACTGGGAGTCAGAGGAAAGGAGGGTTTTTCAAGCTCATTATGCCTGATCCCTTTCCTGAATGGCTTCAGAACAGAAATTGTTGAACCATGGATTAGAAGAGATATCTTGGAGGAAGAAGGGATAAATGCTTACATTCCTGCAAGAATAACCTCTGCTGTAAGTTTAGTAGAAACAGAAATATCACCACATTTACCCAAGGAAAGTCAGAAAAGAATTTATGTAAATCATTCCAGTCATCTTTATTGAGGTGCCAGTACTTATGCTTAGAAGGGGCTGCTAGATGGGGAAGTGCCATTAAAATAGATACGTTTATGAGAGTGTAATCAGATGAACCTGCTTCCCATTTCCAAAAATCTGGCATTCTCTGAATGAAACTCTCAGACTGGCACTCTTTGTCTTTTAAGGGATAGAGCTATGGATTATACAAATACTGAATTTGCCTGACAGTCTCTGATATTGGTATCTTGATCGTAGCTAGAGCAACTTCTCTTGAAGTTCAGTCTTGCAGCTTTGTGCAATGCATGGCAAGGGTAGAGGCCAGATAGATTACATTCTAGGCAACAATTTTTTCATTGCAGAAAGCAGAGATCTTCCTGGAACATGTCCCCTGGAACTTTCTCAAGTCCTTAGTTTGGTTAAAAAATGAAAAATCTGGTGGTTTGAACAGATGCACTGAGTCAAGAAAGTGGCTTCCCTTCTTTAGAGTCATATGGTCCAGGCCCTTGGATTACAGAAAAATCTTTTCATATCAACATAAGGAGCCAGTCTTATTGTTGTCCTTCTCCCAGAATTTTCAGAGCCCAGGATGTGGAATTTTATATGTTGAACAATACTGTGGCCCTCCACTATGTAAATGAAGAGTACTGTGGCCATCTACTACCTGATGAACAAAGGCCCTTGCAGATTTGTGCCTCTTACGTAGTGGAAAAGATTCTCTCCTTGATAGTGTTCACAGGCTTTGTTATCCAAGAGAGAAGGAAGCAAATGTCAGACTTTAGAGAGTGATAATCAGTGAAAAAATTGAATTCAAGCAACATATTGAAAAGGTAATGCCTTAAGCCAAATAATGAGAGGAATTTTGAGAACATTTGCAACAAGAGACAGACCGTGAAAATGGCAAATGTATATATAAGAAGTAAACTCAAATACTGCTGTGTTATATGGTCAGCAGTGAAAGAGACTGAATTCAATGAAACTGGAGAGAGTACGGAAATATTTCATAGGTATGATGAATGGAATAGAGCATGTGAATTACCTTGAATGACTAAAAGAATTAATGCTCTAAGGTCTTGAGTTTTAGGGGTAGAGATAGGTGATAATTTATGCCTGGCGACAAATAGAGGGAATAGAGAACAAAGATCTGAACCTGAAACCAACCAGACAAGGATGATACAGAATCATTAAGCCAAAAGTAATTCCTGGAAACATGCCAAAAATGCTTAAGTCAAAGATACATGAATGCCCAGCAAGGAAGTTGGAAGGAAAAATTGTGATACAGGGTGATCTAAGACATTTAAATGGAGTTACTGTAGAAACATGCAAAAGAGGATTAGACTTATGGTTGAAGACAATACTGGATGAACCTAGAATAGAGAACCATACTAAAGGAGAAGCTGCTGAAAAAGATATTTTTTCAGCGGCTACTGTGCTTGACCAGTATGGGGAAGAGGCAAGGCAGTCTAGAGAAACATAGATCCTCAACATACAAGTCAAGTGGTGGGCTACCCCTGCCACCATGATAAAATTTTGTCATAGTTACTCAAAGTTAGGTACTCTTATCTCTCAATATTATGTTACTTCTGTACAGATGCCTTAATGAGATCTAAATTTACACTAAAAAAATTACTATAGGGAATAACACTTTCAGTTAGATTGTTTCTTTAGGAGTGGCTGTTCGGGTGGATCTCTCTGCCACCAGAATGACCACAGTACTACCGATACATGTATCACCGTTTTTAGAATTGGGACTGTTGCAGTAGGCACTCTCTACCAGGATTGCAGTTACTGGAACCAGATTTATCTTTTCCCCAATGAATTATCTGAGAAAATATCTTCTCAACTGGTTATTTTATATAAGTTTAGTAAATCATAATGTGGGGCAAACAGACTTGGAGCCAGACACTTCAACAGCTTTGCCACACTCTTCAGCTAATTTTTTTTTTTTTTGCTTTGTCGCTGTCTCCCGCATTTGCGAGGTAGCGCAAGGAAACAGACGAAAGAAATGGCCCAACCCACCCCCATACACATGTATATACATACGTCCACACATGCAAATATACATACCTACACAGCTTTCCATGGTTTACCCCAGACGCTTCACATGCCCTGATTCAATCCATTGACAGCACGTCAACCCCGGTATACCACATCGATCCAATTCACTCTATTCCTTGCCCTCCTTTCGCCCCCCTGCATGTTCAGGCCCCGATCACACAAAAACTTTTCCACTCCATCTTTCCACCTCCAAGTTGGTCTCCCTCTTCTCCTCGTTCCCTCCACCTCCGACACATATATCCTCTTGGTCAATCTTTCCTCACTCATTTTCTCCATGTGCCCAAACCATTTCAAAACACCCTCTTCTGCTCTCTCAACCACGCTCTTTTTATTTCCACACATCTCTCTTACCCTTACGTTACTTACTCGCTCAAACCACCTCACACCACACATTGTCCTCAAACATCTCATTTCCAGCACATCCATCCTCCTGCGCACAACTCTATCCATAGCCCACGCCTCGCAACCATACAACATTGTTGGAACCACTTCCACACATTCTTCAAGGCTCCCAGAATTTTCGCCCCCTCCCCCACCCTATGATCCACTTCCGCTTCCATGGTTCCATCTGCTGTCAGATCCACTCCCAGATATCTAAAACACTTTACTTCCTCCAGTTTTTCTCCATTCAAACTTACCTCCCAATTGACTTGACCCTCAACCCTACTGTACCTAATAACCTTGCTCTTATTCACATTTACCCTTAACTTTCTTCTTTCACACACTTTATCAAACTCAGTCACCAGCTTCTGCAGTTTCTCACATGAATCAGCCACCAGCGCTGTATCATCAGCGAACAACAACTGACTCACTTCCCAAGCTCTCTCTCATCCCCAACAGACTTCATACTTTCCCCTCTTTCCAAAACTCTTGCATTCACCTCCCTAACAACCCCATCCATAAACAAAGTAAACAACCATGGAGACATCACACACCCCTGCCGCAAACCTACATTCACTGGGAACCAATCACTCCTCTCTCTTCCTACACGTACACATGCCTTACATCCTCGATAAAAACTTTTCACTGCTTCTAACAACTTGCCTCCCACACCATATATTCTTAATACCTTCCACAGAGCATCTCTATCAACTCTATCATATGCCTTCTCCAGATCCATAAATGCTACATATAAATCCATTTGCTTTTCTAAGTATTTCTCACATACATTCTTCAAAGCAAACACCTGATCCACATATCCTCTACCACTTCTGAAACCACACTGCTCTTCCCCAATCTGATGCTCTGTACATTCCTTCACCCTCTCAATCAATACCCTCCCATATGATTTACCAGGAATACTCAACAAACTTATACCTCTGTAATTTGAGCACTCACTCTTATCCCCTTTGCCTTTGTACAGTGGCACCATGCACGCATTCCGCCAATCCTCAGGCACCTCACCATGAGTCATACATACATTAAATATCCTTACCAACCAGTCAATAATACAGTCACCCCCTTTTTAATAAAATCCACTGCAATACCATCCAAACCTGCTTCCTTGCCGGCTTTCATCTTCCGCAAAGCTTTTACTACCTCTTCTATGTTTACCAAATCATTTTCCCTAACCCTCTCACTTTGCACACCACCTCGACCAAAACACCCTATATCTGCCACTCTATCATCAAACACATTCAACAAACCTTCAAAATACTCACTCCATCTCCTTCTCACATCACCACTACTTGTTATCACCTCCCCATTTGCGCCCTTCACTGAAGTTCCCATTTACTCCCTTGTCTTACGCACTTTATTTACCTCCTTCCAGAACATCTTTTTATTCTCCCTAAAATTTAATGATACTCTCTCACCCCAACTCTCATTTGTCCTCTTTTTCACCTCTTGCACCTTTCTCTTGACCTCCTGTCTTTTTCTTTTATACATCTCCCACTCAATTGCATTTTTTCCCTGCAAAAATCGTCCAAATGCCTCTCTCTTCTCTTTCACTAATAATCTTATTTCTTCATCCCACCACTCACTACCCTTTCTAATTAACCCACCTCCCACTCTTCTCATGCCACAAGCATCTTTTGCACAATCCATCACTGATTCCCTAAATACATCCCATTCCTCCCCCACTCACCTTACTTCCATTGTTCTAACCTTTTTCCATTCTGAACTCAGTCTCTTCAGCTAATATCTAAGGTTTTTCTGGGCCATCTCATGCTTTTTTGCAAGGCCTGGTATTCTGGAGCTTATGCATATGGATTTTTACTGCACCTCATCCACTTGGTCATCTACCCTTTTTAAAGCAAACTTAGCAAAATTACAAATCATGCAAAACATGGTACTTAGAACAATCACTAGCTCCATGGACACCACAGACTCTCATCACTTGCACAATGGAAATTGAATACTTCCAATACAGTGTTACTTCAATATGCTTGGCACCACTTCCACTCAAATCACACCATAAACTATTTCCCCAAATAGAAAAAAGAAAAAACTCACCCCTGGCTCAAACTGTAGCAATCTGTACTTATGCTTTGTAACACTGACTGAGCATGTCTACAAAGTAACAACTTGGCAAGTACTTAACAAATGCCTTCCCAACTCAAGTCATAAATTCTACCCTACCATCAGAAACTGCATTCTTAAGCATGTAAAAATGACATTTGCTCATTTATGCTCTGCACACTATACATGTATCATATCACAGGACACATTATGCCCAAGATGTAATTTTCATACTGATAACACTCGACACTTACTCGTTAGCTATTCTCAACTCTCCTCACGGAGACACACACTAAACATCACTACATTTCTTGATCTGTGGCCTCACTCAGTGGACATGACCAGCTATCTGTACACTGCAGAAGCTCTAAATGAGTTTGTGGGTTAGGAACACACAGACACACACATATACATGTGTTATTATTTTATTTATTATTATACTTGATCACCAATTCCCATGTTAGCAGGGTAGCCCCAAAAAACAGACGAAGACCCATCCATTCATTTACATGCATATATACATACACACCTATACATGTACATATACTTACATATACATGTCAACATATACATATGTACACATTTGCATATTCATACTTGCTCACCCTCATCCATTCCCGATGCCACCCATCCCCACAGGAAACAGCATCGCCACCCCTGTGTTAGTGAGGCAGCACTAGAAAACAGATGAAATGATGCCACATCCACTCACACTCATAATCTAGCTATTAGGTGTAATGCACTGAAACCACAGCTCCCTATCTACATCCAGGCCCCACAGATCATGGTAAATCATGTCATCTGATTTTTCAGATTGTACCTTGCTGCCAGATATGCAATATTCCCACCTGTACCTTGCTGCCAGATATGCAATATTCCCACCATGAGCAAGTCATAGCCTTTGTTCCACAAGTAAAACCTGATGCATGAAAGCCTTATTTCAGATAGTAATTGCTCCCCCCCTTTTGTTTTTTAATCTGTATGTTGTTGTAAGTACTGATTATTGTTGGAATGTCATGAAAAACAAAACTCAGGACGTAGATTGCAGACATGCACTGTAAGATTTTTCAGATTCTTGTGATATGGATGGATAGAAAATAGATATTAGTAATACATACCTTGCAGAACTTGTTCAAGATTTTTGTAAATGAAGTAGTAAATTGTACAAGAGTTTGTTAACAAGAAGAAAAATAGATGTATCACACTGTTTTTGTGAATAGTAACAGAAAACAGAAGCATAATATAAAAGTATTTGATGTGTACATAATCTTGGCATGGCAGGCAATTTTTCTTTATGTACTTACTCTTGTTATTTACAGGTAAACCCATTAATATCTTGTGTAGTCACAAATAGGTAAATGCAATATCACAAGGTTTAGCAGATTAATTTATATGTATCAACACATGGAAGGTTTAGTTTCTCAGATTACAGGCACAACAGTAAGCAACTTTTGCATCTCAGAAGACATAACCTCTAGCGTTAGTAAGGCAGAGATCCAACTATGATCTCACATCATTTGTTTAACTAAGCTTATTAACTGATGATTTCTGTCTTCAACATTGTTCTCAGTGCAGTAGTGCTTGTGATGTGTGGTTTCAGAGTTTGCCATGGATATAAACATAGACTGGTTAGAATTTATATTATATATATATATATATATATATATATATATATATATATATATATATATATATATATATATATATATATATATATATATATATATAATATTCCAAAAGAAGGAACAGAGAAGGGGGCCAGGTGAGGATATTCCCTTAAAGGTCCAGTCCTCTGTTCTCAACGCTACCTCGCTAACGCGGGAAATGGCGAATAGTTTGAAAGAGAAAAGAAAAAAAAAAAAATATATATATATATATATATATATATATATATATATATATATATATATATATATATATATATATATATATATATATATATATATAAACATATTATGAAAGTGTTATTGTGGCTCTACTTTAGTCAGGACACCATTCTCAAGCCAAGGATTTGGTTTGTTCTGCATGTTGTAATACAAATTTAATTATAAAAGTAACTACTAAATTTTCATGCACAAGTGCAACAGCATGCTTTTAGGATTTTTGTGAATTTTTTTTTTCTAGCATTCAGGTTTTTCTTATGAGCGCATGGCATGCTATACTTCTTATCTGCTTATTTTCTTAACCAGGTAACTAACTTTATTAGATTTTTGGTTAGCCAGACATCCTGAAGTCCAGGTTTATTAACCATATTGTTTTGACCTTCAATATTACAGATTTTTAAACCAGAGTAAACAAATAAGGATACCAGTAAACTGACTGTTTATGGTCCAAATGAGCAAATTAAAATGATCTGTAGTGTTGGTTTATAAACCAAACTGATCTTTTATAGTGCAGGAATAAAACTAAACTAGCTATCTGCTATTGAATTTTATTTATGATTACCACAGGACCACTTTCTATGAAAAAATCTTGGTGTTACCCAGGACCTTTTCTAAAGGTTCCTGCAGCCTAGGGCTGTGCTACTTCCAGTACCAGGAAAATACGGATTCCTTTGGAGTGATAGATTCTTTGATGAGACTACCCCCAGTGATACAACCTCACCAAAGGCTCATTTGCAGTGTAACCTCTTGGAGGTGGAGCCTGGTAACACCACCACCTGCTTTGAACATATAGTAACCTGATCACATACTTGGAAGATGTAGAAGCCAATCAGACTACTAATACTATAAGTGTTTAGATTGGTCTGATCACCTATAAATTTGTTTATAAATCAGTTTAACCCCCAATACTGCAGTTTTACAAACTAATAAGACCTCTTGAACTGTAAGCGTATCAGCTAATTTGATTACTCTTGATAAAAACATATAAACTAGATCGACATGGTATAGTTATGAATTAATGTGACCATGTGAGTTATATGTAAATAAATCTGTTCATTTGTAGAATGGGGGTTTAAACATGGCTGACCAGTATTGTAGATGTATAAGAAAGTGTCTTCACTTAGGTTCACATCTATATTTAGGAGATATATTTTCATGATTATAGATTGGTACAAATGTCTGTTTTCATTTATGTATATCATGATAGATTGATAACCCTACCTGAATGTGGGATGTAAGTCTCACAATTCATTTGAGTATCTGGCTTTCATTTATTTAGATGATATGATGGGTATCATTATGAAAAGCAATTTATTGCAATACATAGCTTTTTTTTAGGCTCCAGTCTTAATTGAAATACAAAGAGCGTTAATGAAAGAGAGAAAAAAGAGATGAAGAAAAGTATTTCAGAATTTTAGAGGTAGTAGAAACCCTGTCTTTTTAATATGGCTTGTTCATAGTCCTTAGGGAAGACATGAGAGGGTAGAGTGTCCCATATCTTGGAGATGTAGGGAAACATTTATCATGAAGACCCACATTTGAGATGCTAACAGCCACACAGTAATTATGTGATGCATTAAGTTGCCACTAATGATTGGAGCACACCACCAGCCACCTCCTGGAAGCAAAACCAAAGTAATACATACAGAAGAGGGAAAGCAAACCAATGTTGTGGCATAGGGCAAGTGGGTCGAGTTGTGAGGTTAGCCAGAAAGAGCTAATAAGTTGGACCATTTTATATTTTTTTTTAGATTCAAGTCAGAGTAGAGCTAGAACCACCCCAAATGTGAGAGCAGTACTCCACACAAGGATGGATCTATCCTTTGTATAGACAAAGCAATTGTTCATCTCTGTTACATCTTTTAAAACAACTTTCTTGATTCATTTCATGTTATGTTCTTCAGTTGTTCACTTCCTACATCTCTCAAACAACTATTCACTGTCTGTATCATCAGTCTGTTTTAAAAACGTAAAGGTTGTGATTTGGTCACCCCTTACTATTCTCTCTTCCAAGATAGGCAAATAAATTTAGAGCCTGTAACTTTTTGCGGAACTTAACTCTCTTAATTCTGGTACCATCTTTGTTGCTCTCTTCTTGACCTTCTTTATTAGCCCTTTGTGCCTAGTTAGGTGTGGTAACCTCTCATGAGAAGCATATTCCAGAGGACATGAACAGCTTGCTATGTATTTCTGGATTCTTATACTTGAAAGCTATTGTGATATTTGCCAGCAGACAGTTTGTGTTCTCTGCTGTTTTCCTAATTTGGGACTCTTGTGACAGCTTAGGGATGGCACCTCCCAAATCCTTCTTACACACTGAATCCACAAGTTTATTTCTCGCTAAATAATTATCATTTTGAGCCTTCTTTCAAGATGGTACTACTGTCCTGACTGAGGAGCATTAAGTGGTGCCTGGAACCATCTTACACTCTGCAAGTTAGGAATGCTGGTCTTACTTTCTGTCTCATCAAAATGGGACTACCAGGCAAGTCCTGCCATCTTCTCCTTACAAGCAGCATATACCTACTCAAACCTTTCATTTTTTTACATAAGTATTCCTGCCAACTCCTGTTCACTCAGACATTTTTAAGTATTATCATGACAAAGTCCAACAAATCTATGGTCCCTGATACCCGGCATCATGGGGAGCTAAGAATCTCCGGGTTTCTACCTCTATTGCCAACGAGAAGGAGGGCTCTGGGAGTAGTAGCACTCACTCCCCACAACTTTTCCCTCATTGTTAGCCCTTCCTCTTCTTTTTACCATACCATCATTCGTGATCTCTCTAGTAACCTCTCCTCAGTTAGACAACATCTGTCTAGTACCTCTTCTGATATCTTTCTTCTCTCTGAAACACAGTTGTCTAATGATGTTCTCACAAGTCCCTTTTTCATATCCAACTCCAATCTCCACTCATGAGTCTGGTTCAGAGGTGGTGTTTGTGCTTCTTCCAATATCAGCACACCTTTTACCTGCTTTTACCTGCCTCATGGACCTTGAGTCCCCAAACTTTGATGTTATGTGGCTCAAGGTCTGTCTCCCAACTGCCACACTTTTCCTTTGTTTGCCTATTGCTCTCCTAATTCTGCAAATTTTATATCTTTCTCTGACTATCTAAACTCCTGCCATGAAACTTTCACATCCTCTTACCCATAAGCTGAGATCGTCTACCTCAGGGATTTCAACTTTCACCACAAGGAATAGTTGAATTCCACCCATATGGATGATGGAAGGATTAAAACCCTCACATTCTCTATTCTCAATGATTTAGAGCAAATTATCTCTCATCCTACCCATACTCCTAACCGCTGTGACCACTCTTTTAGAATTCTGGATCTGTTCTCTTCTTGTCTATCCTGCTGTAAATATACAATCACACTCATAGATGTATCTATTCTGTTGGCACCTCCCCCTCAGCAGCCCCTTCTTAATGTAGATACTGGCACCTCAACAAAGCTGACTGGAATAACCCATGTAACTTCTTTTCTGACTTTCCCCGTGTAAATTGCTGTCTCTTTTATAGTATTGCTTCTATCTCCACCAAACGCATAGCAGAGGCTATTCTTTCAGGAATGGAAGCATTTATCCCCTCTTCCTCCAAGACAACCTCTTCATCTAATCCATGTTTCAACTGTTCCTGTTCTGAGGCCATTCAAGCAAGGAATCAGGCATGTTGGGCTTGGAAAAACTCTCCTTCCTGTGGTTTCCATTCAGCTTTTTTTCAGTGTCCGTAATCAGTGCAAGCATGTTATCCATGAGGCGAATCATTCCTTTATTCAGAGGAAGTGCAATAATCTCTCCTTGTCATCCACTGATAAGTCTTTTTGATCTTTAGTTAACAGCATCTCTATCAACTTCTGTCACTCTACCTTTCCTTCACTTTTCCATTTTGATGGCACTATAGCTGTCTCTGCATAGACAAAGCAACTCTCTTTGATTCTGTATCTCTAACTCTACCATGGATGACTAACATTCCTTCATCTCCTGATGCTTCTCTTGATAATCCCATGCCCCTTCCCATAATCTTTTTTCAGACTCTCCAAAAAGCATTTTCTCCCTGGGCACAAGTGAGATTTATGGTCCTGATGCTTCCATCCCTGTGTACTGAAAGAGTGTGCCTCTGAACTTGCACCTGTGTTTGCTCATTTGTTCTGGCTCTGCCTAAAAACCTTAACCTATCCTTCTTCTTGTTCCATTTCTGTATATAAACCAAAACGTTTTCTTCTCCTTGGAAGCATGCATCGATACATCCCATTCCTAAGAAGAGTGACCATTCTCAATTCTTGTAACTATTGTCCTATTGCTTTGACATTTACTATTTAAAAGTCTTTGAATCCCTCCTCAACTTCCATATCCATAGACACCTTGAAAATCACAGTCTTCTCTCTGATCACAAGTATGGCTTCTGTATGACGAGATCAACTGGTGATATTCTTTCCTATTTTACTAATGTCTGGACATCATCCCTGAAAGATTTTGGAGAGTCATGTGTAGTTGCCCTTGACATATCTAAAGCTTTTGACAGGGTTTGGCATTAGGGTCTCATCTCAAAGCTCTCCTCTTTTGGCTTCCCTCCCTCACTTTGCCCCTTCATATCTAGCTTCCTCTCCAGCTGAATTTGTCTGTGTGGTTGTTGATGAATCAGCCTCCCCCTTTTCTCCATCATCATCAGTGTCCCTCAAGGTTCTGTCTTGTACCTTACACTTTTGTTCTTGCACCTTACACCTTTACTCCTTTTTTTCAATGATTTCGTCACCTCCACAAATAATCAAATACACTGACAACTCAACACTGCATTAATCCACAACCTACAGTTTTGCTCCTTCTTCTCTCAGTCTGTATCTCGTCTTGACACAGCTTCCTCAATAGACTCAGGCTTGAACATTAGGGTAGAGGAAATCTAATTAAGTTTAATTCCCCCAAGCCTTTGTTTCTCCCCGTTTCTCTATTGGAAACTCCTCACAGCGTTGTCTCTCCTTTGACAGTTCTATAATTCCACCTCTTGGCTCACTGAACAAACTTGATATTACTTTAACATTCACTCTTTCATGGAAATCCCACATTACAGGAAGAGCAAAATCAGCCTCTGAGAAACTGATTGTCTTTTTTAGATGTCAAAACTTCTTTTCTTCTAAACAGCTGCTCTGTTTATACAAAGGATTGATTTGTCCTCGTATGCAGTACTGCTTTCATGCCTGGGGTGATTTTATCTCTGCATTCCTACTTAACAGAGTTTACTTGAAAGCAATCTGCCTTATAAAATGTCCCAGAATAACTTCCAAACTTGACCCCTCTTACCGTACACTGCAGTGTTGGTTCACTTTCCCTCTTCTATAGGTATTACTTTGGATTTTGCTCCTGAGAGGTGGCTGCTTCTGTTCCCCTACCACTAGCTAGACCACACAATATTCAGCAAGCTGCTTCATCACATGATTACTGTGTGACCATCAGCAACTCAAGGGTGGGCCATTTTGATGACTCCTTTTTTCCCTAAACATCAAAGCTTTGGAACTCTCTGCCTTGTCTTTCCTAATAACTATGATTTCAAATATGGCCCAGCCTTGATGTAAACTTTTGTCTGTGACTGGAGCCTTCAACTTAAAAGCAAATGTCCCATCCATATTACTTTACATTTACTTAGGTTGCGTTTCATCAACCATATATCAGACCAACTGTGGAGTCTGTTTAGGTCCCCTTGTAAGTTGATGCAATCCTTCTCATTTTTCGCTTCCCTCATGACCTTTGTACCATCTGAAAACATATTTAGGTAGGACACCATACCTTTAGACAAATCATTTACAGAAATGAAAAATTGTAATGGTCTCAGAACCAAACCCAGTGGCACTCCACTGGTCACCTTGACTCTTTTAAAGGTTCCTCTGACATGCATCCTTTTTTCCCTTCCACAGAGAAAATCTATCCATTGAAGGAGTTCCTCCCCTTATTCCTGCTTGGTAATGCAGCTCCTTATTCAGCCTTTCTTGTAGTACATTGTCAAATGCTTTACTGCAGTTCCACTCAACCTTCCCTTTTGTCTAAAACAGAGCTCACTCTTTCATATAAATGTAAAAGCATTATAATACAGGACCCCCATTCTCTAAAACCATTCTGTTTCTCATTTTAGCAATTTCTCATCTGTGAAGTGTCATCCATTTGCTCTCTAATTTTCTTTTCCAGAACTTTACTGATCATACTTATCAGTGAAACCTGTCTGTAGTTTAGAGCTTGTTTGCAGTCTCATATTTTTTTTTTTTTTTTTTGCTTTGTCGCTGTCTCCCGTGTTTGCGAGGTAGCGCAAGGAAACAGACGAAAGAAATGGCCCAACCCACCCCCATACACATGTATATACATATGTCCACACGCGCAAATATACATACCTACACAGCTTTCCATGGTTTACCCCAGACGCTTCACATGCCCTGATTCAGTCCACTGACAGCACGTCAACCCCGGTATACCACATCGCTCCAATTCACTCTATTCCTTGCCCTCCTTTCACCCTCCTGCATGTTCAGGCCCCGATCACACAAAATCTTTTTCACTCCATCGTTCTACCTCCAATTTGGTCTCCCTCTTCTCCTCGTTCCCTCCACCTCCGACACATATATCCTCTTGGTCAATCTTTCCTCACTCATTCTCTCCATGTGCCCAAGCCATTTCAAAACACCCTCTTCTGCTCTCTCAACCACGCTCTTTTTATTTCCACACATCTCTCTTACCCTTACGTTACTTACTCGATCAAACCACCTCACACCACACATTGTCCTCAAACATCTCATTTCCAGCACATCCATCCTCCTGCGCACATCTCTATCCATAGCCCACGCCTCGCAACCATACAACATTGTTGGAACCACTATTCCTTCAAACATACCCATTTTTACTTTCCGAGATAATGTTCTCGACTTCCACACATTCTTCAAGGCTCCCAGAATTTTCGCCCCCTCCCCCACCCTATGATCCACTTCCGCTTCCATGGTTCCATCCGCTGCCAGATCCACTCCCAGATATCTAAAACACTTCACTTCCTCCAGTTTTTCTCCATTCAAACTCACCTCCCAATTGACTTGACCCTCAACCCTACTGTACCTAATAACCTTGCTCTTATTCACATTTACTCTTAACTTTCTTCTTTCACACACTTTACCAAACTCAGTCACCAGCTTGTGCAGTTTCTCACATGAATCAGCCACCAGCGCTGTATCATCAGCGAACAACAACTGACTCACTTCCCAAGCTCTCTCATCCCCAACAGACTTCATACTTGCCCCTCTTTCCAAAACTCTTGCATTCACCTCCCTAACAACCCCATCCATAAACAAATTAAACAACCATGGAGACATCACACACCCCTGCCGCAAACCTACATTCACTGAGAACCAATCACTTTCCTCTCTTCTTACACGTACACATGCCTTACATCCTCGATAAAAACTTTTCACTGCTTCTAACAACTTGCCTCCCATACCATATATTCTTAATACCTTCCACAGAGCATCTCTATCAACTCTATCATATGCCTTCTCCAGATCCATAAATGCTACATACAAATCCATTTGCTTTTCTAAGTATTTCTCACATACATTCTTCAAAGCAAACACCTGATCCACACATCCTCTACCACTTCTGAAACCACACTGCTCTTCCCCAATCTGATGCTCTGTACATACCTTCACCCTCTCAATCAATACCCTCCCATATAATTTACCAGGAATACTCAACAAACTTATACCTCTGTAATTTGAGCACTCACTCTTATCCCCTTTGCCTTTGTACAATGGCACTATGCACGCATTCCGCCAATCCTCAGGCACCTGACGATGAGTCATACATACATTAAATAACCTTACCAACCAGTCAACAATACAGTCACCCCCTTTTTTAATAAATTCCACTGCAATACCATCCAAACCTGCTGCCTTGCCGGCTTTCATCTTCCGCAAAGCTTTTACTACCTCTTCTCTGTTTACCAAATCCTTTTCCCTAACCCTCTCACTTTGCACACCACCTCGACCAAAACACCCTATATCTGCCACTCTATCATCAAACACATTCAACAAACCTTCAAAATACTCACTCCATCTCCTTCTCACATCACCACTACTTGTTATCACCTCCCCATTTGCGCCCTTCACTGAAGTTCCCATTTGCTCCCTTGTCTAACGCACTTTATTTACCTCCTTCCAGAACATCTTTTTATTCTCCCTAAAATTTATTTATTTATTTATATCTATTTATTTGCTTTGTCGCTGTCTCCCGTGTTAGTGAGGTAGTGCAAGGAAACAGACGAAAGAATGGCCCAACCCACCCACATACACATGTATATACATATACGTCCTCACACGCAAATATACATACCTCTACATCTCAACGTATACATATATATACACACACAGACATATACATATATATACATGTACATAATTCATACTGTCTGCCTTTATTCATTCCCATCGCCACCTCGCCACACATGAAAAAACAACCCCTCCCCCCTCATGTGTGCGAGGTGGCACTAGGGAAAGACAACAAAGGCCCCATTCGTTTACACTCAGTCTCTAGCTGTCTTGTAATGATGCACCGAAACCACAGCTCCCTTTCCAAATCCAGGCCCCACAGAACTTTCCATGGTTTACCCCAGATGCTTCACATGCCCTGGTTCAATCCATTGACAGCACATCAACCCCGGTATACCACATCATTCCAATTCACTCTATTCCTTGCACGCCTTACACCCTCCTGCATGTTCAGGCCCCGATCACTCAAAATCTTTTTCACTCCATCTTTCCACCTCCAATTTGGTCTCCCACTTCTCCTTGTTTCCTCCACCTCTGACACATATATCCTCTTGGTCAATCTTTCCTCACTCATTCTCTCCATGTGTCCAAACCATTTCAAAACACCCTCTTCTGCTCTCTCAACCACACTCTTTTTATTACCACACATCTCTCTTACCCTATTATTACTTACTCGATCAAACCACCTCACACCACATATTGTCCTCAAACATCTCATTTCCAGCACATCCACCCTCCTGTGCACAACTCTATCCATAGCCCATGCCTCGCAACCATTCAACATTGTTGGAACCACTAATCCTTCAAACATCCCATTTTTGCTTTCAGAGATAATGTTCTTGACTTCCACACATTCTTCAAGGCTCCCAGAATTTTCGTCCCCTCCCTCACCCAATTCACTTCCACTTCCATGGTACCATCCACTGCCAAATCCACTCCCAGATATCTAAAACACTTCACTTTCTCTAGTTTTTCTTTATTCAAACTTACCTCCCAATTGACTTGACCATCAACCCTACTGTACCTAATAACCTTGCTCTTATTCACATTTACTCTCAACTTTCTTTTTTCACTTACTTTACCAAACTCAGTCACCAGCTTCTGCAGTTTCTCACAGGAAGTCTCTTATAGATGAGTGAAATGTTCACCCATTTCCATTTCCTAGGCTTTGTGCCTTTCCCTAATGGCATCTTTAGTAGTAGATGTTTAATCTTTTATCTGCACACATTTTCTGCTCATATAGTAGCATTTTATTTGGGTCATAAGCATTGTGTGGGTTAAGAACTTTCAGCATTCTGTTAATGTCTTTTCCAAATATCTCAGTGTTTTCTAATACTTCCTCTCCATTCCACTTTTGAATTTGTTATTCAGTTCCACACATATACATACATCATCCCCAAAAATATTTTCCTCTGATTCCCTTAGCCATATTAGCTGCTTTTTAAATGACAATCGACATCCTAATGTATTGAAACGGTTTGGATTATCTGCTACCTTTTCTGCTATAGTCTTTTCAAAGTTTCATTCTTCCTCCATTCTTATCCTGGTGTACTCATTCTTTCCTTTCTTATATCTTGCAAATGCTGGAAGGCTGAAATGTCATCCATATCTTTGCCACTGCAGGTCCCAGAGCTCTTTTGCCTTTTGATATCTTTTATCGAAATATTTTTTTTCTTGCTGTTCTCTCAGTAATTGATGCTATATTCCTACACCATTCTAAATTTCGCAGAGCCTCTCACCACAGTGCCTTGGTTCCTAGTTACAGAACTCCATTTCCCAATTTCTGTTACTATAGAAATTGTTAAGGTTTGTGTAGTTTAAATTGTTATTTTCTCTGGGGATAGGGGAGAAAGAATACATCCCACGTATTCCCCGCATGTCGTAGAAGGCGACTAAAGGGGGCAGAAGCAGGGGCCTGAAACTCCGTCCTCCTTGTATCTAAATTTCTAAAAGGGGAGTGCTCATCCTCCTCGAAGGCTCAGATTGGAGTGTCCAAATGTGTGTGGATGTAGTCAAGATGAGGAAAAACAGGTAGTATGTTTGAAGAAAGGAACCTTGATGTTTTGGCCCTGAGTGAAACAAAGCTCAAGGGTAAAGGGGAAGAGTGGTTTGGGAATGTCTTGGGAGTAAAGTCAGGGGTTATTGAGAGGACAAGGAAGGAGCAGCACTCCTCCTGAAGCAGGAGGAGTGGGAATATTTGATAAAACAGGTAAAACTGAAAGTGGAAGGTGAGAGATGGGTGATTATTGATGCTTGTGCACCTGTCCATGAGAAGAAAGATCATGAGAGGTAAGTGTTTTGGGAGCAGCTGAGCGAGAGTGTTAGAAGCTTTGATGCATGAGACCAGGTACAGTGATGGATGATTTGAATGCAAAGGTGAGTAATGTGGCAATTGAGGGTATAATTGGTGTACATGGGGTGTTCAGTGTTGTAAATGGAAATGGTGAAGAGCTTTTTGATTTGCGTGCTGAAAAAGGACTGGTGATTAGGAATACCTGGTTTAAAAAGAGATATACATAAGTATATATATGTGAGTAGGAGAGATGGCCAGAGGGCGTTACTGGATTACGTATTAATTGATAGGTGTGTAAAACAGAGATTTTTGGATGTTAATGTGCTTAGAGGGGCAAATGGAGGGATGAATCATCATTATCTTGTGGAGGCAAAAGTGAAGATTTGTAGAGGTTTTCAGAAAAGAAAAATGTTGGGGAGAAGAGAGTGGTGAGAGTAAGTGAGCTTGAGAAGGAGATTTGTGTGAGGAAGTACCAGGAGAGATTGAGTGCAGAATGGCAAAAGGTGAGAGCAAATGATGTAAGGGGGGTGGGAGAGGAATGGGATGTATTTAGGGAAGCAGTGATGGCTTGCGCAAAAGATGCCTGTGGCATGAGAAAGGTGGGTGGTGGGCAGTTTAGAAAGGATTGTGAATGGTGGGATGAAGAAGTAAGACTGTTAGTGAAAGAGAAGAAAGAGGTGTTTCGATGATTTTTGCCGGAAAGTAGTGCAAATGACCGGGCGACATATGAAAGAAAGAGGCAGGAGGTCAAGAAAAAGGTGGAAGAGGCAAAAAAGAGGGCAAATGAGAGTTGGGGTGAGAGAATATCATTAAATTTTAGGGAGAATAAAAAGATGTTTTGGAAGGAGGTAAATAAAGTGCGTAAGACAAGAGAACAAACGGGAACATAGGTGGAGGGGGCAAATGGGGAAGTAATAATAAGTAGCGATGAAGTGAGGAGATGGAGAGAATGTTTTGAAGGTTTGTTGAATGTGTTTGATGATAGAGTGGCAGATATAGAGTGTTTTGGTCAGGATGGTGTGCGAAGTGAGAGGGTCAGGAAGAAGGGTTTGGTGAACAGAGAAGAGGTAGTGAAAGCTTTGCAGAAGATGAAAGCTGGCAAGGCGGCGGGTTTGGATGGTATTGCAATGGAATTTATAAGAAAAAGGGGGTGACTGTGTTATTGATTGGTTGGTAAGGATATTCACTGTATGTATGGATCATGGTGAAGTGCCTGAGGATTGGTGGAATGCATGCATATTGCCATTGTACAAAGGCAAAGGGGATAAAGGTGAGTGCTCAAATTACAGAGGCATAAGTTTGTTGAGTATTCCTGGGAAATCATATGGGAGGGTATTGATTGAGAGGGTAAAGGCATGTACATAGAATCAGATTGGGGAAGAAGAGTGGTTTCAGAAGTGGTAGAGGATGTGTGGATCAGGAGTTTGCTTTGAAGAATGTATGTGAGAGATACTTAGAAAAACAGTTGGATTTGTATGTAGCATATATGGATCTGGAGAAGGCATATGATAGGGTTGATAGAGATGCTTTGTGGAAGGCATTAAGAGTATATGGTGTGAAAGGTAAGTTGCTAGAACCAGTGAAAATCTTTTACCTTGGATGTAAGGCATGTGCATGAGTAGGAAGAGAGGAAAGTGATTGGTTCCCAGTGAATGTTGATTTGCGGCAGGGGTGTGTGATGTCTCCATGGTTGTTTAATTTGTTTATGGATGGGTTAGTTAGGGAGGTGAATGCAAGAGTTTTGGAGAGAGGGGCAAGTATGCAGTCTGTTGTGGATGAGAGAGCTTGGGAAGTGAGTCAGTTGTTGTTCGCTGATGATACAGCACTGGTGGCTGATTTGGGTAGTGTGTGAAAGAAGAAAATTGAGAGTAAATGTGAATAAGAGCAAGATTATTAGGTTCCGTAGGGTTGAGGGACAAGTTAATTGGAAGGTAAGTTTGAATGGAGAAAAACTGGAGGAAGTGAAGTGTTTTAGATATCTGGGAGTGGACTTAGCTGCGGATGGAGCCATGGAAGCGAAAGTGAGTCACAGGGTGGGGTAGGGAGCGAAGGTTCTGGGAGCATTGAAGAATGTGTGGAAGGCATGTTATCTCTGAGAGCAAATATGGGTATGTTTGAAGGAATAGTGGTTCCAACAATGTTATATGGTTGCGAAGCATGAGCTATAGATAGGGTTGTGTGGAGGAGGGTGGATGCGTTGGAAATGAAATGTTTGAGGACAATATGTGGTGTGAGATGGTTCAATCGAGTATCTAATGAAAGGGTAAGAGAGGTGTGTGGTAATAAAAAGTGTGTGGTTGAGAGAGCAGAAGAGGGTGTGTAGAAATGGTTTGGACACATGGAGATAATGAGTGAGGAAAGATTGACAAAGAGGATATATGTGTCAGAGGTGGAGGGAAGAGGGAGAAGTGGGAGACCAGATTGGAGGTGGAAGGATGGAGTCAAAAGATTTTGAGCGATTGGGGCCTGAACATACAGGAGGTTGAAAGGCGTGCAAGGAATAGAATGAATTGGAGCAATGTGGTATACCGGGCTCGACGTGCTAGGGTAAACCATGGAAAGGTCTGTGGGGCCTGGACGTGGAAAGGGAGCTGTGGTTTTGGTGCATTACACAAGACAGCTAGAGACTGAGTGTGAATGGATAAGGCCTTTTTTTGTCTGTTCCTGGTGCTGCCTCGCTGGAGAGGGGATGCTATTTTGTGTGTGGTAGGGTGGTGACAGGAATGGATATAAGCAGCAAGTACGAATATGTACATGTGTATATATGTATATGTCTGTGTATGTATATGTATGTATACATTGAAATATATATGTATGTATATGTGCATGTGTGGGCATTTATGTATATACATGTGTATGTGGGTGGGTTGGGCTGTTCCTCGTCTCTTTCCTTGCGCTACCTCGCTAACGTGGGAGATGGTGGTTAAGTATAATATATAGGAAAATATGAAATAAATATCTTCTCATTATGTCTTGTCGCGCATCTGCTCTTTCAGTGTCCTGATTTATCACATAGCCAGACCAGAGTATTATATTGTCACTTTTCCAATTGTTGTATGATATATAATCTCAGTATCCATGTTAATATGTGAAGACAATATCTAGCAATGATGCTGTATCAGTTCTTCTAAGTGTTCTCCAAGACGTGGTGAAATAGGAATTTTTTTGTATGCACTCTAAAAACTAGCCTCCATGATTACCTACCACCATGAGAATGCAAATTCCTTTGTCTATCTCTTTACAACTTTGCTATCTCTGAGAAGTGAGTGTTTTACTGCTTCGTGTACCATCCTAATTGTTCCTTCATTGTTATCATTATATTTTTGTGTTAGATTGTTGCAATTTTTAGAGAATTTTATAATACTAACACCACTTCTTCCCTACCGTTACTTCTCCTAATATGTATTGTCTGAATAAGCCATCTTCCATTATTTCTTGAAACTTATGGCTATCTTTTATTTAGATGGTCAGTCCTCCCCTCTGCTGTCACTTTCCCCCTTACAATCATGTACCCCTTCTGTTTGTGTGTAATTACCTATTTGTAATTACAGGTTGAGAATACATTATCAGAAATCCATAGGGCTAAGCTTGTTTCAGATTTTTTTTAATTTTTTTTGTTTTCATAATACTGACCCAATGGGGTCTGGTGCAAAATGTAACCCTATAGCCAGCACCCACAGAAATTATTTAGATTTTTTTTAATCCTTTTTAGTATGTTGAAATTAGGGCCTTTCTGAGACATTTTTGTTTCTTTGCACTTTTTTATTTTTAGAATAAAAAATCGTCAAAGTTCCTTAAAACAAGAACCCTGTCCAGACCATTTAACAGCTTTACCAGTAACTCCATCAATCTCTTCTGAGCTATGTTCAGCACTAGGGAAGACTTTTTGCGATGCTGTTTCTTGTGGGGCGGGGATGGTGCCAGGAATGGATGAAGGCATGAGAGTATGAATATGTACATGTGTATATATGTATATGTCTGTGTATGTGTATGTATGTACATGTGTATATGTTGATATGTATATGCATATGTATGTATATATGTATGTATATGTATATGTTTCCTTGCGCTACCTCGCAAACGCAGGAGACAGCGACAAAGCAAAATAAATAGATATATAAATATATATATGTGCATGCATGGGCATTTATGTATATATATGTATATATGAGCGCTAGGTTATTCTTCGTCTGTTTCCTGGTACTACCTCGCTGATGCAGGAAACAGTGATTAAGTATAATAAAGATAATGATGATAATAATAATAATATATATTTCATCAGATTAGTAAAATTTTACTTTTAAATGCTTTTTAACTGAGAGACAAACTATATATAGATTTTCGTAGAAACATTGGGTTGAGGAGGAGTGTAACTGGAGCAGATTTTAACATTTTGGCAGGTAGAGGAACAATGCTGGCTTTCTCTTGGCTTGGCAATGCTCCCGGCTAGTTAGCACACTGTGATAGGCTCAGGATTAGTGATGTAGAATTTCTTTATTTGCTGGAAATATAGCATGCAGATTGGCATTAACATAGCTTACAAGATAGCTCTTGGAACATCCCATTATGGTCATCTCACTAAAGGGGCTAAGTGTGAAATGCATTTTTAAAAGTTTAAGAGCATTTTTAACTACATATGAAAACATACAGTACACAGGCATGAAATATAAATAAAATGATAAAAAGAAAGTTCTGTATTTAAAAACAGCCTTGATGTTTTCTGCTTAAAAAGTAAGACAGATTCAGTAGATAACTACAGTAGATTACATCTGGCTTGAGAAAAATGAAGGAGAGGGTGAGGTTCATCAATATAGACATTGACATCATTGGGCAGGACATCTGAAGCAGATGATGGTGCCAGGAACTGGATTCTCAAGTGATGAAGCAGGACATTGCTAGGTGGCCTTTTAGAAGACTTCTTCCAGCATCATCTGCCTCAGTATCATTAGTTTATGCCTGAGCAGTTTTTCTTGCATTTGATAAACTGCCCAAATCTTTTGCTCACTGATAAGTTTACCATGTTCAGGCCTTCCATTAACCTGTCACATGTTTTTACCATGGTAGCTATTGGCACTTTCTGTGTTCTCAAATTCATCTCCATCATCACCTCTATCATGTTTATCTTGAATTAACACCATTTCTTTGATCTCCCTTTTAACCAAAGAATGCATGCTTGGAACGTCATTGTCAGTGTTCAACACTTCTTGGATATCCACTTCCTCTAACTTAATCACACATTCTGATGGTAAATCTCTTGTGTGATTAAGGTCTAATATAATTTCAATTTCACTGGTCACATGAAATCCTTCAAAGTCATCATATGGTGCATAATCTTTATTGAAAATTATTTCAGATCAAACACTACCAGTATTTGCAAGAGTTTGTTTACCCATAGCCAAGCATTAACAGCTATAAAGATGGTGTCTTCAATGTTAAATGCCTTTTGGAGGCTTTTCACCCCCATGCCTCTTTTTATTGTAGCAAGTACACTGTTCAAAAATAGTAATTATAGTACTTTTAAATGATTTTAAGATTCCTTGGTCAGATGGCTGAATTAAAGACTTCACATTCAGGGAAAAGTAAATTTTTTTCATACTTGTTTGCTGTTTATCACATTTGTGAGTTAAACTAGGAGTGGATGAAGATAAAGCCTCATTCAGTCACATCCATTCTCTGGCTGTGATGTGTAATGCAGTGAAATAACAGCCCCTATCCTCAACCAGGATCCACAAACCTTTCTATAGTTTCTCCTGGCTGCTTTTTATGGCCTTGTCAGTCCATTAACAGAATATTGCCCCATTTATACCACATCACTCCAATTCACCCTATCCTATGCATGCCTTTCATCCTCATGCATGTTCAGGCCTCACCCACTCAAAATAATTTTCACTCCATCTCACATCATTACAACAATGTTGGGATTACTACACCTTCAAACATACCCATTTTTGCCCTCCCAGATATTGTCCTCTCTTTCCACATATTCCTCACTGCCCCTACAACCTTCAACCTTGAATCCAACTTAAGAGTCACTTTTGCTTCCTTGGTTTCATTTGCTGCCATGTCCACTTCCAGATATCTAAAATGCTTCCCTTCCTCAAAGTTTTCTCTCTATTCAGACTCACACCTCAGCTAACCTGAACCTCTGTCCTACTAAGCCAAATACGCTTGCTTTTTTTTCACATTTACTCTCATCTTCCTCCTTTCACACACTCTCCGAAACTGTCACCAACTTTTGCAGTTACTCACTTGAATCTGCCACCAGTGCTGTGTCATTATCAAATAACAACTGACTCACATCCAATACCCCCTCTGGAGAATGCATACTCACTCCTTTCTCTAAGACTTTGCATGCCTTCCCCTCACCATGTTATCCATAAGCAAATTAAACAACCATGGTGACATCTCCCAACCCTGCCACAGACCCACCTTCAACTAGAACCATTCACCCTCCTCCCTACTTGCATACACACATGCTTTACACTTGATGAAAACTCACTGCCTCTAATAGCTTTCCTCTCACCGCAGATATTTGTAAGACCTTCCACAAGACATCTGTATCCTACCCTGTCAAATGCCTTCTCCAGATTTTTAAATGCCACATACAGATTCTTCTGTTTCTCTCTCACTCATATATTCTTTGAACAAACACCTGATTTGCACATCCTCTACCACTCCTGAAACCTCATTGTTTCTTCCCAATCTGATGCTCTGCATATGCCTCCACCCTTTCAATCACCACACTCCAACACAACTTAACAGGTACACTCAATAAGTTTATACCTCTCTATATTGGAACAATTGCTGTCTTCATCTAAGTTTGAGGCATACAAACTTTGCCTCTCTAGATTGAAACAATTATTGCCTTCATCCATTTGTCAGGCATACAACCTTTGCCTTTCTACCATGGAACAGTTACTATCTTTATATAGTTGTCAGGCACATAACCTTTGCCTTTCTACCATAGAGTAATTATATCTTCATATAGTTGTCAGGCACACAACCTTTGCCTTTCTACCATAGAACAGTTACTATCTTTATACAGTTGTCAGGCACACAACTTTTGCCTTTCTACCATAGAGCAATTATATCTTCATATAGTTGTCAGGCACACAACCTTTGCCTTTCTACCATAGAACAGTTACTATCTTTATACAGTTGTCAGGCACACAACCTTTGCCTTTCTACCATAGAGCAATTATATCTTCATATAGTTGTCAGGCACACAACCTTTGCCTTTCTACCATAGAACAGTTACTATCTTTATACAGTTGTCAGGCACACAACCTTTGCCTTTCTACCATAGAGCTATTACTATCTTCATATAGTTGTCAGGCACATAAACTTTGCCTTTCTACCATAAAACAGGTACTATCTTTATACAGTTGTCAGGCACACAACAGCTTTTCCATGCTTTCATACTTAGTGTATAGATTAATTCAACAGAAAAAGAAATGAAGGATAATGATGAAAACAACTAAAAGATGTAATTAAATGCTGATGATATTGTTTTAAAAGTTTTGTGCTGTATTTTTGCTTTTACTCTTTCAGACTATATTTTATACTTAATCAAATGAGATCAGATATGATGACATGATTTTAGATTGGTTGGCACAATACTTATAGTTACAGAAAACTAATGTACTTTCCCAAGTATATACTACTCGAAGTCATTGAAGATTAATCTGCTGTTTCGGATTTGCTTTCTTAGATATTCAATAAAGACTTTTCTGTTTTTCAGACCACCCCATTCACCCACCACGTAAAGAAGTGAGCCCCTGGAAAACTGATGTTCCTGAAAACTGTGGATATAATATCCGTATGCTTGATGGGGTTTTCCAGGTACTGCTTTCCTCTGATGTTCAAGTAAACTACTCTTCAAGGTTGATCTTCCCATGAGCTGTGAGATTCTCTGACATCCATGGGAATTGAAACCCTCTAACTTCTACCTTCTGGTGTTGCTTATGTCTCTCACTTTGTGCTAACCACCTTTCACTAGTTAAGGCCTGTAGCTGAGTCTGGGTATCTCTTTGCCAATCAGTAACCTCCACTTGATGATGATGTTTTCATTGTGCCACCAGCTGACTCACTGATCACCTCATGATTCTTTGGGTCCTCGAATGTGTTGGAATGTCAACTTGCCCTTTTTGGCAAACTTCTTCCATCCTACCAAGGATAACGATCCTTCTGCGAGTTGCTAGGATTATAGTGTGCATTTATTTGGTGAATTATTTTGAATTTTTTGTTCTGTTTAGAAATATGTATGGTAAATGCTACTGTTTTCTGTGATGGTTACTCTTCCTTCCCCCCTCCGAGTTTTGATTGGAACCTGAGTTGGTTTTCTTTTTCCCATCTGAGGTTTTTATTGTATAGGTCCCTTATGGGGAATACACAGAATTAGGGACTAGAATGATGATCCACATTGATGACATTGATCCAAACCATGGTGTTGTGATAGTAAGGGTCAGGTGGCAGTCAGTCAAGTCTTCCCGTGTTCCTGTGTTTCTCTGAGTGCTTGACACTGATAAGCATTTCGGTAGACAAGAAGCTCCAGTTCAGTCCTAGGGGAAGGGAGCTATTATGTTTTCATAGAAAGTTATTCTTCGCAGGGTTAGAAATGATGAGCATACTTTAAGTTTTTCTCACAGGGTTAGAAATGATTGGAGAATATTGTAGACAAAGATCACCTACTAAGTCTTGATGGGCAGGTTGGAATCATTTGGCCTGCCATTTGGATGTCCCATACCTCAGCCATCATTACACAATAGGACAGTGGTGGATCAGATGTCCCTGCTTGGTAGCAACAACCTATCCCCTTAGCAGGACAAAGCAGTTATATAAAGAAAAGAAGGTATTTATATAGAGGAGCTTTTTTTGGTTGAGTTTATGTATTGTAACTTCTGGATTTCTTTTGTCTAATGAGATTATATAGTTTTCCCTTGAGATATGAGTGCAGTTTGCAGAGCAGGAACCAAGTCAAAGGGTTTTAAGGTCCAGCTAGCAAAAAAGGTTTAGTGGACTTAAGCTATTTAACTTTGGTTCACCATAGCTGTATCTTGACCATCTTAAGAATTTGTTTTTGATCAACTCAAGCACTTCCTGTCTGGCAGGTATTCCTGGTGTACCATAAGGATCTTGTTTACCAAAACTCACTTCCTGAGTCATTGTTTGGGGATATAAGAGTATAAAGTACTAGCCAGCTTTGTTTCTGAAAAGTCTCAATGCCTCAGCAAGTATACGTACTGATGATATACTGTAATGGTTGACTTTTTGGTGATAGCAGGCCAATCTAGCAAGACTGAGGGCCCCTTGAAAGCAGGATTCTACCACAATGCCATTGAAGTGGTAAGCATTAGCACTAGTGTATCCAGTAGTTCATGATGAAGTCTTGTCCTTTGTATTAAGAGTATGACAAGATAAATTCTTATCCCTGACTTATTGCATATGGATGGATGTAGGGATAAATGCGTGTTCCTATAGTACCTTATCCCAACTATCCTAATAATGATATGGTAGGATACATGAGGAGAGTATAGATGTGAATAAGAGCAAGGTTATTAGGTTTAACAGGGTTGACAGACAGGTTAGTTGAGGTGTGAGTTTGAATGTTGAGGTGTGAGTTTGAATGGAGAAAACTTGGAAGAAGTGAAGTGTTTTAGATATCTGGAAATAGATGTGGCAGAGAATGGAACCACTGAAGTGGAAGTGAGTTACAGAGTGGGTGAGGAGTTGATGGTTTGCAGAACACTGGAGAAAGTTTGGAAAGAGAGAAGGCTATCTGGGAGGGCAAAAATTGGTTTGTTTGAAGATATACAAGTCCCACCTATATTATATGGATGTGAGGCATGGTCTATAGATAAGGCTGTCTACAGGAGGGTTGATGTGTTGGAAATTAAATGTTTGAGGACAGTATGTGTTGTGAGGTGGTTGTCAAAAGCTCTGCATGTATCAAGGGCAGCTACACGGTGATGATAAAACATTACTAAGATAGGAAAGAATGTCAATTGTGGATGTCACCTTATGGAAACCATACTGGTGATCAGAGAGGGGACTGTGAGATTCAAGATGTCTAAAGGTATAATAGTTGAGAGGAGATTCAAAGACTTTGGAAATAGTGGTTGTTAAAACACCAGGACTATAGTTAGAGGGGTTAGACTGGTCACTCTTCGTAGGGATGGGATGTACCAATGCATGCTTCCAAGAAGGAAAAGTTCTGGTTTTTAAAAAGAAACAAAACAGATGAGCAGGCACAGTTGCAAGCTCAGTAGTATTTCATCAAGACCAAAAGTCTTGCTTGTGTCCAGGGAGAGAAGCACTATTTGGACAGTCTTGACAAGAGATGACAGGGAGGGGCTTAGGATAGATAATAGGAGGAGCATCAGGGGATGAAGGAATGTTAGAGCCATCCAAGGGATAGTTAGGGGGAAAATGAGTACCAGATTTGCTTTGTCTATGAGAGAGACATATATAGTACTGTGTGAGCAGAGTAAAGGAAAGGTGGAGTGGCAGAAGTTGTTAGCAGTGCCCTTAGCTGAAGACCAGGAAGACCTGTTAGTAGATGAAAAGGAGAGGTTTTTCAGTTCACTTTGATGAAGGAATGCTTTGCCCAACTATCATTGGATGAAAAGGAGAGGTTATCACACTTTGCCTCATGGATAACATACTTGCAGTGATTAGGAGCAGTAATAGATGGTGAATGGAAGTCAGAAGGAGTTTTTCCAAGCCCAATATGCTTCCATTCTCACAACAACAACCTCTTCTATGCCTTTGGCAAAGATAGAAGTATCACCACATACAAGACAATGATTTACCTAAGGATAGTCAGAATAAAATTTTTTGTCAGTTATTTTAGTCTTTGTTGCGATGCTAATATTTACATTTAGAAGGGGCTTCTGGAGAGGAAGGTGCTGTTAAAATAGATACATTTATGAGAGTATGGTCAGATGAATTATTTGAGGGTGAGATTGTGTAGCTGCAGCATGAAGGATTGGAGGTGAAAAACAGATGCAGAATGCTAGGTTTGGAATGTGTTTTTTTTATGAAGAGTCGAATTAATTTCTTGTCAAACTCATCCTCTTGTATGAGTTTCAGTTTGGATTTAGATTGTCATTTTCTGCTGATATACAAGTTCCACACCTCTCAGATTATATCAGACTTGAATGTGATCAAGATAATGATATGGTTATGGTTATGTTAGGTATACAAAAAGCTTTTGATGTAGTAAATCACTGTATCTTAATTTATGAATTAGACATTTGTCTACATTTGTCTTTATGAAAATTCTGTAATTTGGTGTCAGTCATATCTGACTGGCTGGCCATAGGTCATAGATATACATGGTATGCTTTCTAATGCTAAATGTAAAATGTGTGGAGTTCTTTAACATTCCATACTTGGGCTTTTTCCTTTTCTGGAATTTGTTAACATCATGATGGTGGCAGTGACTTTACTGCATGATGGTTTACACATGACAGTATTGTCAGTGTCAGGAAAGAATTATCAGTGATAAAGGAGACCTTAAGTACCAAGATGGAATCAAGGAATGAGTAATTCACTGTGAATGAGTTACCATTGCATGTTGGTGAAACTGAGTCCATTTTGTTCCTCAAAGCAACGATTGAATAATCACATGATGGAAATGAAACTTTTTCAAAGTCATATGTAACCTGTTTAAGCATAACATCAGACCCCTCATTATTTGTGTGAGTATATCGTTTGAATTGCTTCCTGAAAGTTCAGACAAATTCAAATTTCTCTCCAGGAACACACACAATTTCAATATGAAAACTAGAAAACTTCTTGTATCAGCTTTGATTCATTGTTGTTTCACCTATGCTTGCTCATTATGGTATAGTGGCCTTCACCCTCTTAAACTCTGTCACATGTTGATGCAGGAAGCTTGGTATATTTTTGAGAAATTTGTGTCTCCATGACTCAGCAGCTCCATGGGAATCTAAGTTCTCCCAGCTTATTTACCTGTAATTGAAATCCTCTATCATCAGTAATTTATCATTTCCTAGGAGGTATTGTCTTGTTGCTGCCATCAACACCCTTATTGATACTTCATTTTTCTCTGTATGAACCTGTTTTCCATGGTTGTAGTTGTTTAGATTATTTGAAATTAAAAATATCAGGATATAGTTCCTACCCACAATAATCTTCTCCATTGTGCATTGTGTTAAGGCACCATCCACTGATATTTTCTGGAAGTTAATGGATTCCCTTATCAAGAGGGCTATTCCCCCTTTCTGTATTTTCTCTTTAATCTCCTTGCTGTTGTGTACCCTTCTGGACAGACTTGGTTGAAGTTAATTTCATTTATTAGTTTCACCTCCACCACTCCCACAATGCTTGGGTTGCACTTTCATAAATGATCTCTAAATTGTAGCTCTTTTCATTTGCCATCAGGCCATATGCATTTTTATACAGAACCTTTAGCCCAAGGCTTTTGCTTCCAGCTAGTTCTGGCTTCCTTGAAATAGAGGTGGAAGTTTTGCCTTTTGGTGGTTCTCCTTGGTTGTCTCATTCACATCCCTCCGTCTGTCGTTTTTGAGAAACACTCTTTTGAATCCCTCTTTACTGGCATGTGTATATATATATATATATATATATATATATATATATATATATATATATATATATATATATATATATATATATATAGGGAATCAGTGATGGATTGCACAAAAGATGCTTGTGGCATGAGAAGAGTGGGAGGTGGGTTGATTAGAAAGGGTAGTGAGTGGTGGGATGAGGAAGTAAGATTATTAGTGAAAGAGAAGAGAGAGGCATTTGGACAATTTTTGCAGGGAAAAAATGCAATTGAGTGGGAGATGTATAAAAGAAAGAGACAGGAGGTCAAGAGAAAGGTGCAAGAGGTGAAAAAGAGGGCAAATGAGAGTTGGGGTGAGAGAGTACTAAATTTTAGGGAGAATAAAAAAATGTTCTGGAAGGAGGTAAATAAAGTGCGTAAGACAAGGGAGTAAATGGGAACTTCAGTGAAGGGCGCAAATGGGGAGGTGATAACAAGTAGTAGGGATGTGAGAAGGAGATGGAGTGAGTATTTTGAAGGTTTGTTGAATGTGTTTGATGATAGAGTGGCAGATATAGGGTGTTTTGGTTGAGGTGGTGTGCAAAGTGAGAGGGTTAGGGAAAATGATTTGGTAAACAGAGAAGAGGTAGTAAAAGCTTTGCGGAAGATGAAAGCCGGCAAGGCAGCAGGTTTGGATGGTATTGGAGTGGAATTTATTAAAAAAGGGGGTGACTGTATTGTTGACTGGTTGGTAAGGTTATTTAATGTATGTATGACTCATGGTGAGGTGCCTGAGAATTGGCAGAATGCGTGCATAGTGCCATTGTACAAAGGCAAAGGGGATAAGAGTGAGTGCTCAAATTACAGAGGTATAAGTTTGTTGAGTATTCCTGGTAAATTATATGGGAGGGTATTGATTGAGAGGGTGAAGGCATGTACAGAGCATCAGATTGGGGAAGAGCAGTGTGGTTTCAGAAGTGGTAGAGGATGTGTGGATCAGGTGTTTGCTTTGAAGAATGTATGTGAGAAATACTTAGAAAAGCAAATTGATTTGTATGTAGCATTTATGGATCTGGAGAAGGCATATGATAGAGTTGATAGAGATGCTCTGTGGAAGGTATTAAGAATATATGGTGTGGTAGGCAAGTTGTTAGAAGCAGTGAAAAGTTTTTATCGAGGATGTAAGGCATGTGTACGTGTAGGAAGAGAGGAAAGTGATTGGTTCTCAGTGAATGTAGGTTTGCGGCAGGGGTGCATGATGTCTCCATGGTTGTTTAATTTGTTTATGGATGGGGTTGTTAGGGAGGTGAATGCAAGAGTTTTGGAAAGAAGGGCAAGTATGAAGTCTGTTGTGGATGAGAGAGCTTGGGAAGTGAGTCAGTTGTTGTTCACTGATGATACAGCGCTGGTGGCTGATTCATGTGAGAAACTGCAGAAGCTGGTGACTGAGTTTGGTAAAGTGTGTGAAAGAAGAAAGTTAAGAGTAAATGTGAATAAGAGCAAGGTCATTAGTTACAGTAGGGTTTAGGGTCAAGTCAATTGGGAGGTAAGTTTGAATGGAGAAAAACTGGAGGAAGTAAAGTGTTTTAGATATCTGGGAGTGGATCTGGCAGCGGATGGAACCATGGAAGCGGAAGTGAATCATAGGGTGGGGGAGGGAGCGAAAATTCTGGGAGCCTTGAAGAATGTGTGGAAGTCGAGAACATTATCTTGGAAAGCAAAAATGGGTATGTTTGAAGGAATAGTGGTTCCAACAATGTTGTATGGTTGCGAGGGGTGGGCTATGGATAGACTTGTGCGCAGGAGGATGGATGTGCTGGAAATGAGATGTTTGAGGACAATATGTGGTGTGAGGTGGTTTGATCGAGTAAGTAATAATAGGCTAAGAGAGATGTGTGGAACTAAAAAGAGCGTGGTTGAGAGAGCGGAAGAGGGTGTTTTGAAATGGTTTGGACACATGGAGAGAATGAGTGAGGAAAGATTGACCAAGAGGATATATGTGTCAGAGGTGGAGGGAACGAGGAGAAGTGGGAGACCAAATTGGAGGTGGAAAGATGGAGTGAAGGTGATTTTGAGTGATCGGGGACTGAACATGCAGGAGGGTGAAAGGCGGGCAAGGAATAGAGTGAATTGGATCGATGTGGTATACCAGGGTAGACGTGCTGTCAATGGATTGAATTAGGGCATGTGAAGCATCTGGGGTAAACCATGGAAAATTCTGTGGGGCCTGGATGTGGAAAGGAAGCTGTGGTTTCGGGCATTATTGCATGACAGCTAGAGACTCAGTGTGAACAAATGGGGCCTTTGTTGTCTTTTCCTAGTGCCACCTCGCACACATGAGGGGGGAGGGGGATGGTATTCCATGTGTGGCGAGGTGGCGATGGGAATGAATAAAGGCAGACGGTGTGAATTGTATGCATGTGCATATATGTATGTGTCTGTGTGTGTATATATATATGTGTACATTGAGATGTATGGGTATGTATATTTGCATGTGTGGACGTGTATGTATATGCATGTGTTTGGGGGTGGGTTGGGCCATTTCTTTCGTCTGTTTCCTTGCGCTACTTCGCAAATGTGGGAGAGAGGGACAAAGCAAAATAATGAAAAATAATAATATATATATATATATATATATATATATATATATATATATATATATATATATATATATATATATATATATATATTATTTTTTTATTTTTATTATACTTTGTCGCTGTCTCCCGCGTTTGTGAGATAGCGCAAGGAAACAGACGAAAGAAATGGCCCAACCCCCCCATACACATGTATATACATACGTCCACACACGCAAATATACATACCTACACAGCTTTCCATGGTTTACCCCAGACACTTCACATGCCTTGATTCAATCCACTGACAGCACGTCAACCCCGGTATACCACATCGCTCCAATTTACTCTATTCCTTGCCCTCCTTTCACCCTCCTGCATGTTCAGGCCCCGATCACACAAAATCTTTTTCACTCCATATTTCCACCTCCAATTTGGTCTCCCACTTCTCCTTGTTCCCTCCACCTCCGACACATATATCCTCTTGGTCAATCTTTCCTCACTCATTCTTTCCATGTGCCCAAACCATTTCAAAACACCCTCTTCTGCTCTCTCAACCACACTCTTTTTATTTCCACTCATCTCTCTTACCCTTACGTTACTTACTCGATCAAACCACCTCACACCACACATTGTCCTCAAACATCTCATTTCCAGCACATCCATCCTCCTGCGCACAACTCTATCCATAGCCCACGCCTCGCAACCATACAACATTGTTGGAACCACTATTCCCTCAAACATACCCATTTTTGCATTCCGAGATAATGTTCTCGACTTCCACACATTGTTCAAGGCTCCCAGGATTTTCGCTCCCTCCCCCACCCTATGATCCACTTCCGCTTCCATGGTTCCATCCGCTGCCAGATCCACTCCCAGATATCTAAAACACTTTACTTCCTCCAGTTTTTCTCCATTCAAACTTACCTCCCAATTGACTTGACCCTCAACCCTACTGTAACTAATAACCTTGCTCTTATTCACATTTACTCTTAACTTTCTTCTTTCACACACTTTACCAAACTCAGTCACCAGCTTCTGCAGTTTCTCACATGAATCAGCCACCAGCGCTGTATCATCAGCGAACAACAACTGACTCACTTCCCAAGCTCTCTCATCCCCAACAGACTTCATACTTGCCCCTCTTTCCAAAACTCTTGCATTTACCTCCCCAACAACCCCATCCATAAACAAATTAAACAACCATGGAGACATCACACACCCCTGCCGCAAGCCTACATTCACTGAGAACCAATCACTTTCCTCTCTTCCTACACGTACACATGCCATACATCCTCGATAATATCTTTTCACTGCTTCTAACAACTTGCCTCCCACACCATATATTCTTAATACCTTCCACAGAGCATCTCTATCAACTCTATCATATGCCTTCTCCAGATCCATAAATGCTACATACAAATCCATTTGCTTTTCTAAGTATTTCTCACATACATTCTTCAAAGCAAACACCTGATCCACACATCCTCTATCACTTCTGAAACCACACTGCTCTTCCCCAATCTGATGCTCTGTACATGCCTTCACCCTCTCAATCAATACCCTCCCATATAATTTCCCAGGAATACTCAACAAACTTATACCTCTGTAATTTGAGCACTCACTCTTATCCCCTTTGCCTTTGTACAATGGCACTATGCACGCATTCCGCCAATCCTCAGGCACCTCACCATGAGTCATACATACATTAGATATCCCTACCAACCAGTCAATAATACAGTCACCCCCTTTTTTAATAAATTCCACTGCAATACCATCCAAACCCGATGCCTTGCCGGCTTTCATCTTCCACAAAGCTTTTACTACCTCTTCTCTGTTTACCAAATCATTTTCCCTATCCCTCTCACTTTGCACACCACCTCGACCAAGACACCCTATATCTGCCACTCTATCATCAAACACATTCAACAAACCTTCAAAATACTCACTCCATCTCCTTCTCATATCCCCACTACTTGTTATCACCTCCCCATTTGCGCCCTTCACTGAAGTTCCCATTTGCTCCCTTGTCTTATGCACTTTATTTACCTCCTTCCAGAACATCTTTTTATTCTCCCTAAAATTTAATGATACTCTCTCACCCCAACTCTCATTTGCCCTCTTTTTCACCTCTTGCACCTTTCTCTTGACCTCCTGTCTCTTTCTTTTATACATCTCCCACTCAATTGCATTTTTTCCCTGCAAAAATCGTCCAAATGCCTCTCTCTTCTCTTTCACTAATAATCTTACTTCTTCATCCCACCACTCACTACCCTTTCTAATCAACCCACCTCCCACTCTTCTCATGCCACAAGCATCTTTTGCGCAATCCATCACTGATTCCCTAAATACATCCCATTCCTCCCCCACTCCCCTTACTTCCATTGTTCTCACCTTTTTCCATTCTGTACTCAGTCTCTCGTGGTACTTCCTCACACAAGTCTCCTTCCCAAGCTCACTTACTCTCACCACCCTCTTCACCCCAACATTCACTCTTCTGTTCTGAAAACCCATAGAAATCTTCACCTTAGCCTCCACAAGATAATGATCAGACATCCCTCCAGTTGCACCTCTCAGCACATTAACATCCAAACTCTCTTTTGCGCGCCTGTCAATTAACACGTAATCCAATAACGCTCTCTGGCCATCTCTCCTACTTACATACATATACTTATGTATATCTCGATTTTTAAACGAGGAATTCCCAATCACCAGTCCTTTTTCAGCACATAAATATACAAGCTCTTCACCATTTCCATTTACAACACTGAACACCCCATGTATACCAATTATTCCCTCAACTGCCACATTACTCACCTTTGCATTCAAATCACCCATCACTATAACCCGGTTTCGTGCATCAAAACCACTAACACACTCATTCAGCTGCTCCCAAAACACTTGCCTCTCATGATCTTTCTTCTCATGCCCAGGTGCATATGCACCAATAAATACCCATCTCTCTCCATCAACTTTCAGTTTTACCCATATTAATCGAGAATTTACTTTCTTACATTCTATCACATACTCCCACAACTCCTGTTTCAGGAGTACTGCTACTCCTTCCCTAGCATTTGGACAATTTTTGCAGGGAAAAAATGCAATTGAGTGGGAGATGTATAAAAGAAAGAGACAGGAGGTCAAGAGAAAGGTGCAAGAGGTGAAAAAGAGGGCAAATGAGAGTTGGGGTGAGAGAGTACTAAATTTTAGGGAGAATAAAAAAATGTTCTGGAAGGAGGTAAATAAAGTGCGTAAGACAAGGGAGTAAATGGGAACTTCAGTGAAGGGCGCAAATGGGGAGGTGATAACAAGTAGTAGGGATGTGAGAAGGAGATGGAGTGAGTATTTTGAAGGTTTGTTGAATGTGTTTGATGATAGAGTGGCAGATATAGGGTGTTTTGGTTGAGGTGGTGTGCAAAGTGAGAGGGTTAGGGAAAATGATTTGGTAAACAGAGAAGAGGTAGTAAAAGCTTTGCGGAAGATGAAAGCCGGCAAGGCAGCAGGTTTGGATGGTATTGCAGTGGAATTTATTAAAAAAGGGGGTGACTGTATTGTTGACTGGTTGGTAAGGTTATTTAATGTATGTATGACTCATGGTGAGGTGCCTGAGAATTGGCAGAATGCGTGCATAGTGCCATTGTACAAAGGCAAAGGGGATAAGAGTGAGTGCTCAAATTACAGAGGTATAAGTTTGTTGAGTATTCCTGGTAAATTATATGGGAGGGTATTGATTGAGAGGGTGAAGGCATGTACAGAGCATCAGATTGGGGAAGAGCAGTGTGGTTTCAGAAGTGGTAGAGGATGTGTGGATCAGGTGTTTGCTTTGAAGAATGTATGTGAGAAATACTTAGAAAAGCAAATTGATTTGTATGTAGCATTTATGGATCTGGAGAAGGCATATGATAGAGTTGATAGAGATGCTCTGTGGAAGGTATTAAGAATATATGGTGTGGTAGGCAAGTTGTTAGAAGCAGTGAAAAGTTTTTATCGAGGATGTAAGGCATGTGTACGTGTAGGAAGAGAGGAAAGTGATTGGTTCTCAGTGAATGTAGGTTTGCGGCAGGGGTGCATGATGTCTCCATGGTTGTTTAATTTGTTTATGGATGGGGTTGTTAGGGAGGTGAATGCAAGAGTTTTGGAAAGAAGGGCAAGTATGAAGTCTGTTGTGGATGAGAGAGCTTGGGAAGTGAGTCAGTTGTTGTTCACTGATGATACAGCGCTGGTGGCTGATTCATGTGAGAAACTGCAGAAGCTGGTGACTGAGTTTGGTAAAGTGTGTGAAAGAAGAAAGTTAAGAGTAAATGTGAATAAGAGCAAGGTCATTAGTTACAGTAGGGTTTAGGGTCAAGTCAATTGGGAGGTAAGTTTGAATGGAGAAAAACTGGAGGAAGTAAAGTGTTTTAGATATCTGGGAGTGGATCTGGCAGCGGATGGAACCATGGAAGCGGAAGTGAATCATAGGGTGGGGGAGGGAGCGAAAATTCTGGGAGCCTTGAAGAATGTGTGGAAGTCGAGAACATTATCTTGGAAAGCAAAAATGGGTATGTTTGAAGGAATAGTGGTTCCAACAATGTTGTATGGTTGCGAGGGGTGGGCTATGGATAGACTTGTGCGCAGGAGGATGGATGTGCTGGAAATGAGATGTTTGAGGACAATATGTGGTGTGAGGTGGTTTGATCGAGTAAGTAATAATAGGCTAAGAGAGATGTGTGGAACTAAAAAGAGCGTGGTTGAGAGAGCGGAAGAGGGTGTTTTGAAATGGTTTGGACACATGGAGAGAATGAGTGAGGAAAGATTGACCAAGAGGATATATGTGTCAGAGGTGGAGGGAACGAGGAGAAGTGGGAGACCAAATTGGAGGTGGAAAGATGGAGTGAAGGTGATTTTGAGTGATCGGGGACTGAACATGCAGGAGGGTGAAAGGCGGGCAAGGAATAGAGTGAATTGGATCGATGTGGTATACCAGGGTAGACGTGCTGTCAATGGATTGAATTAGGGCATGTGAAGCATCTGGGGTAAACCATGGAAAATTCTGTGGGGCCTGGATGTGGAAAGGAAGCTGTGGTTTCGGGCATTATTGCATGACAGCTAGAGACTCAGTGTGAACAAATGGGGCCTTTGTTGTCTTTTCCTAGTGCCACCTCGCACACATGAGGGGGGAGGGGGATGGTATTCCATGTGTGGCGAGGTGGCGATGGGAATGAATAAAGGCAGACGGTGTGAATTGTATGCATGTGCATATATGTATGTGTCTGTGTGTGTATATATATATGTGTACATTGAGATGTATGGGTATGTATATTTGCATGTGTGGACGTGTATGTATATGCATGTGTTTGGGGGTGGGTTGGGCCATTTCTTTCGTCTGTTTCCTTGCGCTACTTCGCAAATGTGGGAGAGAGGGACAAAGCAAAATAATGAAAAATAATAATATATATATATATATATATATATATATATATATATATATATATATATATATATATATATATATATATATATATATTATTTTTTTATTTTTATTATACTTTGTCGCTGTCTCCCGCGTTTGTGAGATAGCGCAAGGAAACAGACGAAAGAAATGGCCCAACCCCCCCATACACATGTATATACATACGTCCACACACGCAAATATACATACCTACACAGCTTTCCATGGTTTACCCCAGACACTTCACATGCCTTGATTCAATCCACTGACAGCACGTCAACCCCGGTATACCACATCGCTCCAATTTACTCTATTCCTTGCCCTCCTTTCACCCTCCTGCATGTTCAGGCCCCGATCACACAAAATCTTTTTCACTCCATATTTCCACCTCCAATTTGGTCTCCCACTTCTCCTTGTTCCCTCCACCTCCGACACATATATCCTCTTGGTCAATCTTTCCTCACTCATTCTTTCCATGTGCCCAAACCATTTCAAAACACCCTCTTCTGCTCTCTCAACCACACTCTTTTTATTTCCACTCATCTCTCTTACCCTTACGTTACTTACTCGATCAAACCACCTCACACCACACATTGTCCTCAAACATCTCATTTCCAGCACATCCATCCTCCTGCGCACAACTCTATCCATAGCCCACGCCTCGCAACCATACAACATTGTTGGAACCACTATTCCCTCAAACATACCCATTTTTGCATTCCGAGATAATGTTCTCGACTTCCACACATTGTTCAAGGCTCCCAGGATTTTCGCTCCCTCCCCCACCCTATGATCCACTTCCGCTTCCATGGTTCCATCCGCTGCCAGATCCACTCCCAGATATCTAAAACACTTTACTTCCTCCAGTTTTTCTCCATTCAAACTTACCTCCCAATTGACTTGACCCTCAACCCTACTGTAACTAATAACCTTGCTCTTATTCACATTTACTCTTAACTTTCTTCTTTCACACACTTTACCAAACTCAGTCACCAGCTTCTGCAGTTTCTCACATGAATCAGCCACCAGCGCTGTATCATCAGCGAACAACAACTGACTCACTTCCCAAGCTCTCTCATCCCCAACAGACTTCATACTTGCCCCTCTTTCCAAAACTCTTGCATTTACCTCCCCAACAACCCCATCCATAAACAAATTAAACAACCATGGAGACATCACACACCCCTGCCGCAAGCCTACATTCACTGAGAACCAATCACTTTCCTCTCTTCCTACACGTACACATGCCATACATCCTCGATAATATCTTTTCACTGCTTCTAACAACTTGCCTCCCACACCATATATTCTTAATACCTTCCACAGAGCATCTCTATCAACTCTATCATATGCCTTCTCCAGATCCATAAATGCTACATACAAATCCATTTGCTTTTCTAAGTATTTCTCACATACATTCTTCAAAGCAAACACCTGATCCACACATCCTCTATCACTTCTGAAACCACACTGCTCTTCCCCAATCTGATGCTCTGTACATGCCTTCACCCTCTCAATCAATACCCTCCCATATAATTTCCCAGGAATACTCAACAAACTTATACCTCTGTAATTTGAGCACTCACTCTTATCCCCTTTGCCTTTGTACAATGGCACTATGCACGCATTCCGCCAATCCTCAGGCACCTCACCATGAGTCATACATACATTAGATATCCCTACCAACCAGTCAATAATACAGTCACCCCCTTTTTTAATAAATTCCACTGCAATACCATCCAAACCCGATGCCTTGCCGGCTTTCATCTTCCACAAAGCTTTTACTACCTCTTCTCTGTTTACCAAATCATTTTCCCTATCCCTCTCACTTTGCACACCACCTCGACCAAGACACCCTATATCTGCCACTCTATCATCAAACACATTCAACAAACCTTCAAAATACTCACTCCATCTCCTTCTCATATCCCCACTACTTGTTATCACCTCCCCATTTGCGCCCTTCACTGAAGTTCCCATTTGCTCCCTTGTCTTATGCACTTTATTTACCTCCTTCCAGAACATCTTTTTATTCTCCCTAAAATTTAATGATACTCTCTCACCCCAACTCTCATTTGCCCTCTTTTTCACCTCTTGCACCTTTCTCTTGACCTCCTGTCTCTTTCTTTTATACATCTCCCACTCAATTGCATTTTTTCCCTGCAAAAATCGTCCAAATGCCTCTCTCTTCTCTTTCACTAATAATCTTACTTCTTCATCCCACCACTCACTACCCTTTCTAATCAACCCACCTCCCACTCTTCTCATGCCACAAGCATCTTTTGCGCAATCCATCACTGATTCCCTAAATACATCCCATTCCTCCCCCACTCCCCTTACTTCCATTGTTCTCACCTTTTTCCATTCTGTACTCAGTCTCTCGTGGTACTTCCTCACACAAGTCTCCTTCCCAAGCTCACTTACTCTCACCACCCTCTTCACCCCAACATTCACTCTTCTGTTCTGAAAACCCATAGAAATCTTCACCTTAGCCTCCACAAGATAATGATCAGACATCCCTCCAGTTGCACCTCTCAGCACATTAACATCCAAACTCTCTTTTGCGCGCCTGTCAATTAACACGTAATCCAATAACGCTCTCTGGCCATCTCTCCTACTTACATACATATACTTATGTATATCTCGATTTTTAAACGAGGAATTCCCAATCACCAGTCCTTTTTCAGCACATAAATATACAAGCTCTTCACCATTTCCATTTACAACACTGAACACCCCATGTATACCAATTATTCCCTCAACTGCCACATTACTCACCTTTGCATTCAAATCACCCATCACTATAACCCGGTTTCGTGCATCAAAACCACTAACACACTCATTCAGCTGCTCCCAAAACACTTGCCTCTCATGATCTTTCTTCTCATGCCCAGGTGCATATGCACCAATAAATACCCATCTCTCTCCATCAACTTTCAGTTTTACCCATATTAATCGAGAATTTACTTTCTTACATTCTATCACATACTCCCACAACTCCTGTTTCAGGAGTACTGCTACTCCTTCCCTAGCATTTGAACGATTTTTGCAGGGAAAAAATGCAAATGAGTGGGAGAGGTATAAAAGAAAGAGGCAGGAGGTCAAGAGAAAGGTGCAAGAGGTGAAAAAGAGGGCAAATGAGAGTTGGGGTGAGAGAGTATCATTAAATTTCAGGGAGAATAAAAAGATGTTTTGGAAGGAGGTAAATAAAGTGCGTAAGACAAGGGAGCAAATGGGAACTTCAGTGAAGGGCGCTAATGGGGAGGTGATAACAAGTAGTGGTGATGTGAGAAGGAGATGGAGTGAGTATTTTGAAGGTTTGTTGAATGTGTTTGATGATAGAGTGGCAGATGTGGGGTGTCTTGGTCGAGGTGGTGTGCAAAGTGAGAGGGTTAGGGAAAATGATTTGGTAAATAGAGAAGAGGTAGTAAAAGCTTTGCGGAAGATGAAAGCTGGCAAGGCAGCAGGTTTGGATGGTATTGCAGTGGAATTTATTAAAAAAGGGGGTGACTGTATTGTTGACTGGTTGGTAAGGTTATTTAATGTATGTATGACTCATGGTGAGGTGCCTGAGGATTGGCGGAATGCTTGCATAGTGCCATTGTACAAAGGCAAAGGGGATAAGAGTGAGTGCTCAAATTACAGAGGTATAAGTTTGTTGAGTATTCCTGGTAAATTATATGGGAGGGTATTGATTGAGAGGGTGAAGGCATGTACAGAGCATCAGATTGGGGAAGAGCAGTGTGGTTTCAGAAGTGATAGAGGATGTGTGGATCAGGTGTTTGCTTTGAAGAATGTATGCGAGAAATACTTAGAAAAACAAATGGATTTGTATGTAGCATTTATGGATCTGGAGAAGACAATGATAGAGTTGATAGAGATGCTCTGTGGAAGGTTTTAAGAATATATGGTGTGGGAGGCAAGTTGTTAGAAGCAGTGAAAAGTTTTTATCGAGGATGTAAGGCATGTGTACGTGTAGGAAGAGAGGAAAGTGATTGGTTCTCAGTGAATGTAGGTTTGCGGTAGGGGTGTGTGATGTCTCCATGGTTGTTTGATTTGTTTATGAATGGGGTTGTTAGGGAGGTGAATGCAAGAGTTTTGGAAAGAGGGGCAAGTATGAAGTCTGTTGTGGATGAGAGAGCTTGGGAAGTGAGTCAGTTGTTGTTCGCTGATGATACAGCGCTGGTGGCTGATTCATGTGAGAAACTGCAGAAGCTGGTGACTGAGTTTGGTAAAGTGTGTGAAAGAATAAAGTTAGTGGTAAATGTGAATAAGAGCAAGGTTATTAGGTACAGTAGGGTTGAGGGTCAAGTCAATTGGGAGGTAAGCTTGAATGGAGAAAAGCTGGAGGAAGTGAAGTGTTTTAGATATCTGGGAGTGGATCTGGCAGCGGATGGAACCATGGAAGCGGAAGTGAATCATAGGGAGGGGGAGGGAGCGAAAATTCTGGGAGCCTTGAAGAATGTTTGGAAGTCGAGAACATTATCTCGGAAAGCAAAAATGGGTATGTTTGAAGGAATAGTGGTTCCAACAATGTTGTATGGTTGCGAGGCGTGGGCTATGGATAGATTTTTGTGCAGGAGGGTGGATGTGCTGGAAATGAGATGTTTGAGGACAATATGTGGTGTGAGGTGGTTTGATCGAGTAAGTAACGTAAGGGTGAGAGAGATGTGTGGAAATAAAAAGAGTGTGGTTGAGAGAGTAGAAGAGGGTGTTTTGAAATGGTTTGGTCACATGGAGAGGATGAGTGGGGAAAGATTGACCAAGAGGATATATGTGTCAGAGGTGGAGGGAACGAGGAGAAGTGGGAGACCAAATTGGAGGTGGAAAGATGGAGTTAAAAAGATTTTGTGTGATCGGGGCCTGAACATGCAGGAGGGTGAAAGGCGTGCAAGGAATAGAGTGAATTGGAACGATGTGGTATACCGGGGTCGACGTGCTGTCAGTGGATTGAACCAGGGCATGTGAAGCGTCTGGGGTAAACCATGGAAAGTTGTGTGGGGCCTGGATGTGGAAAGGGAGCTGTGGTTTCGGTGCATTATTACATGACAGCTAGAGACTGAGTGTGAACGAAAGGGGCCTTTGGTGTTTTTCCTAGCGCTACCTCGCACATATGAGGGGGGAGGGGGTTGTTATTCCATGTGTGGCAAGGTGGCGATGGGAACAAATAAAGGCAGACTGTATGAATTATGTACATGTGTATATATGTATATGTCTGTGTGTGTATATATATGTGTACATTGAGATGTATAGGTATGTATATTGTGAGTGTGTGGACATGTATGTATATACCTGTGTATGTGGGCGGGTTGGGCCATTCTTTCGTTTGTGCCCTTGCACTACCTCGGTAACGCGGGAGACAGCGACAAAGCAAAATAAAATATATATATATATATATATATATATATATATATATATATATATATATATATATATATATATATTTTTTTTTTTTTTTCATACTATTCGCCATTTCCCGCGATAGCGAGGTAGCGTTAAGAATAGAGGACTGGGCCTTTGAGGGAATATCCTCACCTGGCCCCATTCTCTGTTCGTTCTTTTGGAAAATTAAAAAAACAAACCGAGAGGGGAGGATTTCCAGCCCTCTGCTTTCTTCCCTTTTAGTCGCCTTCTACGACACGCAGGGAATACGTGGGAAGTATTCTTTCTCCCCTATCCCAGGGATGTATATATATATACATATTGTTGTCTTTTGTTGTCTTTTCCTGGCGCTACCTCGTGCACATGCAGAGGAAGGGGGTTGTTATTTCATGTGTGGCGTGGTGGCGACAGGAATGTATAAGGGCAGACAGTATGAATTATATACACGTGTATATATATATATGTATACATTGAGATGTATAGGTATGTATATGATGTGTTGATGTGTATGTGGGTGTATGTGTTTAAGTACTTTGTGGCTACATATCTTCATATTAGATTTTACCATAAGTGGCCTTTCCCTTGTGTTGGGTGCATTTTCCCATTATCCTAACCTCTTTAGTTTTTTACCTTTTTCTGTTAAATCCATTTTGTGAAGTACTTTCTGGACCTTGTACTCTGGGTTTGCTTTCCTTCTTATTTGGCTGGTGATCTTCCTCCAACCTAAAGACCTTTAATGACTTATGCTTGTTTACCTCCTTTTGCAGTTTTCCTTACAGATATAGTTACCTGTCTTTCTGTTATGTGTTGCAGTTTTGCAATGTTCCCCTCTGTATCTCATACCTCATCTTAAATTTGCATTTTCATCTCCATACCACTGTCCTGGACAATATTTGTGTGTTTAACTCTTTCACCTAATTTACTACATGATTCCTTAATGGACATGTCTTTGACAGGCCTCCACAATGGTCTTCTGCAGTATTTCATTGTCTGTCTGTGTCAAGATTTCTAGATTAGTGTTTTTCATTTGTTTGAATTTTTTCTGCCAAGCAGTCATTTTCCATTTTGAAATCCTTTCTTGGTTTTTGTGTCCTGTTTTCTTCTTATGTACATTGGCTAAGGGCATTCTCCAGTTCTTCATTTCACTGTCATACTCAACCATATTTCTGCCTAACTTGTATACCTCTGTTTCTCTCTGGCTTTTCTTACTATCCTTAATGAAGACCTCCAGCTTTCTCAGTTTGTTCTGTAGGTCCCCTTTTAGTACCTTTTGGCACTTTTCATGATTTCTAAGTTTTCTTCAGCTTCCATATCCTGTCTTCCAAGTGGTGTATTGGTAAAAGAACCTTGTTCATACCCACATTGTCCAAAAGGTATGATATCAGCTGTTTGGTACTCTGCAGCACCCTTTGTACCATTAGTCTCCCTTATGAATCCCTCAAAATCAAAATCAGTCTTCTTCCTTTGCTGTCTCATTTACCTTTTTTAATCCCTCTGTATACTCCCAAATTGTTCAGTTAGCCAAAAATTTCTTGGAACTCACTGCCTTAGAGCTTATAGAAACAGACTTATCTTGGTTAAGACTATTCTACCTGTTGGCCTAAGGAACCTTGTCTGCTTGGCCCTTGCAGTATTAGTATGCTTACTGTACCCTCTTAATGTTTGGAATTGTGGTTCAATAGCCTAATCTTTCATAATTGTGCCAATTAGTGTTAATCTGGTCTGTTTAACTTATTTTCACTCTTTTCACTATATTTCACGAAGCCATAAAACATCAAAGTAACTTATGGAACAATGTGTGGAGCTTTGGTGTAAATATAAGGCTTTTCAGTGAATTATACATGACATTTGGAGCATGGATGTGTGCAGATGAGGCTGCTGTTCATCTGGTCATGATGCCAACTTCCTAGCATCAGTTTAAAGTAGGTTGTCTGATGCAAAATTTTCTCTTGACAAATTTTCAGCTAAAATTCTTTGTAAAAGAGAAAGATACTTCTTTCATGAACTCACTCTGTTATGGCTTTTATTACAGGTATACACAAGTGAAGAAGCTTTGCAACAGAATGAGCACCTACCCTACAGCTATCCAAATTTGTCACGCTACATACAAGACATGAATTTGCTCTGTGCACTTATTGCAAATGGCCCAGTCAAATCATTTTGTTATCGCCGTCTGCAGTACCTGACCTCAAAATTTCAATTACATGTCCTTCTCAATGAGATGAGGGAACTTGCTGCACAAAAGGCTGTACCACACCGGGACTTCTATAACATAAGAAAAGTGAGTATATGAGTTTTGATTCTTTGCTTTTTATTGTACACAACTGTTTTCAGAGAATCTTTTTTGTGCCGTATTTCTTTTCATCTTATGTCGTTGAAGGCCTAATTTCATATCATCTATGGGTTTTTATAAACTTTCAAAATGTTAGCTTCTCTTTTCCCAGCACACATTCATTGAACACCAAATGCATCCATAAGGAATCAGAGAATCTGTCAGATGTTCCAGCAAGAAGCAAGTGTCAAATGATTAACAAAACATTGCTCTCATGAAAAAAAATTCAATCAACCTCTCCATCAGACACTGCTGTGAGCATCACTTACTTGCCAAATATCAACATCTCCTGAGAGAAATGATTAATTAATTTCACATAAAATCATGTTGCCTCTTTGAAGCTGTTGAATGTTACACTATGCATAGAGATTGCTGTAAGATACCTCATGACTCTTTGGGAAGTGGAATGAAGTGCAGCCCAGCTTTTAGTCAAAGGTGTTGCATAAATTCTGGTTTTCTTTTTAACTGTTCTTTTCTTTTCATGCTTGATTGTCTTTTAACACATCAGTGAGGTAACACCAGGAACAAATGAAGAAAGGCTGCTCACATCCATTCTTTATCTGTTATGTGTAATGCACTGAAACACAGCTCCTTGTCCACAAGCATGCCCACAAACCTTTCCGTTGTTTACCCTGGATGTTTCACATGTCCTCGTTTAGTCTGTTGACAGCACGTTGACCCCAGTATACCACATCATTCCAATTCACTATGTCTTGTGCATACCTTGTAACTGTTCCAAGCCTGGAATTATTGAAAGATTGACATTGTCTTCATTTCTTAACACTGGTGGTGTGTCTCAAGGATCTGTTGTACTTATATTTCTTTACTAAATTACTTTTGCATCTCGTCTATGGAAAAATCATTTTAATCAATTTTGACAAAACATACTTATTAATGATACCATTACAAAAGATTTTAAGATTCAAAGACACAGTGTGTGCAATAAGGTTTTAAATGTAGGACAGTCATCAGTTTTTTGTTTTTGCTTTTTATTCTTATTGTTAGGGAAGGCAACCGAGGAAGTAGTACTAAAGGATGACCTAATTTTTAGTGAAAAAGTTATTGATGTACCATAAAAATGAACTTTGAAGTGTATGTTGTTCTTTGAGGCCTTGACTGTATATATCACTAGAATGGCTATACAATCTATACCATGGACTGATTTCCCCGTGAGAAGTGATGATTACGTATTAAGGAGACACCTGGGGATAGGGGAGAAAGAATACTTCCCATGCATTCCTCGCATGTCGTAGACGGAGACTAAAGGAGACGGGAGTGGGGGCTGGAAACCCTCCTCTTCTTGTATTTTAACTTTCTAAAAGGGGAAATAGAAGAAGGAGTCAAGCAGGGAGTGCTTATCCTCCTTGATGGCTCAGATTTGGGTGTCTAAATGTGTGTGGATGTAACCAAGATGAGAAAAAAGGAGAGATAGGTAGTATGTTTGAGGAAAGAAACCTGGATGTTTTGGCTCTGAGTGAAACGAAGCTCAAGGGTAAAGGGGAAGAGTGGTTTGGTAATGTCTTGGGAGTAAAGGCAGAGGTTGATGAGAGGACAAAAGCAAAGGAAGGAGTAGCACTACTCCTGAAGGTTGATGAGACGACAAAAGCAAAGGAAGGAGTAGCACTACTCCTGAAGCAGGAGTAGAGGGAGTATGTGATTGAGTGTAAGAAAGTAAACTCTAGATTGATATGGGTAAAACTGAAAGTGGATGGAAAGAGATGGGTGATTATTGGTGCCTGTGCACCTGGGCATGAGAAGAAAGATCATAAGAGGCCAGTGTTTTGGGAGCAGCTGAGTGAGTGTGTTAGTAGTTTTGATGCACGAGACCGGGTTATAGTGATGGGTGATTTGAATGCGAAGGTGCGTAATGTGGTAGTTGAGGGAATAATTGGTGTACATGGGGTGTTCAGTGCTGTAAATGGAAATGGTGAAGAGCTTGTAAATTTATGTGCTGAAAAAGGACTGGTAATTGGGAATTCCTGGTTTAAAAAGTGAGATATACATAAGTATACGTATGTAAGTGGGGGGGGGGGTGAAAATTCTGGGAACCCTGAAGAATGTTTGGAAGTCGAGAATATTATCTCGGATGGCAAAAATGGGTATGTATGAAGGAATAGTGGTTCCAACAATGCTGTATGGTTGCGAGGCGTGGGCTATGGATAGAGTTGTGCGCAGGATGGTGGATGTGCTGGAAATGAGATGTTTGAGGACAGTATGTGCTATGAGGTGGTTTGATCGAGTAAGTAATGTAAGGGTAAGAGAGATATGTGGAAATAAAAAGAGTGTGGTTGAGAGAGCAGAAAAGGGTGTTTTGAAATGGTTTGGTCAGATGGAGAGAATGAGTGAGGAAAGATTGACTAAGAGGATATATGTGTCAGAGGTGGAGGGAACGAGGAGAAGTGGGAGACCAAATTGGAGGTAGAAAGATGGAGTGAAAAAGATTTTGAGTGATCGGGGCCTGAACATGCAGGAGGGTGAAAGGCGTGCAAGGAATAGAGTGAATTGGAACGATGTGGTATACCGGGGTCGACGTGCTGTCAATGGATTGAACCAGGGCATGTGAAGCGTCTGGGGTAAACCATGGAAAGTTCTGTGGGGCTTGGATGTGGAAAGGAAGCTGTGGTTTCGGTGCATTATTACATGACAGCTAGAGATTGAATGTGAACGAATGGGGCCTTTGTTGTCTTTTCCTAGCGCTACCTCGCACACATGAGGGGGGAGGGGGTTGTTATTCCATGTGTGGCAGGGTGGCGATGGGAATGAATAAAGGCAGACAGTATGCATTATATACATGTGTATATATGTATATGTCTGTGTGTGTGTATATATGTGTACATTGAGATGTATAGATATGTATATTTGCGTGTGTGGATGTGTATGTATATACATGTGTATGTGGGTAGGTTGGGCCATTCTTTCGTCTGTTTCCTTGCGCTACCTCACTAACGCGGGAGACAGCGACAAAGCAAAATAATAAATAAATGAAATATAAAAGATATACGTATGTAAGTAGGAGAGATGGCCAGAGAGCGTTATTGGATTACGTGTTAATTGATAGGCACGCGAAAGAGAGACTTTTGGATGCTAATGTGCTGAGAGGTGCAACTGGAGGGATGTCTGATCATTATCTTGCGGAGGCAAAGGTGAAGATTTGTAGAGGTTTTCAGAAAAGAAGAGAGAATCTTGGGCTGAAGAGAGTTGTGAGAGTAAGTGAGCTTGGGAAGGAGACTTGTGTGAGGAAGTACCAGGAGAGAATGAGTACAGAATGGAAAAAGGTGTGAACAAAGGACATAAGGGGAGTGGGGGAGGAATGGGATGTATTTAGGGAAGCAGTGATGGCTTGCATAAAAGATGCTTGTGGCATGAGAAGGTGGGAGGTGGGCAGATTAGAAAGGGTAGTGAGTGGTGGGATGAAGAAGTAAGATTGTTAGTGAAAGAGAAGAGAGAGGCATGTGGAGAATTTTTGCTGGAAATTAATGCAAATGAGTGGGAGATGTATAAAAGAAAGAGGCAGGAGGTCAAGAGAAAGGTGCAAGAGGTGAAAAAGAGGGCAAATGAGAGTTGGGGTGAGAGAGTATCATTAAATTTTAGGGAGAATAAAAAGATGTTTTGGAAGGAGGTAAATAAAGTGTGTAAGACAAGGGAGCAAATGGGAACTTCAGTGAAGGGTGCTAACGGGGAGGTGATAACAAGTAGTGGTGATGTGAGAAGGAGATGGAGTAAGTATTTTGAAGGTTTGTTGAATGTGTTTGATGATAGAGTGGCAGATATAGGGTGTTTTGGTTGAGGTGGTGTGCAAAGTGAGAGGGTTAGGGAGAATGATTAGGTAAACAGAGAAGAGGTAGTAAAAGCTTTGTGGAAGATGAAAGCCGGCAAGGCATCGGGTTTGGATGGTATTGTAGTGGAATTTATTAAAAAACGGGTTGACTGTATTGTTTACTGGTTGGTAAGGTTATTCAATGTATGTATGACTCATGGTGAGGTGCCTGAGGATTGGCGGAATGCATGCATAGTGCCATTGTACAAAGGGAAAGGGGAAAAAAATGAGTGCTCAAATTACAGAGGTATAAGTTTGTTGTGTATTCCTGGGAATTCATATGGGAGGATATTGATTGAGAGGGCGAAGGCATGTACAGAGCATCAGATTGGGGAAGAGCAGTGTGGTTTCAGAAGTGGTAGAGGATGTGTGGATCAGGTGTTTGCTTTGAAGAATGTATGTGAGAAAAACTTAGAAAAGCATATGGATTTGTATGTAGCATTTATGGATCTGGAGAAGGCATATGATAGAGTTGATAAAGATGCTCTGTGGAAGGTGTTAAGAATATATGGTGTGGGAGGCAAGTTGTTAGAAGCAGTGAAAAGTTTTTATCGAGGATGTAAGGCATGTGTACGTGTAGGAAGAGAGGAAAGTGATTGGTTCTCAGTGAATGTAGGTTTGCAGGCAGGGGTGCGTGATGTCTCCATGGTTGTTTAATTTGTTTATGAATGGGGTTGTTAGGGAGGTGAATGCGAGAGTTTTGGAAAGGGGGCAAGTATGAAGTCTGTTGTGGATGAGAGAGCTTGGGAAGTGAGTCAGTTGTTGTTCGCTGATGATACAGCGCTGGTGGCTGATTCATGTGAGAAACTGCAGAAGCTGGTGACTGAGTTTGGTAAAGTGTGTGAAAGAAGAAAGCTGAGAGTAAATGTGAATAAGAGCAAGGTTGTTAGGTACAGTAGGGTTGAGGGTCAAGTCAATTGGGAGGTAAGTTTGAATGGAGAAAAACTGGAGGAAGTGAAGTGTTTTAGATATCTGGGAGTGGATTTGGCAACGGATGGAACTATGGAAGTGGAAGTGATTCATAGGGTGAGGGAGGGGCAAAAGTTCTGGGAGCCTTGAAGAATGTGTGGAAGTTGAGAACATTATCTAGGAAAGCAAAGATGGGTATGTTTGAAGGAATAGTGGTTCCAACAATGTTATGTGGTTGCAAGGCATGGGCTATAGATAGAGTTGTGCAGAGGAGGGTGGATGTGCTGGAAATGAGATGTTTGAGGACAATATGTGGTGTGAGGTGGTTTGATCGAGTAAGTAATGAAAGGGTAAGAGTGATGTGTGGTAATAAAACGAGTGTGGTTGAGAGAGCAGAAGAGGGTGTTTTGAAATGGTTTGGACACATGGAGAGAATGAGTGAGGAAAGATTGACAAAGAGGATATATGTGTCAGAGGTGGAGGGAATGAGGAGAAGTGGGAGACCAAATTGGAGGTGGAAAGATGGAGTGAAAAAGATTTTGAGTGATCGGGGCTTGAACATGCAGGAGTGTGAAAAGCGTGCAAGGAATAGAGTAAATTGGAACGATGTGGTATACTGGGGTCGACGTGCTGTCAATGGATTGAAGCAGGGCATGTGAAGCGTCTGGGGTAAACCATGGAAAGTTCTGTGGGGCTTGGATGTGGAAAGGGAGCTGTGGTTTCAGTGCATTATTTCATGACAGCTTAGTGTGAACGAATGTGGCCTTTCTTGTCTTTTCCTAGAGCTACCTCGCACTCATGAGGGGGGAGGGGGCTGTTATTTCATGTGTTGCGAAGTGGCGATGGGAATGAATAGAGGCATACAGTATGAATTATGTACATGTGTATATATGTATATGTCTGTGTGTGTATCTATATGTATATGTTGAGATGTATAGGCATGTATATTTGCATGTGTGGACGTGTATGTATATACATGTATATGTGGGTTGGTTGGGCCATTCTTTCGTCTGTTTCCTTGCGCTACCTCGCTAATGCGGGAGACAGCGAGAAAGCAAAATAAATAAAAAATAATACCTTCCTTCATGCAAAGTTCAGTCAAAGGCAGTTTTTGCATGAATTTGTTTTCTCTCATGTCTCTTTCTCAGATATCACTTTAGGCTTTTCTCATTTTCATCATTAAGTGTCTGTCCTTTGTTGTAAATGTTCTCAGTATCATTCTACTCATTATTTGACAGGAAAGCACTATGATATCATTTTAATGTGTTACATGAATTCAAGTTTTTCACTGACAGTAACTCCCAAATCTTTGGCATTTGCTTCACTCTTTTCTTTTACCTGTGGGGCCTCTGTAAGTGGGCACTGCAATGGGGTTAGCTGTCTCATGACTGACATAATCAGATTTCTCTTCATTTAATTTCATATACTTATCATCTGCTCATCTGTAGATATGATCCAGGTCTCTTAGTTTTTTCTTGAACTTCCACACTCACTATTGCTTTACTTACTCCCATGTTATGTTTGAAACATCTGTCTACTCTCTTACTTCCTTATGCATGTCTAAGATCATGATTACAAAGAGGTATTAGCTAGAACTGTTCCTTCAGGTACTCCAGCCAGCACATCTTCTTCAAATATGTTTCCATTTGCAATTTCTTTGAATTATCTGATGGGTAAAATTTCTTCTATCCATTTTTCTCTCATTCTTTCTATATTTTGCCATGCCATTTTCTTTAGTAACACTTCATAGTTAAGTAGTTGAAATGCTCTTGCAGTATCAAGAAAAACAGTTTTCAGACTTTTTCTATATAAAAACTAACATATATGTCATTATAATGGGCTTGTGGTTGCTTTTGCATACTAGAGACAAAATCATGCTGTGCTTCATTTAAGAATATGTTAGAAATACTTTATGTGTGAAGTTAGGCTGACTTATCTGTATTGTTTTGCAAGTAATTTACATCCTCCTTCATGCATATGTGTTACGTATGCCAGTTTGTGTATTTCTGCTCTGCTTGTTTGGTCTATGCTTTGTCTTTGCAGCATTGTAAAAGGTTTGGCTATTGTTTCTTTCACCCTTTTAAGAAACTTTGGTGGAATCCCATCTGGTCCTGGAGCTGAGTTCTCTCAAAGTTGATCAGTTACTTTGATTGTGTCACTTTTTGATAATTTTATATCTTTGAGTGCATGCTCATTTTAACCTTTAAATATTTCATCATCTATTTCTTTATGCTCCTTTGTACTAAACACTGACTAATATTGTTCAGTATCATTTGACATATTCTTTTGTGGTCATTTACATAAA